>NC_046312.1:11520263-11830766 GCF_009819535.1 Lacerta agilis
AGAGGGTCTGCAGCTGGGCCAAAGAGACAGAGTGGGGATGCTACTGGTCTATTGACCACCCTTGTTGCCCAGCATGGCCTACTCTAAAGAGAGCAATGGAACCTGACATGCTCTGGGGAAATTTTCTAATTGCATAGTTCTCCTCATTTTGCCCTCACAACAATCCTGTGAGGTAGGTTAGGTTGACAGGCCATGAATGGCTCAAGGTCACCCAGTGAGCTTCATCACCAAGTGGGGATTTTCAAACAAGATGAAAATACACCTGTTGTTTAAAACATGGAAATCTGGCCAGCAAGAATGTTCAGTATTTTTGTTTTCCAATGCATTTCTCATTTAAAAAAATCTGTTGTGGCACTAGCAAATTTTTATTCTGAAAATGTGGCCCAGAGAACCGCTGCTCTAACCACTACACCACACCAGTTGACATGATTGCTCCTGAATGTCCTCTTGGTATTCTGGGGAGATTCTGGCTATGAAGCAAGTCAGATGAAGACTAGAAGTAGTTCAACTCTTATGCAGAAGCCAACTGACCATAGGTTAGCACATATATTTGTGCCTAAGATAGTTTACCCACCTCTAGCTATTTTCCACTGCAATACTCAGGAAAATAAGACACTGCCTTATACAGAGTCAGACCAATGGTCCGTATTGTCTACGGTCATTATCCAGGGAATATGGAAATATAGAAAGCTACTTTTATACAGAGTCCGATCACCGGTCTCTTTAGACAAGGGCCATTCCCATCTCTACCTAGTGATGCTGGACCTTCAAACCCATGCAAATGCTCTTTGTCGCTCAGCTACAGCCCTTCCTCAAAACACAAAAAGGTGTTGGGAGTGTTATACGGTGCATAATTGGCAACAGCTAGGACCAATAGGAAGAGACAGTTCCTCCAGGTGAACTGAGGGAGTACCCCCAGGGCAAGCCACAGAAGCATCAGCAAAAGCACTGGGAAGGTGGAGTGGGCAGGGGCACTCTTTGGACTCCATATGCCAAGGGGACTAGCTACCAATGGTGTAAGAGCTGGCAAACCAAGAGCTGGCAAACCAAGATCAGGTTAGCCAAGATCAGGTGTCAACAAGGCTTTCTGGCGATGGGCCGGATCAAGCCAACAGAGATCATCTGTGGGCCGGACATGTGTCTGTGCATGTCCGTGGCGCCAGAAACCGCATCTGTGCATGCCCAGACACCGAAAATTGTGCCTGCACAGAAGCGATTTTCGGCGTCTGGACATGCGCAGATGCGGTTTCTGGCACCACTCTGCAAGTCCCCGCGCCGCGCTGTTTTAGTGCAGCGCATGGGGGGCTTGCCGAGCAGGCGGCTGGGTTGGCGGGTGGCTCGTGGGCTGTTCAAACGGCCTTCATGGGCCGGAGGTTGCCGGTGTCTGGCCAAGATGCTCGCTGGGCCACATTGGACTAATGAGACTAACCCACCTCACAAGATAGTTGTGATGATAAAATGAGGAACCTAAAGGCCCCAAAGAAAGAGTTGTGGCCTGTCCTGTGATCTCTTTCTAATCCGAGAGAGAACTAACTGTGCATCTTCCCTGTACAGTAGATAAGAACTTTGTAGAACCAGGACAAAGGGCTGCTGCTGAAGGTTTTTCATGTTCCTTGCTGGCTAGGAAAAGCATGAGCCAAGACCTGTATCTGACTGTATGAGGATGTTTTTAGTCAGGGAAAGAGAAAGGTTGGGGTTATCCTGCTTTAAAAAAAGAATAGAAAGCTATACATTTGTCCCCCAATCCAGAGCTCACCAGCACCCAAACAATGATACCATATAATCTCAAGAACCGTCCTGTTGCCTCCGGGTTAGCAGCAGCCAGAACTGAAAATCTGTACTGCAGGTCCTACTGAACCAGTATCCCTAGGATCTACTCCAATACATGGCCTTGTTTAGATATTTGTTTTCCCTTTTTATTTATTTAAACGCTGCAGCTCTGCATTTATCAGAATTTTTCCTGCACTGTCTGTGCATAAAAACCTCTTAGTATTTTCGTTTCTGATTTTGTTCAGTTGGTTATGGTCCTTTTTTTTGCTTTTGTTAAATTTTTGATTAGTTGTGTTTGAAAAAGTATTTAAAAAAAAAAGCAGCAAATGAACCAGATTAAGCCACCCGCTGAGTTGCAGATATGAGGCAATCCTTGTGAAAACTGGAGAAGCCCAGAGTTAGCTACAAGTGATTTCAAATTTGCCTAGTCAAAATAAGAAATATTATCTTCACCTTTACTGGCTGCTGATGATAAAATATCTGAAATGCAGAAATCCTCTTGAACGTAGGTCTTGCTTGGTCTTTGTGAGCACTAGCAGTGTTTCAGATCCAGAGGACAACAAGGATTTAGCAGATAAACCAGCCACAAAGACGTTGTGCACTGGTGACAAGGGCCCAAAATGCACATACGATATAATCTTATCTAAAGTTTGGTTTCGTTCACGCTGGTCCAGAAGATCGACCTAAAACACCACAATGTGTACTTTGTTGAGAAGTGCTGGCTAAGGTTAGTAGGAAACCCTCAAAGCTGATACGACACCAGAAAACCAAGCGCAGTGAACCCACAACAAAATCAACTAAGTTTTCCCAGCAGACATCACCTAACGAAATGGCAGCAAGCAATTGCTTGTGGAAATGGCTCCAATAAATTTTGCAGTACAGCGGAACCTCGACTTGCGGATGTAATCCATCCCGGAGGCACGTCCGCAACTCAAAGTGTTCGCATCCAGAAGTGCCGCGTCTGCGCGTGGCACGATTTAGCGCTTCTGCACATGCGCGAGCGGCAAAACCCAGAAGTAACCGTTCCGGTACTTCCGGGTTGCCACTTGAAAAGACGTAACCTGAAGCGGACGCAACTTGAGGTATGACTGTACTGATAGGATATTTGGAGGTAGCTCTACCTACAGGAAGAGTGAAGAAGCCACACACTACAGCCAAAGAACTTATTTTGCCATCTGCCGCAGACACTGTTGAAAACAAGTGAGAATCCTGCACTGCAGGGGGTTGGACTAAATGACACTGGGAATCCCTTCCAACTCTACGATTCTATGATTCCAAGTCTCAGGAGAGCACGTGGTTAGTGAGATGCATGCCGTTCCTCCTTCGAATAACGCCAGCAGTCATCGAATTTCTGCAATGCCAGATACTGTGAATGAACAGTTAATCGATATATGTTGAAAACTACTTTGCAATACAGTTGAGATGACTCAGCTGGTGTTGCAAACTGCTCAACACTTAGGATTTAGGTACGCTTTGTTAATCCCGTCAATGCGGTTATTGAGGAAGCAAGTTTCAGAGGTGCCAACACAAACCACAGAAGAAAATTCTCGGTTGTTAAGAGAAGTTTGCGACTGAAAGTGGTTTGGACTAGTTTAAGTGTGTTGTTGCCGCCACAAATGGAGAGGCAGCAATGGCAAGTCAACATTGAGGGTTAGTACACCGAGTTATAAATGTAGATCCCAATACTGTATCTTATCACTGCTTCATAAATTGTGAAGCATTGGCAGCCAAAGAGCTATGTGCAGTACTTCATGCAGGACATAAAAAGGCGTTGGCAAGTATAAACTTTATCAAAGCCAGTTCGCTTCAATGTACTTTTATGTGACATCTTACGTTCAGAGATGGGTTCCGAATGTGTATACTTATTGCTTCACACAGAGGTTTGCTGGCTGTCAGGGGGGGGGGGGTCGGAGACTTGTTCCAAATCATTTGGTCAACACAGGCTGGCTAGCGAAATCGGTATACCTCACCGACACATTTGGTTAAGATTATGTTTTAATAAGGATGAGAGTGTTGGAGATATGTGCAAATGTGTATGGTAAATCCGGTCTTTGGGTGTTTGATTTTCGTTGTTGTGTATACTGTGTATATACGGACAATGACAATAAATAAATCTAATCTAAGCTGAATTAGTTGACAAGGTAGGGAAGAAAACCTCTTTACTAGTGTAGCAGAAGTTGGGAGTTTTCATGATTAAAATGGAGCTCTGGGCAGTTTGGGTTTGAAAGGGAACAACAGATAACTTTCCCATGCATGACAGAACTTCATGTTTCACGGGAAGATAAACTGTACGAGATTAAAAGCAAGCATTAAACAAACAAGCATTAAGCAAACAACCATCAACCACTTGGGATTTACTACATGGGAAATTTGTGTACTGGTTCCTGAGCGGGTGCAAGCAAAACCCAATTTTTGGAAATGCGGTTACCAAATTTTAGCTGCTACCACTGAGAATCAGGAGCTTGCTGGTGGAGCAGTATCTGTGCTGCCGGCATTTGGTAGTACTGTACATAACTTTACAAAACAGGTTTTCCAGCATTGACTGCTACAAAACACAGCAGTAATAATAATAATAATAATAATAATAATGGAATACATCTGACAACAATCTGCACAAAGGTACTCGTTGGTAAAATACAATCGCAGCCATTCAACGGACACTTGCCAAAATAGACTTTATCAATAACAAAAACGTTAAAAATGTTAATAGCTAATTTTATTTAACACTGCCTAACTGCATGTTTTTAGAACAAACCTGTAGCTTACTTATTTACTGCATTTATATCAAACCTTTTCCTCCAAGGAGCTCAAGGTGATTGATATACAGGTGAAACTCGAAACATTAGAATATTGTGGAAAGGTTCATTTCTTTCAGTAATTCAACTTAAAAGGTGAAACTAATACATGAGATAGACTCGTGACATGCAAAGAGAGATATGTCAACTCCTTATTTGTTATAATTGTGTTGAATATGGCATACAGCTGATGAGAACCCCAAATTAACAATTTCAACTTTGGGGTTTTCATCAGCTGTACGCCATAATCATCACAATTATAACAAATAAAGGCTTGACATATCTTGCTTTGCATGTCATGAGTCTATCTCATATATTAAACTACAGTAGCTAATGAAAACAATTGCTTACATAAATAGACTTTTCCACAACATTCTAATTTTTCGAGTTTCAACTGTACATGGCTCTCCCCCTCCTCATTTAATCTCCACAACAACACAGCTTATGAAGAAATATCCTGCATTCAGGTGGTTGCTGTTCTTACATTTTGAGAAACGGAACTGTGAGTAATTTTGTAAGCACATATTAAGAATTTTTTTTGCTTTGAAGGCTCAAGTAGTGGTTATAAAATAGGGCAAACTAGAAGTGAAAACACACTAAACTGACAGCTGCCGAAGACCTAACTAAGGTCCATAATTCACGTGGCAATAATCTGATGAGTCATCATAACAAGTAAATTTGAATTTGAAGGTTGCCAAACCAAAAAGGTTGAGAAGAAGCACTTGTCTAGAGCAGCCTTCACCAACCTGGTGCCCTCCGGATGTTTTGAACTACAACTCCCATCATCCCCAGTTCAAAACATCTGGAGAGCACCAGGTTGACAAAGGCTACTCTGGAGCTTCTTCCAGAACTAATCTATAATCCTGTTTTAAAGGAAGGGGTAAGACTACATAGAACAGGGGGCAGCAAACTTTTTCAGCAGGGGGCCAGTCCACTGTCCCTCAGAACTTGTGGGGGGCTGGACTATATTTTGGGGAAAAAAATGAACGAATTCCTATGCCCCACAAATAACCCAGAGATGCATTTTAAATAAAAGAACACGTTCTACTCATGTAAAATCACCAGGCAGGCCCCACAAATAACCCAGAGATGCGTTTTAAATAAAAGGGCACATTCTACTCATGTAAAAACATGCTGATTCCCAGACCGTCCGCAGGCTGGATTGAGAAGGTGATTGGGCCGCATCCGGCCCCTGGGCCTTAGTTTGGGGACCCCTGACATAGAATCACATAGTTGGAAGGGACCATGGGGATAATCTACTCTAGCCAAACCCGCTGCAACGAGGGAATCTTTCACCCAAGGTGAAATTAAGAGTCTCATGCTCTTCCGACTGAGCTATCCCCTCCTTGGCAAGGCACATTCCAATTCTGCACACCAAAAAAAGAAATCGTCAAAAGCTGGAAATTAAGGTTGGAATTCAGCATCACACTATTAACGAATGCTTTGCCTGTGCAAGCTTATCAGCTTGCCAGACAGAACAATCTCCCCTCCCCTTTCCTGTGCACTGTCCTGGGGGTTTTATTGACTCCCAAGAGCCATATTCTGACCCCCATATTTATTGAGCCCCAAGAACACTGGAGAGCCAGTGTGGTATAGTGGTTAAGAGTGGTAGACCTGTAATCTGGTGAACCGGGTTTGTGTCTCCACTCCTCCACATGCAGCTGCTGGGTGACCTTGGGCTAGTCACACTTCTCTGAAGTCTCTCAGCCCCACTCGCCTCACAAAGTGTTTGTTATGGGGGAGGAAGGGAAAGGAGAATGTTAGCCGCTTTGAGACTCCTTCGGGTAGTGATAAAGCGAGATATCAAATCCAAGAACATATTCTGGAGGGAAATGGGGGGGGAGCCCAGTTGCGCAAGCAGAAGCCCTTGCGCAGGGCTTCCACTGACAGAATTAGTTAGGTGAATCCCTCCCAGATTATGTTTTCCCTATTAAATCTGCATTTCACTAGCTTAGCTCCCCATTACCTGCCTGCCACTTTCTGACAGGGACTGTATCCTTTAACTTAAAAAGAAAACCCACGACAGTTTTACAGCATTTATATTCTGCCCATCCACCATGGAGTGTAGAGTCGAGTCCCAGTTGATTTGCCACCCAGATGCTAACATGACCCTGGCCTACTTAGTTTCAGTAGGGCTGCTGCACTGTGTATCTTCAGAACATATTCTAGGTCCTTTTGACCACTGCTTCGCTCTCAAGCACTGCAAATAATGTTGTTGTTGTTGTTGTTGTTGTTGCTGCTGCTGCTGCTGCTGCTGCTGCTACCGACCAAATGTATACAGCTAAACTCATCCTTTGGTTTCCAAAACATGCTCACAGCTCTTTTATTTCCCTAGTGATTGTCACAACCTAAACATTTACCATTAAATACATTCTGCAAAAAAACAAAACCCATTAGCATGTTAAAAAACAACAAATTGGTAGCGCAACTACTATCATACTTGTTGTATAATTGTATAATAATCCTGTTTTCAGGATTATTATACAATGCATAGATGCAAAGGATTCCTATCACACAGAGTGAGGTAGAAAGTTTACCGCCAACTGCAAATAGATTAGGCAATATTGGCAGTTTCAAAGTTGCACTCAGGTAATCGTCCCTAGCATTGTCTTTAAATGTTCACAAGCCTTCTAATAAAAATTTCTACGCAATTTAACATTTAAACCATATTAAGTATGCCTTCATTCCCCCCCCCAAAAAAAATCATATGCTTTGTGCCATATCGGTGCAAATAAAAGCAAATATAAATTAACATGGTGTGCTTTATTTTTAGCTTTGTTTACCAAATAAAAGTAAAATAAACATGCTAAATTAGTTCACTCTCTAAGGCAGCAGAAAATTTTCCAATGCAAACAGAAAACCTTCCAATGCAAATTAGCCTAATTTGCACAAGAAAATATTCCAATCCAATTTTGTTTGTTTGCTTGTTTTTTTAGAAAAAAACTCTCACATGACTGAACACCTACACAGGCAAACACAACTAGGCAATTTATTCCTTCTCTTCACCACCCCTGCCCCTTCCAGTTAAGGGCACGTGGGCAGGAAAGGGCTATCGCGTTCATGTCTTGTCTGCAAGCTTTCTGTAAGTATCTGCTTGGCCGCTGGAAACAGGATGCAGGACTAGATAGGCCTTGTGGTCCAGTCTTGCCATCAGGAGGTTTCTCCTTGCATTCAACCAAGATCTACCCCTCCTGCAGCTTAAGCCCATCAGATGTAGTCGTGCCCTCTGGGACAGCAAAGAAGATGTCTTTGCCCTCTTCTGTGTGAAAGTTCACTAGGTTGTCTCTGTGCTGCCATGCCCAACATGTCTAGATCCTTAGGAAGCTGTCAGACCGTTGAACCATCTAGTTCAGTTTTGTCTACACTGATTGGCCAGTGGCTCTACAGGATTTCAGACAGAGGTCTCTCCCAGCCCTAGTTGGAGGTCTCTCCCAGCCCACAGAGCTACAGCTCTTTCAGACTGTTAACTATTCACACAAACCTCTTGACATTTGCTGCATTAAGTGAAGTGCGGTGTATGGTGCCTTTTACAGAGACAGAAGGCCAAAAAAAACTCCAGGCGCAGACGCGGTGACTCCTCTTTGTTTGAAAATGTGTGCGGTACAATTGGCCCCGATCCTCACACAGATATTTAACTGTTCATTGGAGTTGTGTAGGGTTCCATCATGCTTTAAACATTCTATTATCATTCCGGTACCTAAGAAACCTTTCATTAGTGGGATGAACGATTATAGACCGGTTGCTCTAACATCTGTAGTAATGAAAGTTTTTGAAAGATTAGTGTTGGCCTGTTTGAAAGACACTACTGACCCAGTGCTGGATCCTCTGCAATTTGCTTATCGAGCCAATAGGTCAGTAGATGATACGGTCAATATGGCACTGCATTACATCCTGCAACATCTGGATTCCCCAGGGGGGTTACGTGCGAGTTTTGTTTGTGGACTTTAGTTCAGCTTTCAATGCTATTGTCCCATCCAAATTATTTTCTAAATTACTTCAGCTTAACGTGCCTGCTTCTGTTTGCCAATGGATGTACAGCTTTTTGACGGACAGGAGGCAGCAGGTGAGGCTGGGGAAAATTATATCAAGTAATAATACCATCAGTATAGGTGCTCCCCAGGGGTGTGTGCTCTCCCCACTGCTTTTTTCTTTATACACAAATGACTGCACCTCAACTGACCCATCGGTTAAGATCTTGAAATTTGCGGATGATACAACAGTCATTGGGCTTATCTGGGAGGATGTGGAATCTGCATATGGGCGGGAAATAGACCGTCTTGTTTCGTGGTGCAGTAGGAATAACTTGGTGCTAAATGCCCAAAAGACAGTGGAAATGATAATCGATTTTAGGAAGCATCCTCCCATCTCGCTGCCACTTTCCATTCTTGGTAACATGGTTGTAGTGGTAGAGTCCTTTAAGTTCCTGGGTTCTATAATTTCTCAAAACTTAAATTGGTCAGGCAACATCATCATTATTACTAAAAAAGGTCCACCATAGGTTGTATTTCTTGCGACAACTAAGAAAATTTATTTTACAGAGGCACCATTGAAACTGTTCTCTGTAATTCTATTACTGTCTGGTTTGGCACAGCCTCTAAGCTGGGTAAGAAGAGGCTCCAATGAGCAGTAAGAATTGCAGAGAGGGTAACTGGTGTTAGTTTGCCTCCAGGAGACACTTTATGCTGCTCGAGGCAGGAAGAGAGCAGAGAGAATTGTCGCAGACCCTTTGCATCCTGGACATTACCTGTTTGATTTACTTCCATCCGGACGTTGTTACAGGACTCTATACACAAAAACGTCTAGGCACAGGAATAGTTTTTTTCCTTGTGCCATCAAACTGTTGAATTTGTAGTTGTTTGCGGAAGGGAGGTCAGTTGGTGGTATGGGGTTCCTTTATTGTGCTGTTGTAGCGTGAGGGGAATAGTGTTTGTATGAGGTACGTTTTCTTTACATTGCAATGTAGTCGAAGCAAAATTCCAAGTATGATTGATACTTGGCCAATAAAATTATTCCTATTCCGAGGAAGGCACGCTTGGCAAATCCACACCGCGATCAACTCCCGCCCGGAAACCAATGCCCCCACTGTGGAAGGACGTGTGGATCCGGAATTGGCCTCCACAACGGACTCATTGTTAAAACCGTGTTTATGGAAGACAATCTTACTCGGTTACGAGTGATCGCCAAAGAAGATTACGTTAGTGAATAACCCTACCAATCAGCAAAGGTTTGATCAGTGTTGGAAACTCAGATATTATATAAGCTGGGCACCAAATGCCTCCTTAAACCAAGGTTACAGTCGCCATAACAGAACGTCTAGTTGTCATTTTGGGGCAGGGCGACTCTGAAGTCTTAAGACTGTGTGTGACTGATTCTTAGTTAACCATCTGGCTAGTTCAGATGCCAACCTTGAGAACTTAAAGAAGAAAAGTCACTTGATCCAGGGACAGTCCACATACTTATTGGCCGATTCCAACCTCTTTTTTCTTAATGGTTAATGGTAAGTGAAGACAAGCAACAACAATTAACTGTAATGTTGCTCACCGCTCTTGTTCAGGCTGCACAGGAAAAGCATTTTGGTACCTGAAATTCATTCCGATTGTGCAGATAAAATATAACTGATAGAAATTCTACAGGATGTGGTATTAGTGTGTGAAAACAGTCCTGGTCCAATGATCCCCAGGCATGCACCTCCAGATGGTAGAGATGTCCCGGCACCCAGGAATCTTCACTTGGTCGCAAATGTCTGATAACCATTTAGCAAAATGCGCCTGGCTAATTTCGAACTCTGAGTGAAGTGTAGTGCATTATGTTGGTGCATAACCCTACCGATCAGCAGAGATTAGGATATGATGTGCTGGTAGATCTCTGGGTGGATTGCATTAGATCAGCAAGGGTTTCTGACTCCAAAGCAAAATAACTCACCCATCTGAAAATTTGTATATTACAATTACTCATCTACTGCCGGTCACGCAAGCGTCCCCAGATGGTGTACAATAACAAGATACACCAAACAAATAAAAAATACAGGACAATTAAAATCAGAGGACATCCAGCAGTCATAAGGACAAAGGAACATAGGAAGAGTCCTGCTGGATCAGACCAAAGGCCCACCTATTCCAGCATCCTGTTCTCACAGGGGCCCATCAGATGCCTATGGGAAGCCTGCAAGGAAGGAGACTTGAAACCATAAACCATTCTTAAAGACGAAAGCTAAGCTGGAGCAGGCTTCTGTGAGAAAGGACAACGAGCTGAATTCTCTTCTGACAGTGAAAACAAAACCCAAGGATCAGAAGAAGACTGATCGCCGAAGAATTGATGCTTTTGAATTATGGTGCTGGAGGAGACTCTTAAGAGTCCCATGGACTGCAAAAAGATCAAACTTATCCATCCTTAAAGAAATCAGCCCTGAGTGCTCACTGGAAGGGCAGATCCTGAAGATGAGGCTCCAGTACTTTGGCCACCTCATGAGAAGAGAAGACTCCCTGGAAAAGACCCTGATGTTGGGAAAGATGGAGGGCACAAGGAGAAGGGGACGACAGAGGATGAGATGGTTGGACAGTGTTCTCGAAGCGACTGGCATGAGTTTGGCCAAACTGCGGGAGGCAGTGGAGGAATGGGGTCCATGGGGTCACGAAGAGTCGGACACGACTGAACGACTCAACAACAAAGGATCAGAATGCATTTGAAGGCAACCTGTTCTTTAATTCTAACTCTGCGGCTTTTGCACCTGGGGTTGGTAAATCTTGGGGTTCTAGAAAAAGGCAGGGAAAATTCAACATGTCTGAAGTGTACCCACCTCTGACCTTAGTGCCTCAACATTGACTCCAAACCCTTTTGTCTCAGAATTGAGGTAGACTGTGTCTATTGATGGCTGTCCATCTCCCTCTGCGTCCAGTATTAAATGTTATTTCGTGACTTAACTTGCTCATTTAAGCCTTAACCTATCTGACTGTTGCAGGTAGGTAGCCGTGTTGGTCTGCCATAGTCAAAACAAAATTAAAAATTAAAAATTAAAAAATTAAAAAAATCCTTCCAGTAGCACCTTAGAGTTAAAGTTTGTTCTTGGTATGAGCTTTCATGTGCATGCACACTTGTTCTATCTGACTTTCTTCTTCTTCTTCTTCTTCTTCTTCTTCTTCTTCTTCTTAACTATTACTTAAATGCAGTTGCAAAACACAAATGTTTATGTGGTGTGTGTTTTTACATATGCTCTATTCACACAACTGTTCAGGAATAGTATTGTGCCTTTAAATGGTGGTCTTCATGATGTAGAGCCAGCTGTTTTTGAACTACAATTCCCATCATCCCCAGCCACCGGTCCTGCTAGCTAGGCATGATGGGAGTTGTAGTCCAAAAAACAGCAGGAAACCCAAGTTTGGGAAACCCTGGTGTAGAGGGTGTATACTTTCTTTGGCCTATGAGACGACACGTTACCAGCCAACTGGAGTTGGAAGGAAGGAATTACGGCAAAACAGATAAAAGAGAAAAATCCACTGACTCAGGTCATAAGACAGGGATAGGGAACCAGATGTGGTTGGGAATCTAACTCGCAACATGCTTCAGCCAGCATGGCCAATAGTCAAGAGATTATGGGGTTTGCAGGTCAACAACATCTTGAGGGCCAGAGGTTCTCCATCCCTGGTGCAGATATTACTGGCACCATATGCTACTGTGGTCCTCCAGATGTTGTACAACTCTCACCACCCTGATCACTGGTTATGCTGAGTGGGGGGTGGGAGTTAAGAGTCTGGCAACATCTGGAGGGCCAATAGTTACCCCACCCCTTCCATTAGGGGTATGCATAAAGACAGGAGTAGAGGTGTGTCTTTGCCAACATCGACTACCTCCAATGGTTAAGAAGATGTTTTTGACAAGAGTTACCCTTTACTACAAAACCTGATGCATCAAGCCAAGCCATGACCAGAGCATTCTATGATCTGGCCCTCAGTTGATATCTCCCAGCATCCCGCTGACCACCAAAAGGTCGATTTGACCGTTGAAACAGAAGAACAACAAGGCCACAAGATCAAAGTCTTCTAGTGCATTCAGTGCAACTCCTTTCTCTAATTCCGCCCACACCGACAGGTACTCTGCCCCACATACTGGCTGAAGAATGACCTCCCCACCACCCCAAGCATCCCACCTGCCCACCAGTGAGAGTCACTGTTGCTACAAGGAGATCTTGGGGTGATTAAGTCAGCTTATCATGGTGCCCTTGCATTTCCCACAACCCTAACTGTTGCATTTCATTATGTAATTCCCTACGTGAGCTGCTAATTCAAAGTCTTTGTTTTGTTAAAAGATGGCAATAGGCATTTCCACTTAAACTTGACTTTGACGTCTCAGTGCCAGACTAGCAGAGAGTCGCCAACCTTTCTGGACCGATGGGCACATTTTGGATTTTGAGTGTGTTCTGGAAGTGCCAGTCATAAAATAGCTGCTATGCGGCTGGGAGGGCGGGGGCAGGTGTAATAACCCAAAATGACTGCTATAGGAAGTGTGTCATAACACAACATGAGACACACAGCCACCCCTATCAACCTTATGCTTACCATGGGAAGTCAACTATGTCCTGCTGGTTCTGATTGTGGAGATCACCACAATATTGATTTTGCACACTCTCAGACACAAACACACGGAGAGATGCTGTTGCTGTCTAATAGCAACAAGGAGAATTCTTCAGTGGCAGGATTAGACCAAGATTCTAACCACCACTGTAATGAGGAACTCGGCCCGGCCACTATCACTCGGTCTTGCCTACCTTGCAGGGGTGTTGTCAGAACAAAAATGGCCAGAGGGACCATGTTCACCAGCTTGAGCTCCCTGGAGTAAAGGTAGGATATAATCTAATGAATGCTGCTTTTTGTTTTGTTTTGTTTGTCTTCTTACTATCACGCAGTATATAAATCTTATGAAATAAATAATGCATTCAGCCTCCTGTTGCCACCTTTATAAACTCGTCCTCAAAAATGTTCTGCACCTACCATTCCCCACCACCACCAAGCATTTGCCTAATTTTTTTACTGGACTATGTTTTTGATTTGCAGAGCGTTTACATTCAAAGAGTGTGTCTTGTTCGTTAATTAAGTTGTTTGTAGCCCACCTTTCGATAAATGCTTCCTATGCGCTTTTTAAAAAATGCTTAAAACAAAAACCCAACACTAATTACAAGGTGAAGACTGTTGGTCGATCTAGTTCTGTACTGTTTACACTGACTGCATTCAGCTGTCCAGAATTTTCATCCCTACTTGGCAATGCTGGGGACTGAACCAGGAGCTTCTGCCCACAAAGCACCAGGGGCAGCAGGAAAAGGAAGCCGAGGACTTATCCAGGGAAGACGTTGCAACATTTTGGTGCCATCTCAAAACATGACATTGGGATACGCAGGATTGTAAAAGCAAACGCAGCACCTCCAACATCACCACACCTCCCTCTTACCTCGGGTTAATATTTTAGGTAATATGCACTTAGGGACCCAGAGAAATGTTCCCCCTGCAACTTGTGGTCCATGACAAGGAAGAGCTATTGCCCAGTTGCAGAGCAGGCCCTTTGCACACAGAAGCTCACAGGTTTAATCCCTGGAGAGTGTCTGCCTCTGCCAGTCAGTGTACCGGTAGGTAAATACTGAGCTAGATGCAGCAATGGTCTGGCCCTCTACAAGACAACATCCTATGCTCCCGGCAACGCTGACCCTCCCTTCCCCTTGTCACAGCTTCTGCTATGCGCTTTTCTTGCGCTCTACATTCCCCAAGAGAAACAGAGGAAGTTATTGGTAATAGCTGCTGCTGTATTTGCAGATGACTAAACCCCGGGCTATTGCAATTAGGGTCACAGGGCTACTCAACACCCATTGAAAGCTGAAGAGTTCATTCATGAGATCTGCAAGCTTCTGGCTTGAGGTCAGGGAGATGACTGGTCTTTCCACAAACGAAACATCTGCTGTCCTGGAAGTAGCACTTCCTTTAAGTGACTGACTCATGCCTCTGCCAGGAACTACCACGACAGACATAGAGGAAGGAGTCTCATTTCATTTCTCCATTTAGCGCAGGGGAAAAGCACACAGGAGGCCACAGTGGAAACCTCTTAATACGGCTGCGCTCCGAAATATAATTCTGCAATGTGCTTAGAGGTACACGGACACTGCATTCCTGAACTCAGATATGAAATTCACATGGCCTAGCAATCTTCTGGCAGATGGGGGCAAGCCAAGTTGTCCGATGAGTTTTCAACTTACTAACTTGAATAGATGGACCAATGGGTATGAGTAGCTCCCTCTCATGAAAGCTTAGAAAGTAAAAAAGTTTGATTTTACAGCACAAACAAACATCCTTCCAGGGAACTATCCTAGATTTTTGAAGTAACTTGCACAACAATGAGAACTAGACTTGATGTGGCTCCAGAGAGGAGCTTGGGGAACATAGTTTGGTCCTGAAAATTGTATGCCTTTGAGCCACATACTGAAAAGTTGTTGTTGTTGTTTTATTTTAAAAAAAGTGAGTTCCGCATGCTAGTCCATTAAGTACACCAACACTCATGTGGGGAACATTTCGCCCTCCAAATGCCGCTGAACCAGAACTGCCATCAACCCATGCCAGCAAAGCCGATGGCCAGGGATGATGGGAGTTGTAGTTCGGCAACATCTGGAGGCCTCAAGGTTCCCCACATCTGCCCTATATACAAAAAGCTTAAGTGCCTCCCATTCAGAAGAGTTCCAAAGCGTTTTGCAACCTGAATTGTAAACCGTAGCAGCTCTCTAAATACAGCTGTAACTGGATGAAGACCTCAATTAAAACAGCAAACACGCTATACTGTTCAGATGAGGGCATCTTTAAAAAAAATGAAACACCAGTGGCTCAGTTCACTGGTTTGTTTTCCTTTCAAAGGGATATAATTTTAACAAACATACAGAGTTGCAGCCAAATAAGTTCTACCCATTAATTCTAATGGAACTAAGTTGGCCTTGTCCATTCATTTCAAGCGGTCTACTCTAAGCATGACTAACACTGAATACAACCCACAGTTCATAATCTGTATTTTCTTTCTGTAAGCTTTCCTTGTTGTAATTATAGCCTGAGCATGTTTCACAAGCTCAAAATATCAGACACTGGTTTTGGAAACATCCTGTGGTCAGTGCACTTGAAAACCTTTATGCTCTTTTCAAAAGCCAGCCAGGTTCTTGTTTTTGTTTTTTTGCACTCCAAGTATATTTTTACACAGCCATTGTTGTGAACGGAAAGCCACTATTAAAAAGGCGCACTCAGAAAAACAGCCAGGGGAAACAAAAGGTAAACGCAGGCCACAACTCCTGGTGGTGTTAGCACAAAATTTAAAAATCATATTGCAAGACAAGTTGTTGCTGAAACCAGGAACAAGAAGATTTGATATCCCGCTTTTCACTACCCGAAGGAGGCTAACATTCTCCTTTCCCTTCCTCCCCCACAACAAACACTCTGTGAGGTGAGTGGGGCTGAGAGACTTCAGAGAAGTGTGACTAGCCCAAGGTCACCCAGCAGCTGCATGTGGAGGAGCGGAGACGCAAACCCGGTTCCCCAGATTACGAGTCTACCGCTCTTAACCACTACACCACACTGGCTCTCAAGAGTTAAGCGAGCATGTGCAGTCTCTGAGGCAAAGCTTGGGAAAAGGCAGAAGAGCATAATACTGAGAGTGCGCTAGATCAGGACTTGGAAAAACTGGGTTCAAATCCCGCCCTAAAGTTCATTAACTCTCAGAGTAAGAGCTCACCACCGGGGTTGATAGCCTATCTATGACTTAATGCTGGGTTTCCCATCCCATAAACATGTGGTGTTAGAAACTCAGATATATAAGCTAGGTGCCAAACGGCACCTTAAACGTGGGTTACGGTGACCACAACAGAATGTCTATTCGCCAGAGGGTTAGACTAGATGATCGCTGGGGTCCTTTCCAACACTACGATTCTACGATTGCATGATTTCAACTACACTGCTTGACAGTAGCTTGCTCCTACAACAATTCAGTATGCAAGGAGAAACAAAGTGGAAATGGAAATGGTATTAACTACGGACTAAGGCAGAGGTTTTTAAACTGTGGCCACCAACCTCGCGGCCAGAAACCTCCACGTAGCCGCAGGTGGAACTGCACCAGTAGCAAAACGTGCCTGGGGAATTTCGAACACTGGGTGCTCTGTGGGCAAGAGGTTGGCCCCTTTCTGAGACAGACGACGTTCCATAGGGCTAGTCAACCCAGCTATCCGAGACCAACCAAGGCTCCTTGACACTCAAAACCGGATTAAAGCACACATCAACATTCTACATGTCTGGATGGGCTTGCCTAAAACAAAAATGTTTTAGCAGGCACCATAGAGTGCACGGGGGGGGGGGGTGCCTGCCTGATGTCAATAGGCATGGATCTCCAAAGCATAGGCTCTGCCACACTAAAAGATTGATTTCCTACAAGTTTGGAATGCATGTTATGTGGCATCTGTTTACGGTGCCAGTTCTGCAGATCAAAGTGCTCAGTCTTCCCCATGCTACTCATTTGTAAGTCCCTGGCTACAGCTTCCTCTGTGTCTTGGGGACATCCAAACTGTTTCCCTTCTGAACTTTCTTGTTCACCAATGGTTTCACACTAGACAACGGACAGGGAGCTGGTACTACAATTCCCATCATCTGTGACCATTAGCCATCCTGGCTGCGACTGATGGGATTTGTAGTTTAGCAACATATGGAGGGCCTCAGGTTCTCCACTCCTACTCTAGGTCAAATTACAGTTAATACCCCTAGTGTTTGTTCTCCCAGATCAAGAAGGCAAGGCTGAGACTTTATTTCTCTCTTACTGCTGTTTTTATTTTTTATAGACACGAGGCACAAACCTCCTGTTATTCATCTGCGGTTGCCAGTACTTATAAATGTGCCTGATATACTGAAGGAAAAGTAATAGAGCTTCTCCAACATGTAAGAGGAAACTTTCCCTTTCCTTTTGTTCTAGCTGCTTCTAGCTACCTAAAGGTGTCATTTGTATGAACGACTTCAGCAATAAACTATTCAGGCTAGTAAAGACTGACTTTTTGCTGGGTTTACTGGGTTAGTAGAATGTAGTTTGCCAATTTGATTTAATAAATTTTAGGGAAAAAAACAACTTAAAGGTTTCACTTGTTTACTGATTCAAGGCCCTACACATTCTGTAAAGTGCCTTGGGTATCATGTGATGGGAGACGCAGGTTAAGAATTAACATTTTCATAAGAGATAAAAATCGCTCACTTCCCTTAATCATCAGCACAAATTGTATCAGGAGTCAACCAATCGACAAAACTCATTTACAAACCTGAATTTTTAAACGGTTTTCTCCTTTTAGAACATTCCTCATCAACTCAACAAACCTGTCTATTTTTCTTTCATCGTCACAGGTATTATTTTGTACAAAAACCCTACTAATGTGGGTTTTGGAGTAACCAAGACCCCAACCACACCAGCAAATGTTTGCAAGCATCCCGTGTCTTCCCTATGGCCGGTGGCCATTCTTAATCAAGGACCTTTACACGGCTGCTTTTTCTCCCAGGAAGAACTTTGCAAAATGCGCTGCCGAAATAACGCCCTTAACACTTCCAGCACTAGTTATGGCAGTGTTTTTCAACCACTGTTCCGCGGCACACTAGTGTGCCGCGAGATGTTGCCTGGTGTGCCGTGGGAAAAATTGAAAAATTACTTTATATATAGTCAATATAGGCACAGAGTTAAATTTTTTAACATTTTCTAATGGTGGTGTGCCTCGTGATTTTTTTCATGAAACAAGTGTGCCTTTGCCCAAAAAAGGTTGAAAAACACTGAGTTATGGGTCTCCTTCAAAAGAGTCAACGAAGTCCTCATACAGTGGTACCTCTAGATGCGAATGGGATCCGTTCCGGAGCCCC
The DNA here is from genome assembly GCF_009819535.1 of Lacerta agilis. NCBI lineage: Eukaryota > Metazoa > Chordata > Lepidosauria > Squamata > Lacertidae > Lacerta > Lacerta agilis. The sequence continues at coordinate 11,538,721 of NC_046312.1, forward strand.
GTTGGCATCCTGAGCAGTCCGCATCCCGAGCGGCGCGTCTGTGCATGTGCACGGCGCGATTCGGCGTTTCTGCGCATGCGCATGACATCATTTGATGCGTCTGTGCAAGTGCGAACCGCCGAACCCGGAGGTAACCTGTTCCAGTACTTCCGGGTTCAGCGCGTTCATAACCGGCGCCATTCGCATCCCACAGCAAACGCAACACGAGGTACGGCTGTATTGGGTTATCGGCTACAGCACGGAACTCTGTATGTAAGAGAGAAAAGCATCTCTCCCGGTGCACAGTCTGTTAGATACGTTTACCAACGTTCTCCCACAATGCTTTGCGCCAAAGGAGACATGTTACAATGGACGAAGGATCAGCGCCGTTCAAAGGAAGGTGCCATTCAATCTCACAAATGCACAGCCTAAAATTCTGGACATGGTGCATTTTGCGTATGTCAGTTTTCTAAAACAAACAAACAAAAACTGTAACCATTACATACAGAACCAGAAACATCCATCTCTTGGTGAGCTTCCTTCACAGAAACATTTGGAAGCCTCAAAGGTAGGGCTGCCATATGTTCAGAATTCCCCGGACGTAACCGGAATACTGCAGTCGCAAGCAGAGTCCGTGCAGAAATCGCCAAAATTTCTGGGAAAATACGGATGCACTGCAACCCAGGTCAGAAGTCTAGAACTCGATGAACGTTTATAAAAACAGCCCCAAAATCTGCAATAGTATTGCAGAAAAAGCTCAACAACTTTGCCCCCCCCCCAAAGCTGCTGAATAACTTTTGTTGTCTGTTGCCCTTTTCTGCTGTCTATTTCAGATTTTAGCTTTTTGAAATATGGCAACCCTCCTCTTACATTTACATTGTATATTTAAAGCAATAGAATACCCCTTGGCAACCGCAGTTGGTTAAGGGAGTTACTAGGGGAGTGCTCACACAGCTACAATTCTCAGAGTGGTTTAACAATCAATCCTTTTTCCCAGTGAACTCTGGGAAATGGGTTCCCCATACAACTTGCAGCACCCGTAACAAACAACAGTACGCCCAGAATTCTCTGGGGGAAGCCATGACTGTTTTAAATGCACAGTGGGGCTTACACTGGGTGACTCAGATAGACTGTGTTTCTCCCGATTTTATTTATTTTCTTACATTGATGTCTCACTTTCCCATCATCGCACACCTCAACCAAAGAACCAAAGGCAGCTTACTTGTGGCTTGCAAAAGTTATCCCGCATCCAGGCATTGACCCTGAACTACTTAGCTTCAGCAAAGGTGGAGAAGGGGGGGGGGACAGTACTTACCTCGTTTGTGAAGCCAGCCCTCTTTCACTATTGCGACTTCATTCATAATGGCAAATTCCCCCTCGACCTATCGATGGAAGCCAGACAGACGTTTGCCCACAGCGGTGCACAGAAATTGAGCTCTTTCTCCCCGTCTTCCTCTTTCCCCTTTCTCAGCTATTCCTGAAAGAGAAGGTATTGGGGGTGTGTGTGAAAAACAACGCAACGTTGATTAACCCAAACAGGCAATAATAAAGATGCAAAGACCATTATAAATACAGAGCCAGGACGAAAGCTCTTTTGGTTAAACAAACACACACACACACACACACACACACACGATGCAATGGAAAATACACACGAAAACAGAGAAGGAGAACCGCCCCAATGCAAACAGGGGAAGCTGACATAATTGTTTGGGGATTCCTGCGTGTTCAAGCGGTCAGGCAAAATACAGAAGCAGCCTCGATACTAGCACAGACCGTATCAGCCAGAGACAGGAGAGACCTCTGGAATTAAGACCTTGTAATGGAAAAAGTGCAGATTTCCCTAGGAACGAATTTTAACATTGGCCTAGCATTTAAACTTTGCCAAAGCAAAGGAGAAATGGTCAGTAACGCTTGCTCAAGGCTAGACTCCTCACTCACCCAACAGGGCCATCAACCATCAACTGCCCTGCTGGAAGGATCCCAAGTGTGTTTTAAATCACAGAACGTTAAGAGATGGAAGGGACCCAGGGGTCATCTAGTCCAACCCCCTGAAATGCAGCAATCTCAACTACTGGTGGATGCCAACAAAGTGCCCTTTAGGCAGCACACTGGAGACCCATAGATTACAGAGTGGGACAAATCAGGCAGAAGAGCACTTGCCTAACCTTGCACCCACCAATTCTAGTATTTCACAAAGCAAGGATTTGCAGGGAGAAGCATTCGGACCTGCAGCATTTCCTCTCCCCTCCCCCCCCCAAAAGAAAACAAAAAGCATGTCTCTTTGGAGAAAATAATGCTACCCTGTTGGCAAACAAAAAGTTAGGTTAGAATCCGTCTCCCTGATGCGTTTCAGCTGCCAGGTCCCTTTCAGTAATCTAAGTCCCAATATGACTACGATGCAACGTTATTATTTCTGTACTTGGAAACTGGGAGGCAAAACAATGCCACTGAAGTTTCAGCATCTGTTGCCAGCTTGTGATCTTATCCATTAGGTGCTGCAAAGCTGTCAACAGTCACCCCCCCCCAAAAAAAAAAATTGTTTTCAGAAATCGGCTTTAAAAAAACAAAACAAAATCCAGAACCCTCACCTGCCTTTCAAAGCCACACAAAAACCAAGCAATGAGTCACTTGCCACATGAGGTAGCATACCGTATGTTGAAGCACAGCAGGGCTGCTTGGACTCTGTACCAGTAGAGCCCAGAAACATGAAGATTAAACTAGCATATGTTTACTTTCGGCACATTTGCAAGTGCAACACACACACACACACCAATGAGATTCCAAAGTCAAATGATTTGTCTTCCCCCCCCCCCCGGGATGGAATTGAGGAACAGATCTGGAGAGGTGAAACGGTACAGATACTGGGAACGGACCTGGGGGGGGGGGAGATGTGGACAGCGGAGACTTTGAAGAACACCCAGATTTGTGAACAAGCGTGCACTCCACATCGTTAAAAATACACTAGGAAAGCTGGAACTGCAACCTGTTTGAATGTGCAATGTGACGAACCCCCACCTCTCAATTACTAAAATCGTGTCCAAAAGGGTACAGGGGTGAAACCAACCCCCCCCCTCCACTCGGTTTGCCTCAAAACAAACCCCTCTTACTTCAAGGGCTTATTAGTAATGAGAGTCTTTTTCCAGCTTTCGTGGCCTGGTATCCTCAATACTCTGGGTTACTTAAATGAACAACCCCTTGCCTACAGTAAAGGGCCTCCCTCAGCTCGGATCCCCACTGTCTCGATTTGCCTCACCACTCTGGCAACTTCGTGGCACTCTGGGTTTTCACCATCTAACCCTTTTCTGTGTGACTCTAGGACACAAACTATCACCTCCCTTTCCTCAGGTAAGTTTTGCCCTTTCTTGAGTCCACACCTCTGTGAGATTTGATGCCCTGCTGGACGAATAATGACGATTCCTCCTTGGCACCAAAAAGAACTGAACTTTATTTTCTTGAGAACATAGTTGCTTTAAAGATTCGTCCATTCACAATCTTAGTTGCGGTAATACAGAAACATCTTTCGATCTATAGTTTCATGTTAAACTAATCCTAACCTAAACCACCACTATCCTGGCCCCACGCCCTTCTTCTTCCCTGTCTCCACACACACACCCTCCCTCTTCTCCCCTGTCAACATGGCTGTTCCCTCCTTTTAAACCGGGACCCGTCCCGCCCCCAAAGGATGAGATGTCAGTTAAGTTGAAGGTGGATTAACTCCTTCTGAGACGGGAGGTAATAACTCCTCCACCCCGGGGCCAATCCGTCACATGCAATAATTCCCATATGCTTGCTTACTTCACACAAATTTAATATGCTATTATGACTAATTAAATTAATTTTATCCACTGCGGGTTTTTCTAATTTTTACCTAACCCACTTAGAAATTTGGTTGATAACCACTTAGAAAGATAAAGCAGTATGCTGTGTGTGTGTGTTTGTGTGTAGGCACGCACGCACACACACAGCATCTCCCTTGCAAGCAGAAGATCCAGGATCCAACTCTGGCATTTCCAGGGAGAACCTGGATGGTGGCCTGTCTGAAATTCTGAAGAGCTGCTGCCAGTTGGTGTAGACAGTACTAAGCTGGGACGGACCAATGGTCTGACTCAGTGTTAAGGCAGTTTCCTATGTTCCTATAAATAGTTAAAATAAATAATAAAAATATATATTTTTTTCTACTGTGATTCATGGGGAAGGGCAGGAAGCTCTGGTAGCTCCCAAAACACCACGCCCTGACCACCAGAGTCCCTGCTCAGCTGTTTCCCACCCCACTCTTTTTGGTTTCTGAGATTCCACCAGGAACTGTCCCCGTAATTTTAAGTCTAAGTACAAAGTCTTAGAGCAGGCAAAGCCACATCCATCCCCTCCGATTTGCGAGAAAATCATTACTGAGAGAGTTGTTCTCTAAAACTGCTTAAGGCTATGCTCTTCTCCCATATATAAACCTTCACATTCACAGTTGTCCAACACAGAAGTGTTATGGGCACTAAATCCATCCTAGCTAGGATTGTCTTCAACATCTAACAGAGCCTTGCCAGTGGTGGCACCCTCATTCCCATACTGCTGATGGAGAGCAGAGGAAAAGTGGAGCTGATTTGCCCTGGACAGAGATAGGGAATGTGTGGGACTCTGGATACTACAACTTCCCTAAGCCCCAGTCTGCATGGTCAGTGGTAAACTGCCAGGGATGATGGGAGCTGGACTTCAGCAACATCTGGAGGGCCACAGCTGACCATCGCTAGCCTGCAGTCACTGATAAATTCAGAAGATTCAAACCCAGAGAGGTTGGATTCAGCCTTGTCAATTTAGGCTGGTATCCCATCAGTTCAATTATACCTTGGCTGAACATTTTCTGAAGCAGAAACTTTTCTAGTGGTGCTTTATTTTTCCACTGGCAATTTTCCCATTTCGTAAGTTCACTGGTGACAATGAACAGATACAACCCGCAAAAAAATATTGAGAAAGTGTGGCGGTTTCAAAAAAATTATGTTTTGTTTAAGCTAAGTAATAAGTAACATAGACATGCTAAATTAGATCACTATACACCACCAGAAAGCTTTCCAATACACACAAAATAACTGTTTCTGAAGCAAACTGCTCTAATTCACACATGAAATTTTCCCAACTCAAAATTTCCTAGGAAATCCCCATCACTGCTTAACAACCAGAAATGTGAAGAATCTTGCATCTACGCATGCAGCCCCTTCCCCTCAAGTGTGCTGCAATTAACCTAGAAAATTTGCAATCAGCCAGAGTTTCCCATTGTGTTAACCAAATTTAAACCATGGTTCAAGATGTTCTGGGAAACTACAGTTAAGACTTCCCGACTTTTTGCGGCACTCCAAAATAGGGAAGGAAGAAACGGGTTGGAGGCAGATGAAGCACCATGCCAAGGTACGATAATCAGTAACGGCCATAGTCTTTAAAAGGTACTGTATTTTGCAGATGGTACTGGACTGGTTGCTTTCATTTTCTGCTGCAGGCTATTACGAACTGCTTGTTGTTATTACTGGTGTTTTTAATGATTGGTTCCAATTTTTAAGCAACGTTTACAATTAAAAGCGAGTAGTGTTTAGAACACAGCCAGTACAGAGAAAGAGGATCCTTTCCCCCATAGTTACTAAGTCAAGATGACGATTCAAAACAAAACAAAGCGCACATAACAGCAACTCCCAATTCCTGGCTGTAGCTGTAGCTAATTTTCCTATAAGGAAAGTTGGCACAAGTGAATGCAAATGTATGCAAATTGATTGAGGAAGAAAAACAAAGTCTGATAGGAAGGCAGAAAATGCCCGCAAACACACACCCCACAGAGAATTTCAAACTGCTTCCCACTCTTTCCAAGCTCTTATTCTCAGTATCATTCCCCCCATCATTTTTCATTGCACTGGTTCACCCACATGGCAGTGTGTTCACCATCTGAAGACCGCAACAACAGGTCCCATTTGCAAAAAAACAAGCAGTGACGTCCACCCAAGCTATATCAACCAAATCAAATTCGGCTACAAGTAAATTCAAGTGATGCATTCAAACACTAGGGCTGGTAGCCATAGGCAAAAAGGAATTCCATGCAGGCCACTTAGCAAGCAAAACTCACCATCCCGAGTCACTGAGGCTACCTGACCTTGCAGTGACAAAGATGGATTCAGGCACCCCAAAACCTGTTCTTTCAGAGGGAGACCAACCCCATCCAGAACAGGTAACTGGCCAATCTCCCAGGTGCAGGCACCCCAAACCCATAGTGCCTCCCCCTTTCCAAGGTTCAAGCTCAAGTTTATTGGTCCTCATCTATCCCAACATTGTGTCCTAGTAGCCATAAACATCATAAGCAGACACTGCCAGGAGTAAGCATGGAGCAACAGTACCAAATAGTATGGCAAACAGCCTTACTAGAAAAATTAACCAATAAACTGAAACTGACACGGGGACAAATAGAAGAAGACGCCTTCACCTCCGTATGGCTCCCCTTTATCACACGCACAGCCCAACAAGACAATGACAAGAATCCACCAACAGCATACAAATCAATATGGCTAACCTGATCCAAAACAACCACCCACCCCACTCACACATGAAAACAAAGACCACCACAGCCAACCACAAATGAACAACCACACCCTACACCAACCCCAACCTCTCTCATAAGTGAACGGCAGAGAACCTGCACAAGGAACATAAGTGAACGGCAGAGAACCTGCACAAGCAACGCTGACACCAAACCCTACATATATTATGTAAAATAGAAACATCGTCACCCGACCCCACCCATCTTCCCCCCCCTCCACCTCTTCCCCCCTTTTCTTCCTAATGTCTCAACAAATAAAACTGATTTGTAAAAATGTTACATGGAAAAAAATACGAGAGAGAGACATTGCACATACTTTTGTAAATCAAGAAAATCTTTAATAAAAATACATTTATAAAAAACAAAAACATTGTGCCCACAGCATTTTCATGCCACTCACAGTCCTTCCTGCAAAGCTAGACCCAGCAACCCATCTCTCCTGTGCAAGCAGCCATTCAAGCTTTTCAGACCAGGGATGGGGGAACCTGAGGCCTTCCAGATGTTGCTGATAGGAAGGTGGAGTCCAGCAACATCAGGAGGGTGCCAGGTTGGAGGAAGCTGTTCCAGTCCCTTTTAAAAGCCATCAGTGGTCACCATCACATCCCAAGAGCCTGCGGGGTCAGAGCAAAGGCCCGCCATCCAAGTCCAACATCCTGTTCTCACATTGGCCAACCGGACTAAACACACCAGCGGGGTCAGCTCACACACAAATGGCAGAGGTGTGGAGTACAAAAAGTTCCAGAGCTTTTATTTGGGGGGGGGGGGTGATTACACACACACACACACACACACACAAATGTCATGAGCTAATTAGTAACTGTGAACCTACTGCCAATACAGTATTAGGAAATCATTGCCGTTTCAAAGCTTTTGGCTTTACTAAATATAAGCAAAATAAACATGCTAAAATAGATCTCTTGCTAGGGCAGTAGTCCACCTTTATAAACCCACCTTCAACCAAAACACACCCTATTTTCTCGTGTATAAGACACCCACATGTATAAGACGAGCCCTATTTTTTGGAAGCCAAAATTAAGAAAATAATATTTTTTGCTGAGCTTTTTTTTGGGGGGGGAGATATCCCTTGAGTTGTTGAGCTTTTGGGGGGAGAGGTCACCACCGCCAATCGCTCACTCACCCCCTCTGCATTCACTATCCATGTATAAGACGACCCCCAATTTCTGCCTACATTTTAAAAGCAAAAAAAAAAACCTCAGAAAAATACGGTTACTTTTGGGGGATCCGCTTCTCTCTTCTTCTTCTTCTTTTTCTTTATCCCTTATTTGTATGCGACCCACCTCAAATCCTAACCCACCAGCCAAAGACCAATCTAGGACATCAGAAAAATTTCCAATGAAAGTTACTCTGATATGCGTGGGAATTTTCTCCTCCAGGAAATGTTTCAATTCAACATTTTCTGAAAAGCCCACATCACAGCGTTGGACCGGCACAGCGGTTGAGAGGCGGCGAGATTTGGAAAGCAAGTAGAGATAGAAAGCAGGAATGAGATGCTAATAACCACCTGTTTCGAAAAAAGCCAGGGCAAAGAGAAACCATCTCTTGAGTTCCACCCGACCTGTGAGTCCATGTCACAGCTGCAATTCGGAAGCGGGTGGGTGATCCGCTCAGAGAGGCAACTTAGTAGGACGGCTCTCTCCCACCAAGGGACCATCAGTCGGTCGATGAGGTGTCCCTTGAGTCAAGACTGACTCTAGTCCTGGGTTCTCAAAGAACTCTCTCAATGAAGTTACCCCCCCCAAAAAAAAAAAATCAAGGAAAATACCGTCTTATATTTTTTTTTGCTCAAAAAAACACAGTATGGCTTATTTTCAGGGGATGTCTTATTTTAACCGTGTCGCATCGGTACGCTGCATAGCCACGCCTCCCCAGGCTGTTTTAATGGGAGGTACCATGTCACTATGGCTTATTTTCAGGGTATGGCTTATTTTTGGGGAACGGCTTATATTTCGCAAATGCATAGAAATCCTGCTATGGCTTATTTTATGGCTATGTCTTATTTTAGGAGAAACAGGGTATTTACTTTGAGATAACAATGTGGTTTGAAAAGCAAGGAGGCAGGAAGAGGCAGGAAGGGTAAGCGGTCTAGCTAGGCTACAGAGCAGGCATAGGCAAACTCGGCCCTCCAGATGTTTTGGGACTACAACTCCCATCATCCCTAGCTAACAGGACCAGTGGTCAGGGATGATGGGGATTGTAGTCTCAAAACATCTGGAGGGCCGAGTTTGCCTGTGCCTGCTACAGGCCCCACATCGCATCCATGGGGCTTGATGAACAAGTGACGTGGGGTATTCCAGAGAGTCAAATAATAACCAAATGCCTGAACCAACTGGTGCCCAATTATAGGAAGCAGACTTTCTGATGGGCTTTAGTTGTAATTCCAAAAGGTGACCTCGTTCAGGGCAGGGCAGGGCTGGCGAAGTCATTACAAGTTTCAAGACTAGCTTCATACAGCATTCAGTGGCAGGATCATCACGAAAGGCCTCGGGCCATTTGGAACCTACAACATGAGGTGTCCTTTGTGCAGGAAAAAAGGGCATTTCACAGGAATTGTAGATTCAGCCTTAGTCCAATTACTGGCGGAAGGTGACTGCCTTGTTTTTACGGCCCAGAGTTAAAAGAGTAAAAGTAAAGGGGCCCCTGACCATTAGGTCCAGTCATGTCTGACTCTGGGGTTGCGGCGCTCATCTTGCTCTATAGGCCAAGGGAGCCGGCGTTTGTCCGCAGACAGCTTCCGGGTCATGTGGCCAGCATGACAAAGCCGCTTCTGGCGAACCAGAGCAGTGCAGCGCATGGAAACGCCGTTTACCTTCCCGCCGGAGCGGTCCCTATTTATCTACTTGCACTTTGATGTGCTTTCGAACTGCTAGGTGGGCAGGAGCTGGGACCAAGCAACGGGAGCTCACCCCGTGGTAGGGATTTGAACCGCCGACCTTCTGATCAGCAAGCCCTAGACTCTGTGGTTTAACCCACCTGGGTCCCTTTAGTCAATGCTAAATAAGGACATCTACTTGCATTAGGTTGTAGCAGAGCTTCCAAGAATTAATTAGGCTGCACTCGCAGGATCCATCATTGCAGGGAAATCCCCCTATACGACAGGTAGTATGGAAGGGCTATTTGGCAAGAGCTTCCCAATGGGATAAAGCGGAAGTAAGCTCCCAGTCTGCAGAGTTCCATTTGCACCAGGCTTTTGTGTGGCAAATGGTTAACTAGAATCTTATCATTTACTTTTGGAGTTCTGCGGCCACTGTCGAGTTTTATGCTACCACAGGATTCACGCAGCCTAACCTAACCTTAAGGCTGCAATCTTGTACACACAATAAGTTTAACTGGGTGCAGTAGGTCTCAGTTCAGAGTACCACTGCTAATCTGTTTGCATCAGAAATCACGGTTCTAGGCTAGAAAGAGAAACACATTTCTAAGAACCCCTGCTCCCAATAAAATAGTTTACGAGGGTCAAAGCAGTTCACAGTTGAGAATGAACAGCTTCAGAGCAACAATGCTGCAGAATCAATGCAGCGTGGCAGCCAACAGCCATTCCTTATCCTGAAAAGACTGCATAAAAGGACAGTATGTTAATGCACAGCTATGCAAAATCTAAGCCTGGCCTTGCAGCGCACGATGCGTTTCCCACACTGCTTGGAAAAAAAGTTCTCACCCCTACAGTCATTTATGTAGCAAGAAAGGCGAGCGCTCTTGCCGGACGAATGACGGGGCAAATTGCAAAAATAAAACGAACAAATAAAACTGGGCTGGAGAGTGACCTCACTTGGGAGCAGTTCCTAGAGTTACAGCAAATAGGGGTCACCCGAGGTGGCTGTGGCCTGCTTGTCTAGCCACTGGCCACGTGACAGAGCTGTGCCAAAGATATAGAAGTAAATCAAAATCGAAACGCGCAGATATAAAACTCCTCCTGGTTTACTCAGCACCAAAAAAAAAAAAAAATGCAACCACTGTCTCCCCTAGTCTCGCAGCTCAATAAAGAACAGTCAAGAAACTAAGCAGTGCTTATGCCTCACTGCAGTTTATACTGTGCTAATTTATTCATGCGCTGACCGAAGCATTCAAGCTGCGAATACACCACGGAGTGTTATTTTGAAGAGACAATCCAGACTGCAGAATCTCAGTCTAACCATCTCAATGCAGAGAGAGAGGGAGAGGGAGAGGGAGAAAGAGAGAGGTTTGCTTTACCACCACCAATCTGTCTACTCAAGCAGGGATGCAGCTGGTTGCACTCCTGACACCAAAAGGTAGCAGTTTTTGTTTTTAAACCTCTTTTGGGGGGGCGGTTCTCTCCCCCCCCCCCCGCAAAATGCTCAGCAGCACACTTTCCCAAGCCTTAGCAGAAATGCATGACATAGACATGGGAGGTGCAACAGGAAGAGAAATGCCAGAAAAGGCACTTGGCAAACTTTTCTAGGTCGGAACTGTAGTGTCCCTTTCACTTTAACCTGCAAGAACAAACTTTCTCTTCTTTATTCTAATAAAAGTTTTTATAAATGTAAAATCAAAATATATGCCGGGGGGGGGGGAAGGGAGGAGGTGCAAAGCAGTGCAGATGTCGCATTAAATAAATAAAAAAATCCAGAGAGCAGATTATGTAGGTAGAAAACTAAAAGTAGCAAAACAAATCATAAAATCCACGAAGTTGGAGAACATCTGGCCCTCAGGTCCAATCAGGCCCCCAGGACTCTTCCCTTGGTTACTCCACCCACTGTTCCCTCTGACCCATATCCATCTCCTGTGCTGAGCTACAGCCCTTCTCCATTTGATAGCTTCTAAAAAAAACCTATAGCTCAGTCCTCCAATGGCTTGACTTCACCCCTGAAGGCGCACTCCTCAATTGTCTCCCGAGACAAACAAATGCCAGTCCCACCTGGAGATGCTGGGGGTTGAACCCGGGACCTTCTGCATGCAGAAAGGTCATATCGCTTATTTACCAAGTTGATCCCTACACTGTGCGGGCGATGGCTTCCTGCAGATACAATCTAGGAATCAAGAGGTCTTTCCTAGTGTTGTGGCACCTGCCCCTCTGGAACGTCCTCCCATTTAGATATTAGGCAGGTGCCATCTCTTGTTGTCTTTTCAGTGCCTACTTGAAGACCTTTCTCCCAACAAACCTTTTAAGCTGAGATTTCTTTCCCAATCTGCATCTGTAGGTGGAATTGTTCTTACGCAGGGGTCAGCAACCTAAGGCCCATGGGCCACAAGCAGCCCACAGGGGTCATTTAACCGGCCCACGAGCTGCCCCCAAACCGAGCCGCCCGCTTGCCGCACTAAACCAGCGCAGCGCGGGGACTTGCTTCCGCGACACCAGAAATCGCATTGGCGGAAATTGCAAACATGCACGATCCGGCCCATGGAGGGATCTCTGCTGGAGTGAACCGGCCCAGGCGAGATCTTACGATTTTGTTCAATTTTGTCACCTCTTGTTTTTGACACCCTGGTCTCCTTTGGGACAAAGCGCAGGATGCAAATTTAGTAAACACACACAATGCATTTTGAAGAAGTATGCGGAGCCCTCGCTATGTACATGCCAGGCATATTCATATATTGTGTGAATGCAAGAGTGCAACCAGGGGATGAGTTGGGAGGAGACTTGACTCTCGAGGCTCAGCTTAGCAAATAATAATAATAATAATAATAATAATAATAATAATAATAATACACCCATCTGACTAGGTTGCCCCAGCCACCCTAGGCTTCCAGGGTAGAACATTATGGAAGGAAAGGAAGCCCTCTCCTCTCCTCTCCTCAGCACTGTGGAATTTGGTTCCACGGCTGAGTAGGTATTAATCAACAGGCGCAGTAGCTCCTGTTCATGCATCATATATGAGCCTCAAGGGGCCTGCTTTCGAGGAAAAAAACCATGCTTAATTGAAACCACCGTTTTGTTCCTAGGCTCATTCCAGCTATCAAAATCCCATCAATTAAAACGTGGCAATTAATGTAATTTCCTAGCTGCCTAGCCACCACTGCCAAAATAAAGCCCACAGCCACCGCTCTTTACACCTATGCTACTCTTGCTTCTGGTTTGGCAACGGATGAGGCCAGCTCCTGCTTACCCTATGGCCAGGTTTGGCTTTGGGGCATCCAGTTGCTAATCAAGGATGGTAACCCAGCTCCCCCTTCTCATCAGCACAAGGGTTTCCGCCTGCACAACAGAACGTGCTCCCTCTCCTCTTCCCAGGCTTGCCCTGCACCCTCTCCAAATCTGCTCTAGAGAATTGGGAGAAACCCACCCCCAAGAACAGATTTTTTGGGGGGGGGAGTTTCACTGTGCAAGCAGAAAACAACATGCTGACAACACAAGAAAGTCAGCGCTACACTGGATTCCACCCTTTGTGATCTGGGAAGACTTCAATAATTGAATTTGGGAAGTGGGGGACCTTAATGAAGCCCGTTCCCCGAACTTCACTACGGTTGTCTTTATTTCCAAAATTGTGCATACTTCTAAGAACGGTGGCTATAGGACACAGATCACAAAGGTAGGGGGAGAGTGGACCCCTGTGGTCACTTGTAATCTGAGCACTGGAAGATGTCGGGGTGCTTTTAAGGAGAAATCAAGCTCCCTAGATATAGAAAGAAGGAAGTTTGCATGCGGATGTGACAGGAGTTCGGAACAGAAGACTCAGGTATGTATCAAAAGCTCCCGTTCGTCTCCTCTCCTCTTCCTGCAGCCCCATGTGCATTCTCAAGGCTGAGGGACCCTCCAGAGCAGATCTGGGGGAGGGGAGGGGCGCAGAGCAAGGAGAGGACATCCCATGGCACAAGCGAAGCTCTGCTGAACTGGACGCAACCCTATGAAATGGAGCTATTTCCAAAAACCAGAGATACTTTGCAGGGTTAGGAAGTACCTGTATTGTGCAAGCCTGCCAGGTCAGCAAAAGCCAGAGTCTTTGCATATTCGCTGCTGCTGCTGCTGCTACTTAAGGGCCAATTCACAAGACCTGGCCATGTTGGACCAAACAAAGAAAGTGTCATCCATATGGGGTACCACACTTGCCAGCATGGTCAATCAGAGGGGGGAGTGCCTCAGCTCAGAGGTAGTGCATTTGCTTTGCTTGCAAAAAGTCCCGGGTTGTGCAATCTGCAGCATTTCCAGGTAGGGCTGAAACCCCGGAGAGCGTCCGCCATTCAGTGCAGACAGTTCTGAGGCAGATGGACCAAGGGTCTGACTCTGCATTCAAGGCAGCTTCCTGCGTTCTTCCTAATGTGTTTTAATGTTAGCAAACTCAGAGATGGGCAGCCAAGGACTATGCCGTGCGGCTAGCACTACGTGCACAAGCTTCTACACCTTGGCTGAAACAACCAGGACATTTATTTATTTATTTGTATTTATCCAGCAAGATTTATAAACTGGTTAATTAAAGAGCTTGCAAAAAAAGCGGATGTAATAGGATGCGAAAGCAACCTAAATCCATTAAGCGATCAAAAACCAAGCAATCGTCAATGAGACACAGATACAAAATCAATAAACCTCTAAAAATGAATCCAGGTAATTCAATAAATGGTGACTAAGGGGCCCAAGAAGAGAAAGGCCGCAGTTAGGGCTGGGAGTGTTGAAAAACCACTGCCAAACAGACCAGAAAATACAGCTTCCTATCAGTGTTAGAAATTCCCCAGGCTCCAGGTGTGTCTTGCGACTGGCACAGGTCCAATTGCGACCATGTGGAGCTATCTGGGTGCCAGGTGAGTGACTGACATCTCCATCTGGCTGGACCATTCAGCTTTCTTAAGCAGGTAAGCAGAAGAGCTAAATTATCGCATTTATATCCCACCTTTTTCTCCCAAGGAGTCCATGGTTTACCTCCCTCCCTACAACAACCCTGTGAGGTAGGTTGAGAGACTGCGACTGGCCCAAGGCTACCCAGTGAACGTCATGACTGAGTGGGGATTTGAACCCTGATCTCCCAGGTCTTATTCCGACACTCCTAACTACGAAACCACATGGGTTTTCTAGAGCACTTCTGCTATGGGGCGGCTAGATAAATTAAGTAAGTAAGTAAATAAATAGGGGGAAAGCAAAATGTCCCTTAGAGAAGGATCTGAAATATTTTCTGTGAAACTCAAAGTTGTTTTATTCTGGATTGCTTTATTTGATGTTTTAATGAATTGCAAACCGCTTTTGAGATTTGTTCTTTAAAATATAAAGCAGTACAGAAATGAAATGGATAATAATAAATTTCACTGGAAAATAAAAAAGGCGCCTAGACAATCCGTTGTGACGTCTGCAATCTAGGTTTAAGGCACCACTGGCGATTAGTTTGTATATCCGAGTTTCTAACACTGCTTCCTATGTTCCTAGTAAAATATGATGATTAGTAAGAATGTAGGAGGATTCTGGACTTGCAATCAGGATTTATTCTGCACCAGCTTCTGCTGGTAAGGATAAATCTCCCCGCATATAGAAAGGTAGCACATCAGGAAGGAAGTTTGAACACCGGTCTCTCCCCTATATGCTAGATTACCACAAGCAGGGGGCTTTTTTATACCGAGTGTGTTTGTATTTACAGACAGGGTGGCCCTCTATGCCTGTTGTTCGATAGAACAGCCTCCACTCTATAAACAAGCCTTTTCGCTGCCTGCATAGGTTACGATTCGCAGAATAAGCCTTCACACGGCCCCAGAAAGCCAAGCATGAACAAAAGGTTACAGACCAACAATGAACAGTAAAGACAACAACCGACAAGTCAGAAGAGCAGAGATGGGTAAAGCCAGAACGGCCTATTAATAAGAAGAGGGACTTGGGTGCGAAAAACTGTTCTGACAATAATAAAAGGGAGAACAGGTCCCAGACACAGAAGGCAAAATAGCCAGTGCAGAGACTACTATTGCCAGTCTCAAATGCATCCATGCAGAATATTCTGTTGACTTCGCTGGTGCTATCTTGTGCCGTCAGGATTCCCCCTGCATCCACAGCATGCGCACGCAAAGCACTGAGCATAGCAAGTGCTGCTCTAGCACATCACAAATCACGGCACTATGCCAGCACTGCAGTGGCTCAGTGGAGGTGTTGCAGATACACACCAGGGCAGGTTTTCAGAAAACCGCTGTTGTGGGTCTGCTCTCTCAAAAACATACACATTTAAGCGGCGAAAGTTAACCCTAAAGGAGCTTCCAGGAAGTTGTGTTGAGTGGGACCACTGGCCTGCCTAGCTCAATACTGTCTACACTTACTGGCAGCAGCTCTCCTGGGTTTCAGGCGGAAGGAGCCTTTCCTAGCCCCATACCTGGAGTTGTAGGAAGTTGAGACTGGGATGGATCTTGTGCATGAACAGAAGGTGCAGAGGGACACACATCTGGTATTCCAGGCTAAGGCTGGAAGATTTTTCCAACCTGAGGGCCACATTCCGCTTCTGGGCAAGCTTTTGGGGGCCACATGCCAGTGCTGGGCTGGTCCAAGGGCAAAGGTGGACGGAGTAACAAACGTGAATTTTACAAATGTGCATTTTCTGCACATACCCCTCTCAACCCTTCACCCAGGCAAGCAAAGAGGCACCATCAGAATTTAAGGGCACATTACAGCCAGACCAAAAACACACAGGATGTAGAGAAGAGTCCAGTGAGGGTGTGTGGCTTAGGGACAAGAAAGGAGATTCCGAAGTAGAAGGGCTCTCCTTCCTCGGAAGTTTTGAAGCAGAGGTTGGATGGCCATCTGTCCTGGATGCTTTAGCTGACATTCCTGCACTGCGGGGGGGGGGGGGGTTTGACTACATGACCCTTGGGGTCCCTTCCAACTCTTATGATTTTCTTAGAGTGCCAAGGGCCAGGTAGAAAGGTTTGGATGGCTATATTTGGTAGCCAGGCCTGAAGCTCCCCATGCCAAGCTTGTGGGGCTTCATTTAAAAAAAAAAAAAAGACAAGTGATGCTGGAATAGCAAAGAGGTGTTTTTGCTCAATTTTCCAGCTGGAAAGAGGGAAAAACAACTTTCCTAAACTCTGCAAAACTTCTCGTATAGATGAGTTGCAGTAATACAAACATAGGAAGTCCACTACTCATACTGAGGACATTCATTGCCAAGTAACAGCTACTCCCACTGGCTGTAGCTCTTAAGACAGTGATGGCCAAACTTGGCCCTCCAGCTGTTTTGGGACTACAATTCCCATCATCCCTGACCACTGGTCCTGTTAGCTAGGGATGGTGGGAGTTGTAGTCCCAAAACAGCTGGAGGGCCAAGTTTGGCCATCACTGTCTTAAGAGGTCCCAGGCAAAAGTCTTGATCTATTCTAGCAGGAAATCTTTTAACTCAGGGGTAAGCAAACTTCTTCAGCAGGGGGCCGGTCCACTGTCCCTCAGACCTTGTGGGGGGCCGGACTATATTTTGGGGGGGAAATATGAACAAATTCCTATGCCCCACAAATAACCCAGAAATGCATTTTAAATAAAAGCACACGTTCTACTCAAGTAAAAACACCAGGCAGTCCCCACAAATAACCCAGAGATGCGTTTTAAATAAAAGGACACATTAAAAACACGCTGATTCACCGACCGTCCACAGGCCAGATTGAGAAGGCGATTGGGCCGCATCCAGCCCCCGGGCCTTAGTTTGGGGACTCCTGTTTTAACTGAAGGTGCAAGAGATTTAACTTGGCATCTTCTACAGAGCGAGCACGTGCTTTACCACGAAGTTGTGGTGCCTTTCCTAAGAAGTAAACAATGTGCAACTGAGCACTTCCTATGTATCTTTGTGCTGTTCATGGGCATTGGGACTTCCCTAAATCTCCTCCATGTGTTGGGGAAGACTCGTTGCTCACCTAATGTGAAATCCCCACACAGTCTTCCTTGACCATTCCCCTTCACCGAGGAGGGTTGGCTAGCCTATGTGCATATGGGGATTTTGAGTCACATAGGCGGCATCCAGAACTATTTAATTAAAATCATATGCTTTTTATTTACTCGGGCAGGATGAAAGACGAATCTTTTTAATCCTAAAATTACTCCTAGCAAAAGTAATTAGTTCCTAGTAAAACCGTACTCTCCCTAGCCTGAGAAGAAAAGAAGTAGAGGGCTGGTTAGCGCTTTTAATTTTCTGAACTCGTGTTCAGTATGCAACTTTTAAACATCAAGGCAGGTTGCAAACGGCACATGTGACATTGCTGGCTCTCCCCAGCACGTTTTGTAGCGCACATGGCTGTGAAGTTTGGGGCTCTTAAAAGTGTCCAATTCAAAAGCAACGGCGCCATGCGTCTATTTTACCACTTAAAACTCTGGTTTTTCCTCACACACCAGCTGAATATGTATGCTATAAAATAAACCAACACTTAAAGAGATTTAGCTGCCTCAACCTGGGTTAAGGGAGGTGGCTCATTCAGGTCAGCGTGGAGGTTTTTTGCACATTCCCAAACAAATAAAGGGAGAAAGCTTAATCATATCAGGTAAACCATCTGCGTGTGAGACAGCAATGTGGTACAATGGATAACGCACTGGACTTGGGACTATGGGAAAACTCAGGATCAAGCCCTTGCTTGGATATGAAGCTCACTTTGGGACCCTGATCCAATGACACTGTTTCTTCCTGCCCAAAATCGCAGCTAGATAGATCAGACAGACTTGACCTCCTTCAAGTTAATATGCCTTTGCCCCCACCTTACACCTAAACTCCTTATATTACCGCTGCACCAATTCACCTACTCCAAAAGCAGTAATTCCTGGCACAAAGGTTTTTACACATTCAAAATACCGTGGGCCCCGAGATAATTAAATGAAACCATTGTGGGTTTGAAGACGGAAGTTAAACAGCTACATTCTACTGGCAACACAGCCTACTGCGCACATTTACCTGTAAACAAATGCAATGGCGATAATTAACCTGGCCAGCCCTTTTAAAAAAAAAATGGAAGGGAAAAGATCCTGACTTTTAAATACTACACGCTTACGCAAACACGCAGAATGCAATAAGGGATCCATCCTTTTGTTTTCTCATGCCAGAGAAAAGACAAAGGGGGGGCCTAACTAAAAGTATTAACAATGCTACCCTAGACCCCCCCCCCCCAAAAAAAAACCTACCTAAAAGTGTTAACAATGCTACCCTACCCTCAGTGGGAAGCGGGTCCCACTAAGTTCTGAAGGGCTTACTCTCCCCTAAGTAAGTGGGTACAGGATTGCTACCTACAAAAAAAATCTAGAAACAATCATAGTCTGTTCACACAGCAAGGTTTTTCTCCAAATAAGTAGAGGCCTATCCCTGGCCTTTCTTGCACTTATTGCATGGGCAAATGTAACTTTATTACTTTTTTTTTTTCATTCAGCCCGTCCTCCAAGAAACTTGGGGCACAACTCACAGCCCATCACACCACCACCACCCGCATATTGCAGGCAAGATCTGGCCAGTGGCCCACAAGCCCAGCCTCATAATGAAAAGCCGGCAAGCAGGACTTCAGCACAACGCCTTTCCTGCAGTTTCCAGCAACTGGTACTCAAGAGGCATTGATTGCTATTTAATTCTCCTTAAAAAGCCATCAAAGTCAGTGGCCACCCCTGCCTCTTTGTGGAGCAATTTCCGATTTATCCTCCTTAACAACCCTGCGAAGTAGGTTAGCTTGAGAACGGTGGCCGGCTTTGAGGCACCCCCAGCGTTGCTGTCCCATGGAGAGTGAGAATTTGAACCCATGTCTCTCTGCAGCTACTCCAACACCACTCTATCCCACAACACTTCAGGGTCTCTCATGTCCAACAGGCAGCTCCATGGAAATGAAGAGGTACAGTATTCCCTGCTACAACTGTTGCGCTTCAGTCACATTCATGCGGGACCGCCAGGTTTGTCCGCACAAAGTAGTACAGTAGCTACCTAGAAGCTGTCAGGACTGCCTGTGTGGACAGAAGAATAACAAGACTATGAACAAGCTCTAGAAACAAAACCACAGATCTTACAGAGTTACACCCAAGTGGATTCTGTGAAACTCACTTAGGCCTCGGGTATAACGTACCCAGGGTAGACATTATGAAGCTTTTTACATATTTCAGAAGGATAGTAAACAAAACCTATATAGCATCTGCTACAAGCAGGTTAACAGAGGGTGAGAACCCCCACGAAACTCCATTTAGAACAAGTTAGCCAAAAATCTAAAGTCCTTCATACTTTTTTTTGTTTTGTTTTAAGAGAGAAAACCAGCTATTTTCATTACCTCCAAAAGCTAATTAGGAGGCTACAGCGGTCCAGAGACCTGGGGGTCTGCAACCAAACTGCGCACCTCACGAGGAGCCACAGGGGTTGTTCTGTCAAGCACGCCCCCCCCCACGTGATTCGCCGTTTTGACTCATTCACTCGTTACTTTTTTTAGGTGTACAGTAAAAATAAAATATAAGTATTGTGTGAATCAGCCCTGTCTGTCTCACATCAAAGATTCAGTTGGCGAATCAGAAGGTGGGGGTGGCAAAGGCCTGGTTTTTATGGCACTGGGTTTGTGAGGTTGCAGGGGGGGTGCATTTAATAAATATGAAATAATCCAATGCCTGGAAAACATATACATTGCTGGTGGGTAGGGCAGGAGACCCAGTTACCTCAGAAGTGGAAGGAGGAGGGACCTGAAAACCTCCTTCCTCCTCAAACAGCTGTGGGCAGCAATGGAGAAGCCTGAGGTAAACAAACACCGCATAGAGGAAAGAAGGGGGGGGTTAGAGAGAGTAAAGCAAATGGAGTGGCATCCGAGGGTGCAAACCCAGGACCCACCACAAGACCCCTCACCCACATGACACCCCACAACGCAGGAAAAAAGAGGGTTGGGAAAGGTGCAAGTTTTTTCCACAAGGGGAGAAGCCCCCCCCCCAGCGCGCACCCCACCCCAAAGGCACGCACAAAGAGCCCATTCCCCTCCTTCCTCTCGCTTTTGGGGAGCAGGCGTTTCCAAAGCCCAAGCGCATCTGCAGGCAGGAGCAAAGGGAACCGCCGCCGCCGCCACTGCAATGCACAAAAAAAGGATATTTCATGATAATATTTAGAAAACACACACACACACATATCTCATCTAAGGCCTGCAAAGGAGGGTCACTTTTGCAGCGGGAGGTTTGCAAGCAAACAAACTGCCTCGGAGAAAGGGCGAGAGCGCCGCGCGGAACAGACGCTCCAGACAATGCACCAAAAAAGGGGGCGCCCCCCCCCCAAAAAAACCGGGCGCGCGCGCACACACACACACACACACCCAAGCCAAAGGGGGCTGAGCAAGGCCCCGCGGCTGCTCCCTCCTCATCCGAGGCCCGGGGACGCCGGCGGCCACTTACATGCCTGGGAGGGTGCAAGCGGAGCGGCTGGCCGGAGCCGAGGCCTAGGCGGGCTGCTGTTGCTGCTGCTGCTGCCGGGCGCCGCCGCCGCCGCCTCCTTGCTGGTCTCGCAGGGAATCAGCCCATTGAGCTCCCGCCTGCGAGGGCTATGAATGAGGAGGCGGCCGGCGGCTCCTGGTCTCTCCTGCGGGGCTTTCCTCGGAGCAACGCGGCGGCTGCCCGGGCTTCGCGAGCTGGACGCGTTGCCGTTGCGGCCGCCGCTGCTGCTGCTGCTGCTGCTTTTGCTGCTGCTCCCAGTTCCTCCAGCCTCCCTTCCTTTCCCCTCTTTGAGTCACTCGCGCGCACACTCACACGCTCACGCGCACAAACACACACACACACACACACACGCCGGCTCTCGCCCGCGGGGTCCTACCGCCCGGCATGCTCCACTTCCAGTTTCCATGCAATATTTTTTTTCCCATTTCCCCGGGAGAAAGAATAGTCAGGACGCTGGAAAGACACCCGCGCGCTGCTGCATGCATGCGCTTCCTCAGGCAACACATAAGCGCACCCCCACAGCACTCTCTCAACACCCCCCCACATGCACACGCGACACACGCATGCACTTAGCACACTGCCGCATCCAGCACACGCTGGACACTCACACGTGCCTCCAAACTCAGACGCTTGCTCAGCAAAAACCAGTTCTCAAAACGTGCACTCTCTCGCACGCAACACGCCCAAAACACACGCGTGCACCTTATTCAGCACACTGACACATTCAACACACACGCATGCGCTTACTCAGCATTCTCATGCACTCAACACAAAACAGGCGCAGCGCTCGCACACTCAAAACATACATAGACTTTACTCAGCAGCTTCACACACAGCACACTCAAGACATACACATGCGCTTGCTCTGAGCTCTCACATACACAGCGCACTCGAAACACTCGCATACATTTACTCAGAGCATACACAATCCTTCAAAACGAAATTGTGTGTCTCTCTTCACCTCTGCCAGAGTGGAGAAGAGTCTGGACTTCATCTTAAGAGGCGCAGGACTTGGTTAGAGATGTAAAGTGTTGCTGGCCTGACTGGGGACACTGAGCACAGCCGTAAATTGTAATTCTACATACATGTTAAATGGCCTGCGGCTAAGAAAGACCCCCGCACAGTCATACTGGACTTGAAAAAAGGAAAGTTCCCCCAAAATAAGCGTGGCTGGTGAAAAGGAAGCTGAAAGATGGGAAAGTCAAGGGCAGCGGGATGGGGGAACTGGACCAAGTTTGACAGGTGGGAGGGGCTGCCCGCCTGTCAATCATTTCATGTCAACAATGATGTCAGCTGACCCTTTTTGCCCAGCAGTGTGAAATCAGGTGATGATTAGTAGTTGCATAACCCAGTGCATGGGACTTCTCAGGTGAAACATCGTTAGGCCCAGCTGTGTCTTTACCTGCTGCATATATGAGGTCTGGTGTAGTAGTAGTAGTAGTGTAGTAGTAATTTATTTATACCCAACCCATCTGGCTGGGTTTCCCCAGTCGCTCTGGGCAGCTTACAACATATAGAAAAAAATAATAAAAACATCAATCCTTAAAAACTTCCCTAAACATGGCTGCCTTCAGATGTCTTCTAAAAGTCAAATAGTTGTTTTTTTCTTTGACATCTGAAGGGAGGGCGTTCCACAGGGAGGGCACCACTACCGAAAGGGCCCTCTGCCTGGTTCCCTGTAATTTTGCTTCTCACAGTGAGGGAACCAGCAGAAGACCCTCGGAGCTGGACCTCACCTCAGTGTCTGGGCTGAACGATGGGGGTGGAGCCGCTCCTTCAGGTATACTGGCTGAGACCGTTTAGGGTTTTAAAGGTCAGCACCAACACTCGGAAATGTACTGGGAGCCAATGTACCGGTAGGGCTTTCAAGACCGGTGTTATATGGTCCCAGCAGCCACTCCCAGTCAAGCTGCCGCATTCTGGATTAGTTGTAGTTTCCAAGTCACCTTCAAAGGTAGCAGCAGTCCAAGTGGGAGATAACTAGGGCGTGCACCACTCTGGCGAGACAGTCTACTGGCAGGTAGGGTCTCAGCCTGTGTACCAGATGGAGCTGGTAAACAGCTGCCCTGGACATAGAATTGACCTGCGTCTCCATGGACAGCTGTAAGTCAAAAATGATTCCCAGGCTGCGCACCTGGTCTAGGTGGGCACAACTTGACTGAAACAGCCTTTTGGCCTAATTAGGCTCACCAGCCAGAGCTTCCCAATACTGATCAAGAGAGTCAAATCTTTCTAAAATGCTTGGGGAAAGCTGTTCAAAACTACACTAACAGAAGCCCAGTGAGAATGTATAGTACCACAGGCCTGCCAGGGAAGTTACTGCCAAGAGGATGCTAGCGTGGTTAACAAGTAGAGTCAAGTAAGTTTATCGAAGCACGGTTTTCTTCAGAAAACAGAAGTCTTGCCCATACAAGGAGAACGAAAAGAAACACACACCTTTGCAAAAGAAATGAGGCAAATAGAAAGATTTCAGGAAGCACACTACAAAAAACAAGACCACCAGCAACAACAGCTTTAAATATATTAGAAATTGGCTAGGGAGGTGACTAGATGTTTGGATGACAAGGGGTGTTATTGGTTTGCTTTTGTTTTTATTTTCTTGTGTATTTTGTGTTCTCATTTCGTATTTTTATGTTGTGAACAGCCCTGTGATCTGTGGATGAAGGGCGGTGTTGTTGTTCAGTCGTTCAGTCGTGTCCGACTCTTCGTGACCCCATGGACCAGAGCCTGCCAGGCATTCCTGTCTTCCACTGCCTCCTGCAGTTTGGTCAGACTCATGTTGGTAGCTTCGAGAACACTATCCAACCATTTCATCCTCTGTCGTCCCCTTCTCGTGCCCTCCATCTTTCCCAACATCAGGGTCTTTTCCAGGGAGTCTTCCCTTCTCATGAGGTGGCCAAAGTACTGGAGCCTCAACTTCAGGATCTGTCCTTCTAGTGAGCACTCAGGGCTGATTTCTTTAAGAATGGATAGGTTTGATCTTCTTCCAGTCCATGGGACTCTCAAGAGTTTCCTCCAGCACCATAGGGCGGTATACAAATTCTAATAATAATAATAATAATAATAATAATAATAATGTGCCAAAAGAGAAATAGGAGACTGAAGAAAAGCTGAATGATCAGGGAAAGATCTCAGGAAAGGAATTTGAGGAACTGAGGCAAATAGGGGCGACAAGGCACAAAGTTCTAGGCCTTAGTGACAAATTAAAAATGAACAACTCACAGGGTCTGGATGGCCCCCACCAAGAG
Organism: Lacerta agilis; assembly: GCF_009819535.1. Lineage (NCBI taxonomy): Eukaryota > Metazoa > Chordata > Lepidosauria > Squamata > Lacertidae > Lacerta > Lacerta agilis. The sequence goes on from NC_046312.1 coordinate 11,562,794, forward strand.
CTTTTAAAGAACTCAGATATGAAATTGAATTTCTTCTAACTATGTACTGTAATGCGACCTTAAGCTTGGCATCCATACCTGAGGACCGGCAAGTAGCCAAGGAAACACCAGTTTTTAAAAACATTGAGAGGGAGGGAAAGGAAATTGCAGATTGGTTAGCTTTACGTCTTTCTGGGGAAACCTGGTAGAAATAATTATTCAAATTAGAATTGTCAAGCATGTAAAAGAACAACTGTTGCTGAAGCATAGCCATCATGACTTCTGCAACAGTAAGTCAGGTCTAACTCACTGTTTTAGAGTTCTTTTAGAGTACCAATGAGCATAGAAATGGAGGTGATGCTTTAGAGGATTATAGCATTATGCACAATGTACATAAGCATGTAATCTGTATGGAGAGAAAGAGCTGGTGTCAACTGCATATTGGTGACACCTCACTGCATATCCCCAAATGATCTCCCCCACTGGCTTCATATAGATCAGTGGTTCTCAAACCTTTTTCCCTGGGCAACACTTTCATAAATTTTCTCATGCCACGCCGTACAAATTATTGATAAGAAATACATTGGAAAACAAAAAGAAGCAACTCCTAGCGGTGCTTGGTTTATAACGCAGAACACAACTGCCTTATAATATGATCATGGGACATTCAGGAACTGTACACAACAATGCAGCTTCATAAGCACATTAATCATTCCCAAAATATAAATGAGCCTCTTTTATGAGAGGTGATCAATGAGAGGTGTGAGTTTGCCTTTGCCAGGGAATCTCATTTATATTAGGTCAAATTTGAGACAAACCCTCATCTCTTCATCAACACAAAGAAGCCTTTCTCTTTTCCAATCTCATGTTTGTCAGAGTTGAAAATCCCTGTTCCAGATCTATCCATATTCTGCAAAAAAAACACTACACTTTAATACTCTTATTATATACTACACTGAAATGTTCAAATGTTTCATTGCCCTTGAACCTTCCTGCCACACTTTCCATCCTCTCCTGCCACATCTGTGTGGAGCGCCACACCCTTTAAGACCCACTGAACAGATGTTAACAAGCATGGGCAACAAGCTGAGACCATGGGGACCCCACAGCACAAACACTGTGGGGGAAAACAGAACTCCCCAAATGCTACTCTATGCAAACGGTCTTGCAGTGTTGCCATCTCCCACCTTGCAAACCCACTCTAGGAGGTTGATGGTATCCAAAACCCTCAAGACATGTAGGAGAATCTAGAGTCATACTCCCTTTCTCTTGGTGTAGGTGATCAACCAAGATGACAAAGGTTGCTTGAGTGCTGAACTTAGGCCTATAGCCCAATTGAAACCGGTCTAGATAATTAATTTCTTCCAAGCATGACCCAAGCTGTCCAAGCCACCACACTCTTCACTACTTTAGGCAAAAAGTGATATTTGCCACTGGGCTGCAGTTGTCATTAGGGATGGGTAACTATGTCAATTCCTATTTGTTTCAGTTCCTCGTTTTTCCAATCAGAAGTTCAGTTTTCCACATTGACGTGTGGCTGTTTCCCCCACCCTCAAACAGCCCTCATGAAAGTTCACAGACATTTTAATGTTTAATGTTAGTTGTCATTTATCTCACGCAACCTCTCAAGACAGGCTTGCACTAATGCTTCTTTCAAGGTCCTGGCCACCCCCTAGACATGATAAAAAAAATATTTTCCCACAATGCTGGGGGGGGGAGTGAATCTTCTCCATTGCTTCTCTGAAAATATTCCTTGTTGCTAATTTTCAAGGATGCAGTGCCCCAGTTTTCCTCTCCTTCCTTCCTTCCTTCTTTCTTTGTATTCCCTTTTACAGTTTTGTAGCTGCCTTGCTGCTGTTTCCTTCATTACTTTATTGCTGCAGTATTGTCTTGTTGCTGCGCCCTTTCTAGACCCTATCATGAGATGTTTATTTATTTGATTTATTGCCCCCAAGGAGCTCAAGGTGGCATACATAGTTCTCCTCCTCACAACAACAACCCTATGAGGTTGGATATGCTGAGAGTTAGTGACTAGCCCAAGGTCAGCCAGTGAGATTTATGGCTGAGTGGGGATTTGAACCCTGGTCTCCCAGGTCCTAGTCTGACACTTTAATCACTACACCACACTGATGTATATTTCCCCACAGTAGTACGGTTATACCAAGCCCAGATCATCCCTAGATGCACAATTGCTGTTCCTTGTGTAATGAATAGCAGAGGACAGACAAGCAACTTTTGTTTTCTTTCCTTGTATGGCTCCAATGATTTAAAAAGCCGAGCGAACAGCAGAAATTTACCTGATGAAAAGTATAGTAGCCCTACTAGCAAAAAATGTCTGGCAATTCTAGGTAACCTGCCTGTAGCAGAAAGAGAGAGTACAGTATTCTGCTCCTATTTAAAAGGTCAGGCTAAAATGTGTACACTTGTGTGGGGCAGAGGGAGCAGCACATTGCTCAAAGAACAGAAGCAAACAATGTTATGTGAAAGATTAATAACAATCTTCTTGGTGTTTGCCATTCGTTCAGTGTATCTCTGTTCAGAAGCGAGCACTACCGAGTTCATCGGGTGTTATTAAAAACACAAAGCAGTATTCAGCTGCATAATTGAACAAGCAGAACAGCTTTCACTTGCACAATGGGACTTTCCCTTCCTTCCCCCCCCCCTTGCATTCCACAATGTCCCCAGATCTGCTCCAGAGAGTTGGGGGAACCCCTGGAACAGAGTTAGGGGGCTGCAGGGGAAAGAGATGAGGAGGGAAAGTCCCTTTGAGCAAGCAGAGGCCATTATGTTTGTGCAAGTTGCTGCTTAGTGCTACTTTGAATGCAACCAATAAGATGCATTTGAGATGACCTGCTGACTGAGCATTCATCCTGATTAGTCTGCAGGGAGATTATATGATGGTGCTCAATTAAGGAGTGTTTGTCATGAGTCCCATGGAGGTGTCCTGGAGGAGATGATCAGATGCTCGGGGAAGGGATGGGAGGAGGAGCTCAGAGAGTTGGAGCTGGAGGACTTTGAGAAGGGCCCTAGGCAGGGTTTGGGAGGTGGAATTGGTGCCCCCAAAAGTGTCTACTTCAAAGGAAGGGTCCAGGAGCCTGTAGGGGATGGAGATCTGGATCCAGTAAAGGAACCAAGACAGTTATCAGAAGAGTGCCTCACTCCTACGACATCGGACACTCCTTACGTCAACGAGGAAGCGCCCCATTCCAAGGAGGTGACTGAGAGTAAGTCAGATGCTTAGCAGATTCCGACTCCACCTCTGTCTCTTTTTAGTAATTGTTTTATTTGATTTACAACAAAAACATTTCCAAATCCAAATATCAGAATTGCTCTGAATCTCCTGATTTCCCGCCCCCATCCCTTCCATGGGTCCTAATGGCAATGTTTACAACTGCGTGTCATTACTTATCCAAATTTTTATCCTTCTAAATTGGCCATAGTTTCTGTTATTTTACAAGTGTGATTAAAACCCTGCCAATGTTTTAACCTGCTTACAGTGGTCTCATATATAAATTATTTATAAAATTTCCCATTCTTTTTTAAAGTTCTTTTCTTCTTGATTTCTGAGTTTCCCAGTTAGTTTTGCCATTTCAGCATAGTTCATCTACTTGGTTTGCCATTCTTCTTTGGTTGGGGTTGTCTCTTCCTTTCATCTGTGGGCTAATAGTATCCATGCGACTGTTGTCGCATACATAAACAATATTTTCTCGTCCTTTGGTATCTCAGTACCTATAATTCCTAATAAGGAAGCTTCTGGTTTTTTAACAAAAGTTATTTTAAACATTTTTTTTCATTTCATTATATATCATCTCCCTTTTTTTATTTTAGTTATTTACACGTCCACCACATATGATAAAAGGTGCCTTCTTTTTCTTTACATTTCCAGCAAGTATTTGTGCTCGTTCTGTACATTTTTGCTAACTTCACAGGAGTCAAATCCCACCGGTGCTATTCCACCTCTGTCTCCAAAGACATGGAGACACCAGTAGGAACCAACAGAGTCAACTCGCTTGAAGGTGTGCCCGTTTTGCTTGCCCAGTCCTGACACTCCAGCCACTTGCTGCACAAATGCCTGCTCTTTAGAAATAAGGTATATGAAGTGTGATACTTCTTGAATTGACAACTCAGGCTGCACTTAGTCATGCACGCAAACTTATTGTGTACCTGCTGAACCTTGTAACCCATAGTTTGCTCTATGTACTAGTCTGATTTGAGCATTAAATACTTTGGCAGAACTAGAGCTGGAAGTTTGAGTTCTTCGGCAGGCAGTTACAGCCAGAACAGGACTCATACTGTTTTGTTTGTGGGGAAGTTAGATGACGTTGCCTCAAAGCAAATGTTCTCCTACACTTTCTGGCGCGTTCCCTCCTGACTTTCCTCTCTGATCTTTTGGAGAAGTGGGCTTGCTGCAGAAGACCTTCCAATCAACTATAATTGATTAATCACCTGCATGTGATTGAATCCCACCCAAAATAGCTACAAACTGGGAGTGCCCCAAGACCTGAGTCCTGCTCTCAACAGCAGCCAACCAAATGCATATGAGAAGCCTGCGAGCAGGACCTGAGTACAACATTGCTCTCCTCACCTGAGATCCTCAGGTAACTACACCCTAAGGGTCAAACTGGACATGATGCACTTTTGGTTTTTTGCTTATTTAAATAACAGCTAAGGGAAAACCTAATTAGCCTGAGGAATCTGGCAGGGATATAAAGCTTAACTCTTTATCTCCCTGCCATGGTCCTGACTAAAAATGGCCACTTGGAATTTGCTATTTACAGTTCTGAGGAAGTTACCATTGGAGAAGGCCTTCAAAGCCTGCTTGTTCATCAACTTTGGGCACGCATCAAAGCACATGTGAGGGATCATGGCTGAGTCAAGCATCCTTACACTCTTCTCTCTTAATAATCTTTTGGATGTTCAAAGCTGTACCCTGGCCATCCGTTGGAGGTTCGTGTTTGTGGAGATAATGACTGCCTTTATGGTGTGTTCGCTCCCTTTAGTTATTGGGAGATTTATTTCCCTGCAATATTTTTTTTTAAAAAAACCCTTGATTTGTTTGCCAGCAATGGATCTGAAGCAAGCACCTGCGTTCAAGGTCAACTGCATTTGGCAGGGCTTTTTCTGCCGCAACAAGCTCAGCCCAGGAGAAAAGTTCAGTGCACTTTGCCCTATTAAAATAAGCTTTCCCTGTATGCAGCCCAACTTCTCCAGTCCAAAGCTCTGTATGACTTCCAGCCTGTTGGCAGAGGTTGGCTCCGCTCTTCATTTAAGCTGGCTTTACGCAGCGGGATTAGCCTTTATCACATGCTTTTAAGTAAATATAGGTAAATGGTCAGCTGAAAGATGGAAGGTTGTATGTCAGAGGTGGCAAACTCCCAGATCGGGCAGGGGGCTTAACCCACAAGCGTCCTCCAAGCTATCCCCCCTCCCCCTCCCCAAGGCTCACATATTTTAACAACAGCAGTGAAAAGACAATGGGGGGGCCTTTCTTTTGCTTGACATGAGTCTTCCAACATTCTGCTTCCCCCCCATCCCAACCAAATACACAGCACAGGTGACCTACCTCCCCTATGTCACTGTAAATGAAGGAGCAAACTGCAGAATGCTCCTTGCCCCCCACCAAAGTAGAAGCTTAGCTGCTGCCTTTGGTCAAAGCACAATCCCTTGCTAAGTAATACAGTACTGTACAAGGTTTCTTTAACTCTCCCCTGACTCATCTTTCACTCCCAACATTTTTACTACATGCACAAATGCAGACCTTATACATTCCTCTTGGAAATAATAACCGTGTGGTTCTGGGAATCTAGTGGCTGTCATCAAACTGCAGAGTCAGGCCCTGGGGAAGTTGCGGGGCGGGGAGATACCAAAGATCTGAGATCACTGTGCTGAGTCACTGCTTAGCTAAAACTTTCAAATTTCTCCAGTGATTGTGCAAAATGGCCAGTCACTACAGCTCTGCAATAATGGAAAACGCTGAAGTTTTCTTTCTTTCTTTCTTTCTTTCTTTCTTTCTTTCTTTCTTTCTTTCTTTCTTTCAAAACAAGTTTTTCTTTCTCTTTTGGAAAACCCTGTGTGGAATTCCAACTGCATCTCTTCCGTCATTGCGGAATCATTTCACTGAATTAGTCTCCCCGAATTATGGGATGCCAGGGAATTCCCCACCCCCACTCCACTTCATACATTGCCTTAGAATGAAAGCTAATCAACATTCTGGCCCTGCTCTTCCAAGTGCTGAGAAAGGCAGATTTCACAACATCACACAACTGCCCAGCAAGGCTATACTGTATCTAACTGTCAGTAACTGATGGAAGCAGCGGCCCACTCTAAAGGAATGCAGAGAAAGTGGCAGGCATTGGAGTTGGCTAGATTTTGAAACACAAAGCGCAGAATGACTACTGAAATTCAACAGGTCAATCCTTCCCTTCCATGCTGGTTAAAACTGCACAGCTTGGGATTTTTGCATGTCCAAAAGCTGTTGAAAGCAATGGAGTGGAGTCGGGTACTATTTTTCTTCACAGAGAAGAATTTTGGGATTAAAATGGGTGGATGCAGAATCAGGCGGGGCTCCGGCATTTTTTTAAGCAGTTGTGCGGAAGGGGAAATTTTGTGTTCATTAAAAAGCCAAAGGCGATTAAAGGCAGACCCTACAGTTGTCTCTATTTTCCAGGGACATCCCTGATTTAGAGAACCCATCCTGGTTTCTGATTTGATCCCGGAATGTCCCGCTTATGCCTTAGGATGTCCCTATTTTCATCAGAGAAATGATGGAGGGTATGGAGTTATCCGACCCCAAAGCTGCCTGAAGGCAATTCTGTATAGGGAAGGTTTTTTATGTTGAATGTTTTCTTATGTTTTTATATATGTTGGAAGCTGCCCAGAGTGGCCGGGGCAACCTAGTAAGATGCGTGGGGGATAAATAGTCAAATTATCATTATGGAATGGGACGTCCCTATTTTTATTGGAGAAATGTTGGAAGGTATGTAAATGTAAGCAACTGTAAAGTGATGCGCATTGGGTCAAAAAGTCCTTGCTTCCCATATATATGCTTATGGTCTGAATTATCAATGACTGACCTGTCGGAATACGCTGCGTGGATCCGTTAAAAGATCCGCGGTTGTTCATTTGTTTTAATGGGTTTTTGAGAACTACTTTTAGTATCCTTACGCGTGAAAGCAAAAGTGAAAGTAAGAATGAACAGTTGGTTTACCAATAAGATTAATCCGCCTTTTATTTATAGTTCCGGCAATATTTGAAGTTATCAATGGGCGTTAAACCTGCTTCCCGCCTTTTTGGAGGGCAGCAACAGTGGTTTTATTGGTTGGAGTGTCAATCGTGATGTCACATTTGTTCCCAAATAAAAGGCTGAGGCTCCCCGCTTAGGCACGTTCATTCACGTTCTTCTTTAGTTCTTTCAGTTGAAGTCAAGTTTAGTTTAAGGGATTTTGGGAGCGGGCTGGTTGGGTTGGATGGGTTTTGCTTTTAGTTAGGTTTAGTTCGCGGAAGATTTTCGGTTTAGCCTTAGTTAGGTTTTTAGGTTTAGCCTAGGGCTAGAATTGCGGAAGATATTCGGTTTAGATTTAGATTAATTTAGTATCGCGGAAGAATTGGCGCGCAGGGACTTAGAGCTCAGGGAAACTTAGCTTAGGGCCACAAGACGAGCCTACGCGGGTTTTGCCAAAGCCGTAAAAGAAAGATCTGGTGTCTGTCGTCATTCGGGGAAAAGGGGGTAAAGGTTTTAAAATTTTTATTTCAACGCAATGTCCTTGGTTTGGTTTACATGGTTCAGATTCAGGGCGTCCTTTGGTTTTCGAGGCATCCATTAGTTTCCGAGGCGTTATTTTAGTTAGAAGGCATTCAAGAACTCACACACCTTCGGAGTCATTTTCCGTCTTACTCAGCTTCCTTCAGATTGTGAGACTTGGCCGGCGCCCGTGCTCATAAGCACGTGGAACGCTGGCCGCTTTTCCTCGCTACTGGTACCTTGTGCATGGGCAGTCTAAGTTTGTGCACGAGGAGCTCCAGCACCCGCACCCCGACACTGACCAGGAAAAGAAATCTTGGAGCTGAGGTGAATAGCTCAGTGAAGATTTTGCCTCAGCCTGTGGAAGATGTGGGGGGGGGGGAATGGCAAATTGCGTGTTAGGGATCCTTAGGAAATGGGACTGCTGGCCTCATAAATGCACATCTATGGTGTGTGGCCAAACATGAGAGTACTGTGTTTAGTTGCTCAAAAGAGATATTGTTAGAGCTGGAAAATAGAAACTAAAATGAACATGGGGATGGAATAACTCCCCTATGTAAGATTAATAATGTTTCAGTAACTAAGGCAGGGGGACGTGATAGAGGTATATAAAATTCTGCATGCTGTGAAGAAACTCGACAGAGATAAGATGTGTTCTTCTTGTCATACTAGAACTCAGGGTCATGTGAGAAAGCTAAGTGTTCAGGACAGGCAGAAGGAAGTATTTCTCTACAAAGTGTGTGTAGTTAAACTATGAGATTCACTGCCGCGGCAAGATGCATGCAGTCATGGCCCCTGAGGAAAAACCAAAATTTTATGAGGTAAACTTTAAGTAAGAACACTGTTGTCAGGTAAACAGTGTTTAGTATGTAAATATAGTGAACTGTGGAAAGCAGGAAATCCTTGTCTTTTACTCTTGCCTAGAGCCAGAGAAGAGATACATGGCATATGAGTTCTGCTGGCATTCTGCCACACGACTGTCTAAACTGCCCCAGTTGCTCACAGTTGCTTAGTTGATGGTGAGGCACATATGAGATTTAAGCTTTTCTGTTCAGGGCATACAAAGTGGTTGGTTTAATAAGTGGTCATTTAGTAGACATGACACTAAACATACTGGTCCATAATAATTAGTAGTCTCCCTCAGTGCTTTTTTTTTTTTAGAGAAAAAGAGGTTCCGGAGCTAACCACACAACTCCCATGTTCTCTTACAATGGCAATGGCGCCCACCTGAGAGGTTCCGGCAAGTTCTGGCTGGAGGGGGAGCCCTGCTCTCCCTCATGATTAATTTTTAATATACACTTTAAAACATTTGCATCTGGCAAATATTGCCCTGTTGTCATGGACAGATCCCTCAGTGGTGAGGTTTGGATTGGCTAGGACTGATTCCTGGTGCTCCTGTTGAAACTCTAGCTTCATTGTGGAACAGTGAGATAGAAAGGCCTATTGATGGGATCTCTCATAAGTGCTCTCTATGGTTGCAGGGAATCTGGGAGGCTCTAAGACCAGGGGTCAGCAAACTTTTTCACCAGGGGGCCGGTCCACTGTCCCTCAGACCTTGTGGGGGGCCCGGACTATATTTTGAAAAAATAAATAAATGAACAAATTCCTATTCCCCACAAATAACCCGGAGATGCATCTACACTAATAAAGTGCAAGTGTCTCTGCGTCCAGTCCCTGTGTCCGTGGGATTGCACTACTGCACATGTGCCCCACGGACAGCCGTTGGGACTTGGAGCGCAGAGACTTCAGGCGGCCGGGCAAAGCTGTTGAAGCGGCGGGTGTGCGCGGGCACGCAGCGGGTGCGCGCTCGCGTGGATGAACTTCTAAGCAGTAGCGGCCGTTACAAGTGGTGGCAGGCGAGCAGTCTCTTTTTTAAAATGTTTCACCACATATGTTCTAGCGCCCGTTAATTTAACGGGTTTAAAGCACTAGTTTTAAATAAAAGGACACATTCTACTCATGTAAAAACACACTGATTCCTAGACCGTCCGCGGGCTGGATTTAGAAGGCGATTGGGCTGGATCCGGCCCCCGGAACTTAGTTTGCCTACCCATGCTCTAAGGAGCTCTTGGGCAATGAAGCAAGCTGGCGCATCCCCCCCCCCATGCAAGTGAGCTAAGATGTCAGCTAAGATAAAGAATAATGTGTGAGGGAAGAGCAAACCCTCCAACATTTCTCCAATGAAAATAGGAACATCCCATTCCATAATGATTGTTGTTGTTGTTGTTTTACTATTTATACCCCGCACATCTTATTGTGTTGCCCCAGCCACTCTGGGCAGCTTCCAACATATATAAAAATATAATAAACTTTTTTTTAAAAAAAACTTCCCTACACAGGATTGTCTTCAGGCGGCTCGGGGGTCGGATAACTCCATACCCTCCAACATTTCTCCAATGAAAATAGGGACATCCTAAGGAAAAAGTGGGGCATCCCAGGATCAAATCAGAAACGGGGATGGCTTCTCTAAATCGGGGACGTCCCTGGAAAACAGGGACACTTGGAGGGGCTGGAAGAGTGGAAATACTTTGGAGAATACTTAAAGAGGAACAACAACCAGCTAAATTTCCAAGTAGGGGTAGATAATGTGAGCAGCAGTAAATAAATGGATATGCAGCATAACAAGGATCAAGTAGAAAGCCATGGAGGGTTGGGCGGGAAAGTCTGGAGAAATGAGACAAATGAAGAGTATTGAAAGTTGTATGTATTACATTTTGGAAAATGTGTGTGTGTGTGTGTGTGTGTGTGTGTGTGTGCCTTAAATAAATAATAAAAGTGTAACGTGCTTCTGAGTAATCCAGCATAGGCTTGTGTTGCCAATCACCTTTAGTGTGCAATGTTTCATATTTTAATGGGTTCCTTCCTTTCAGTTTTTAGCAGTTCACTGTCGTGAAGTGTTGCTGCCTGATCAGGATGGAAACAGTTAAAAAAATACTACATTAATAACAATATATTAACTATAAATAAAGGGTTACAACTTCCCCCTAGCCCTCCCCTTTTATTACTGACAGATGTTTCGACTCGATTCTGCCGGAGTTGGAACTGCATCCATCAGATGTTTTGCCAGATGTTTGTATGGAGTCTGAAAACATAAACGAAGCTACTCTGAATGCGGCCAGACCTTCTCAAACCATGGGTGATCATAGCAAAGGTCTATTCCTTCCTAGCTGCTGATGAGCCAGAGAGCGTTTTAAATCACTGTGTTATACCCCTGGCTGCGAACACTATTTTCAGAACAAAAAAATGGCAACTGGAGCCACTCAGTTCACAGTAGAGGCCGTGGAATGACCCCATGGCGGTTACAGGATGGATGGAGAGCCATATTCCCACAGGCAGTCACAGGACTCCGTCCATCTGGCAATTGCACTCGCTGGAATAATGCCCTGGTTCTGCAACAAGGTCACAACTTGTGTCTGTTTCTGACATTAATTTTAACGTCAGATAAATCATTCAGTGACCCGAAGATGTCTCCCTGGGGGTGACCAGATGAGAACACCTCTAGTACTTGTATTGAGGAAAGCAGCTGGGTGAAAACATCTGGGCAGGTACATTTGCCACACAGCGCTGAAAAACAGAAGCACCTAGATAATTAAAACAGAAGAAGAAGAAGAAGAAGAAGAAGAAGAAGAAGAAGAAGAAGAAGCATCTAAATAAATTTGTCCTGCTATTATAGGTACCACTGCCCCTGCCTTGTACACTTCCAACTGGAGGGAGCGGATCTTACCATTTGAATATGGGGTTTCATTCTTTGATGGTACATTTCCTCCAACTGCTTGGCAAAACTACCCAATATGGCTTTGTTCTTTCTTTTTTTGTCAAATTATTTTTGCTGAATTTGCGATTTTATACAGCTTGCAGTAATAACTAATAGAACAGTACAAAGAAAACTTGCAACTGTCACAACTGGGAAACAATTAACAAATTAAAATAAATGCGAAACTTGCTGAGTCAATGTCTGTACATATTGTTAGGAGTTTTATGGGGAGGAAGCAGATTGTGTGCAAGATCCTTCTATATACCGTAAGGCAGGCTAGCTTCCCGTGTTGAGGTGATTGCATGGGTGATGGGCCATTAAGAGAGCAAAGGAAAGGGGGCTGTGTGCGAGATGACAAATGGGTAGGGCCCCTCCTCCAACTCAGAAATGGTTAGATGGACTAAGCCTAAGTTTAGAGTTGAGATACAGTGATATGACCTTAGAAGCAAAGCAAGAAGCTGGAGAGTCAGAGCAAAGTTTGAGAGCACTGTTTGATTTCTGTGGCTATGGGAAAAACAAAGACCCTATTGGGGTGTTAATGCTGTGAACTCCTCCATTGTAGGCTCAAGTTGCATATGTGTGTGAATAAACCATATATTATAAAGACACCACAATCTCCGTTGTGCCTCATTCCCAAAGGAAACACGAACCCCGGGTAAGCTCCCGGAAAACCTCGTGCCACCCGGAGATTGGGAGTAGTGTGCAACAATATCATCAATGCGAAGTTTTGTGGCCTGTGGCTGCATATTACCGGTAATGGGCAGTCCATTATAAGGTCAGTCTGAAAGCAAGAGGGCCAAACAAAACAAATGAATTCTTTGTAGTATAGTACGATTTTATTCAGTGTAGAAAAGATGACTCACACAACCTGGTTGATTTGACAAAGTACAAACATCCCTGTACTCCTCCTTCTCTCTTCCCCCCCCACCCCCCAATATGCTCTCCATATACACCAATGTATAAGCTCAAAACATGACTCTTTATCCTCCTTTTTACTATTACGAAACATAAAAAGCATGCTCCCAATGCTACCCTCCCTGCTGCCCCCATCCCTTGTCTTACTGTTTATGCTTATCCTATTGCATATCTCTGTATCTTACATTCTAGAACAAAGTGCCTTTTCGGAATACGTAAAACTGTATCAAACATTTATTTTATACCTTTATATTCCCTTAAAAACCAATAAAAACTTTTGTTTTGTTTTGTTTTAAAGGTCAGTCGGACACAAACAGTGAGGACTGGGACTGTTACATCTACCTCCCTGAAGCTTAGCACTGGCACCCCACAGGAATGTGTGCCAAGTCCCTTCCTGTACTCATTGTACGCATATGACTGCATATCATCTGATCCATCCACAGTAATTATTAAGTTTGCAGATAATGGGCCTAATTGCAGGCAGAGATGAAACAGCGTACAGGGGAGAGGTTCAAAAAGTATCTACATGGTGCTTAGAGACAGGGATGTCTTAGCCATTGAGGCTACTGGCGCAAGGTGCCATGGAGCCATGGCCTGAGGAGGGCGCCTGCACTCTCCAGACCCACCAGCAGTGCCACTGTCACCCGCCTCTTCTCGGGCTGCTGATGCGGGGAGGCCGTCGGTGAGCCTCCCGTCGGCGCTGCAGCCAGGGCTCCCTAGACAGCAGTGCTGTGCCACCGCTTCGGATGAGCAGGTGGAGGCGGAGGTGGAGCACAGCTGGCAGCGTCCCCACCCGCCCCTCCGTGCCCTCCGGCTGCTCACTGCGCCTGGCCCTGCCCGGCGGAGTGCGAGGGGCACCGGAGGGATCTTTGCGCCAGGGCGCCAGATTTACTTAAGACGGCCCTGCTTAGAGAATAACTTGCATCTAAATATTAGTAAGACAAAGGAGATGGTGTTGGACTTCCATAGAAAGAGAGGGGAACCTGCCCCATTGTATATCGGGGGCGGGGGGGGGCTGTGTGGAGAGAGTCTCCTCCTTTAAATACCTCGGAGTTTACCATAGTGAGGACCTCACTTGGAAAATCAACATAACTCAGGTGGTCAGAAAGGCCCAACAGAGACTCCATTTCCTCAGGGTCTTGCGAAAGAATAATGTTAAATAACAATTGATGAACTCCTTTTACCGGTCCACAATAGAAAGTGTCCTTTCATATTGTATTACTGTGTGGTATGCTGGCTTGACAGCCACAGACAGAAAGTCTCTACAGAGGGTGGTGAATATAACACATGATATCATGGGCTGTCCCTTGAGTCCGCTAGATGACATCGCAAGGGATCATTGCCTTAAGAGAGCGAGAAAAATTCTCAGGGATGACTCACACCCCGGCCATCACCTCTTTAATCTTCTACCCTCGGGCAGGAGATACAGAAGTATAATAATCATCCATACCAACAGGCTAAAAAATAGCTTCTATCCGTGGGATGTTAGGCTGTTGAACGGAAAATAACATAGCACAATTGACCTGTGAGGTAGTGTGTTGTTCAATAAGAGATTGAGTGTTTGGGGGGGAAGGCTCGTTTAATTTCATTTTACACAGGTTGTACAATGTCAATAAAGGTATTATTATATCTGAAAGAGCATCTCCACCCCCATCGATCTACCCGGACACTGAGGTCCAGCGCCGAGGGCCTTCTGGTGGTTCCCTCATTGTTGTTGTTGTTGTTCAGTCGTTCAGTCGTGTCCGACTCTTCGTGACCCCATGGACCAAAGCACGCCAGGCACGCCTATCCTTCACTGCCTCTCGCAGTTTGGCCAAACTCATGTTAGTAGCTTCGGTTCCCTCATTACGAGAAGCCAACTTACAGGGAACCAGACAGAGGGCCTTCTCGGTAGTGGCACCTGCCCTGTGGAATGCCCTCCCACCAGATGTCAAAGAGAACAACAACTACCAGACTTTTAGAAGACATCTTAAGGCAGCCCTGTTTAGGGAAGCTTTTAATGTCTGACGAATTATTGTATTTTAATATTGTGTTGGAAGCCACCCAGAGTGGCTGGGGAGGCCCAGCCAGATGGGCAGGGTATAAATAATAAATTATATTATTATTATCAGTCTGAAACAAAGTACAACTTAGAACAGGCATAGGCAAACTCGGCCCTCCAGATGTTTTGAGACTACAGTTCCCACCATCCCTGACCACTGGTCCTGTTAGCTAGGGATGGTGGGAGTTGTAGTCCCAAAACATCCGGAGGCCCAAGTCTGCCTATGCCTGACTTAGAACCTTAAATTTCACTGAATCCAAACATTTGCATTACCTGGTGTGATTTGGTGTCTGTGTGTCTACTTTTGTATAAGAAGCAAAATTAGACCAAATTGGGTGGGTGGGTGATAACCCGTTTCTGGTGTGTTGGCTTCCAGACACCCAATTTCACTTCTGTTGACTGCCCTCTCCCAGTGCACCACCAAAAATTGAAGCTCCACCTCTGTTCATATAAAAACTGCTCTCTCCCACACTGTGGTTTCCAGGAACTTGTACTGTATTCAGAAGCATTACTGCCTCCATAGAAGTGTCCCTAGGGTCCCCACACCCAAGGAGCTGTATCTGCGGTGGTGTCCCCACAGCTGAAAAAAATCACTTTACCGCAATAGCCACATTATAAATTACAACATTTTATTCCACCCAAGTACTCAAAGCGTCTGGAGAAAGGGCAATATGAATAGAAAGGGTGAATTTTTTTTTTTTGCATGCCTTTGTGTCATGGTGTGAGAGGGACGGGAATCTTCTCCTGCATTGGATCTCACTGTGACAGTGGCAGCACGTCACCCAACCCCAAACACATACCGTATATGTCACACACTCCATAGCCTGTTAGATTATTTTTGCACCCCTCCTGGGCCTGCACCCCCAATGGAAGCTCGTTTTGCTAACCCCTGTGTACCGTCTAATAAAATTCATTTATTGTGCACAGCAAATCTTGAACAGTTAGGTTCTGTGCATGCCTACTTTGTAGTAATTTATTTGAATTCGGCGGGGTTTACTTCTAGATTATTATCACACTTGCCTGGGTGTCAGTCCCTCTGACCTCAGTGGAATTTACAATGGTACCTCGGGTTAAGAACTTAATTCGTTCCGGAGGTCCGTTCTTAACCTGAAACTGTTCTTAACCTGAAGCACCACTTTAGCTAATGGGACCTCCCGCTGCCGCTGTACCGCCAGAGCACGATTTCTGCTCTTATCCTGAAGCAAAGTTCTTAACCTGAAGCGTTATTTCTGGGTTAGCGGAGTATGTAACCTGAAGCATATGTAACCTGAGGTACCACTGTACTTCAGATTAGGCCTGAACTACCGGTAAACCTGCTCTGTGAATGGTCTGTTTTGAAGCGTTCTTATTTCTTGAAGGTAAACTCCTTTGAGTGTCATGAAAACCAAACCCTGAAAAGAGATTGCTGATTTGTTCAGCCCTTGGCAATGTATTCCAGTTTTTGCCTATGATGGTCAAAGTACAAAAATGGCCCGTGTCGTTTGCAGAGATCAGCCTTCTGCTGAGCTATCTTTTCTATATCGTATGAAATAATTGCTTCTGAAGCCTTTTGAATAATTACAGTCCAAAGGCGTCCCTTCTGGTTGGTCTTCGCTTTCCTTGGTTTTGTTTCTTTACAATGCCATGGGAAAGGTTAATGGGTCTCCGATGTTTCCCATCTCCTTGAGTCCTGTTTTAAACTACAGCATTAATTTCTAGCTCATCAGCCATCCTCTGGTCGATTTAGCAAGACACTTGGACTCTTTGTCTTTAACCCTAATAAAGAAGATTGAAAATAAGGTCAAATGGTCTCCAACTGCTTGACTTTAGGGTTCGGTTCTCAGAGCTCATTATCTTCATTTAACTTAATTTCAGGAATGTCTTTTATGGCATCTGTCATTTAGGAAGTCAAACGGCATGCTTCCGCAATGTAATATCCAGTGGTTTTACACTCACCTAATGAACTCTACTCAGCCAATTATGCCATTCTAACCTTTATTTGCCTTTCTCTTAATTAATCCATCATATTTGTTTAAAGGCCTCTTCCCTTCATATTTTTTTTCCAAAAAATATTATTATAAGCAAGCCAACCCCACTTCAGATAGAAGTTTTTCCAAACATTGCAGCCATCCTTTGGGTGGAATTTTAGGATATTTGTACACCCAGGGCTTTGAAAACCAGAAAGGGGATTTCCTTGGAGACTCCGTGGGCTTGAAACTTCAAATGCAAATTTTGGTGAAAGACCAGTTAATCATAATTTTCCAGTTTGTTGATACAACTTTTATTTCTCATATTTGCCCAATAGCTAGAAGACAGGGGCGTAGCAAGGGGGGTGGGGGCGGGTAGCAAGGGGGGCCGTGTTCCATAATGGAGGGGGTGACAAATTATCAAGGAACAATTTTTTTTTTTGCAAAAAAAAAAAATTGATTTTTTTTTTTAATGCCTGCTCCGAAGGTCTTATCTTACTATACTAGGGATTATATAACTATATATGAAATTTCATGCATATCAGTTAATATCTTGACCCTCCTTGAGAGCCAGTGTGGTGTAGTGGTTAGGAGTGGTAGACTCATAATCTGGGGAACCGGGTTCGCGTCTCCGCTCCTCCACATGCAGCAGTTGGGTGACCTTGGGCTAGTCACACTTCTCGGAAGTCTCTCAGCCCCACTGTGAGGTGTCACAGAGTTTTTGTTGTGGGGGAGGAAGGGAAAGGAGAATGTTAGCCGCTTTGAGACTCCTTCGGGTAGTGAAAAGCGGGATATCAAATCCAAACTCTTCTTCTCCTCCACCAAAATAACTGTTCACTTGACTGTTTTCCTATGCCATGAAGGCTGAAATTTCAGTTCAGAGAACACTTACTGTTCCCAACCCTAACCCTGTGGAAAGCCATCTAATTAGACTTTAATTTGATTTTGAGGTGTTTTTAGGAGGTAATTTAATTATTGTTTGATTTTATACCAATGTTATGTATCTGATGTTAGCCGCCCTGAGCCCGACTTCGGCTGGGGAGGGCGGGATATAAATAAAAGTTTTTTTTTAATTATTATTACTTGTTATTATTCCTTTGTAAGAAAATATGAAATAACGTAAAACCATTTTTGCGGTGGGGGGGAATCAATGGGGGGGTTGACAAGAAATTTTCTGCACTGGGTACCACCTGACCTTCCCATGCCTTGGGGGGGGGGTGTGTGTGTGACAATTTTTAGGTATTTGAAGGCACAACCCTATATTCAATATCCACTGGATTGGGGACTCTAGGAAGTGGAGGAATTCCTGCTCTAATTCACATAAATTTATACATGGCATATTATAATGGCCATTGATCAACAACAACAGCTACTACTTTGCAATGTTAAGCTGCTTGTTTTTCATGGCTGTATAAAACTGTAACCTCAAAAGGTACAACGAAGGAAGAGTGGCTTTCGAAAGTAATGGACTACGTGGAAATGGCAAAGCTGACAGCGAAATTAAGAGATCAAAATGGTGGACATTTCAGTTCAGTTTTATTACAGCAAGTGCCAGCAATACAAAACAACACAACTACAATCAAAAGACGAGCAACATCATCACAGTTGGACAAAATCCAAAAGGCCAGAGAGAAAATAGCACTAAAAGAATTTATAGTATATTATTCAATAAAGAGATTTACGTTTTCTAATAGCTAGGGTGCAAAATTTGGCCACAGCATAAGATACTGAGCTCGAAGAGTCTTCTAAAAGGAATTTGCGTAAAAATTTGGCAGAAAGTTCCAAATAATATTGCAAGGGTATAAATTTTGATAAAAGGGGTAGTATCAGACAAGATCGCACTTCACTATAAAGTTCACAAAATAGAAGAAGGTGAGTAACAGATTCCACCTTATTGGGCATGCATGGACAAAGACGCTCATGAATTGGTACCCGCAAGGATTTGCCGTGCAATACAGCTGTAGGCATCGCCTCAAATCGGGCTCTAGAGAAAGCCCATCTGTATGATTCATAAGTGATATTGGATAAATAAGGGGCAGCTGCAAAGTTAGGCCAAGATTATGGTGCTGGAGGAGACGCTTGAGAGTTCCATGGACTGCAAGAAGATCAAACCTATCCATTCTTAAAGAAATCAGCCCTGAGTGCTCACTAGAAGGACAGATCCTGAAGTTGAGGCTCCAATACTTTGGCCACCTCATGAGAAGAGAAGACTCCCTAGAAAAGACCCTGATGTTGGGAAAGATGGAGGGCACAAGGAGAAGGGGACGACAGAGGATGAGATGGTTGGACAGTGTTCTCGAAGCTACTAACATGAGTTTGGCCAAACTGCGAGAGGCAGTGAAGGATAGGCGTGCCTGGCGTGCTCTGGTCCATGGGGTCACGAAGAGTCGGACATGACTGAACGACTGAAGAACAACAACAATTCTCAGGGAGAGAGGCATCTTCTTTTTGCAATTCGATGTCAAAAAGTCTCTGGGTAATAATTGTTTTTGCCTTATTCAGAGTTCCATTAAAAAGGTCTTCAGGATTTAGGCCAATTTGTTTGATCTTGTTAACAATTTGCGTAAGCCAAGGTGGATAAGGGGCTGTGGCCAGGAAATGAGATAACATTCCCTTTGGGTTATAATGAATTTTCAACCAGAGGTCTATTGCTTGTTCCCAGACTTTTAATTCAACTCTGGGAAGTCCTGCCTCTTGTCTTAGTATTACATTAGGTGTACTCTTAGGGGTACCAAATAAGGATCTAAGGAATTTTGATTGGACTGTTTCAAGAATCTTATGATTGGCAGAGAGTCCAATTTGTGAGCCATACAAAAGTTAGGCCAAAGGTTTTGCCTGTAAAACCTTTAAGGCCATAGGAAGGAAACCAGCTCCTTTACTTGGACATTTCAGAAGAATAGAAGCCTTTGTGGATTTTAAAAAAAATACTATAGCCAAATGATAAAATAACTGTAATAGATAAACTTTTTTGAAATAGATAAAGATACAATGCAGTAGAAAAACACTACAAAAGTGGAGGTGAGAAGTCAATTTATGAAACAATGTAATTATTTGATATTAAGATGTTTGGAAAATGTAATAAACAATTTATGCAACAAAAAGGTGCAATATTTCTGGTGGAAATTATCATTCAAAAATGATCAAAAATGATCAAAAATTCCAATTTGATGCCATTAAGCTCTTCCCAGCTTTCTCAAACCTAGCAGTCGTTTTCCATACCTATCCAGGATTAAAAGTGCAGATTTTAGCAGCAGAACATCTCATCTGACATCTACGCTCTCTCTCTCGCTATATATATATATATATATATATATATATATATATATATATATGGTGGTTTCTAAATATTATCATAAATAAAATTAATAATAATAATAATAATAATAATAATAATAATAATAATAATAATTTTATTTGTACCCCGCCCTTCCCCGCCAAACCGGGCTCAGGGCGGCTAACACCAATAAAATCACAACAAAAACATAAAACAATTCATTAAAATACAGATTAAAATACAATTTTAAACGAAGCATTGTAAAACAGTTCCACATTTTCCGGGAGGGAAGCCACATTAGGTCTGTCGTATGATTTCCAAAACAACCTAAATTAAGGAGTTGGGCTTGGTTTAATTATAATCCCTTCTCTTTTGAGATCCTAAAATGGTCATGTGGGGTTGGAGGCAAAGGGAAATAATCCCTAACAGGATTTTCTGCATCCTCACAAAACCACAATTTCCCAAGATTATTTTGGGAGAAATCAAGAATGCTAAATTCACGGCTTTTTTCAGCCAGAACTCAGTTCTGGCACCTCTCAGGTGGGTGCCATTAGGAGGCATTCATGTTGAGTTCTGGCACCTCTTTTTCTAGACAGATAGCACTGGCTAAACTGTTGTAAGACTATTATAAGTGTTTAGTGCAGACACATCCTTAGCATTAGTGATCATTTCTGTTAAAACCTCCGCACTTCTCATGCACACAAACTTTGTTGCGCTGTGGTCTAAACCACTGAGCCTAGGGCTTGCTGATTGGAAGGTCGGTGGTTCGAATCCCCGCGACGGAGTGCGCTCCCGATGCTCGGTCCCTGCTCCTGCTAACCTAGCAGTTCGAAAGCATGTCAAAGTGCAAGTAGATAAATAGGTACCGCTCCAGTGGGAAGGTAAACGGCGTTTCCGTGCGCTGCTCTGGTTCGCCAGAAGCGGCTTTGTCATGCTGGCCACATGACCCAGAAGCTGTACGCCGGCTCCCTCGGCCTATAGAGTGAGATGAGCGTTGCAACCCCAGAGTTGTCCGCGACTGGACCTAACGGTCAGGGGTCCCTTTACCTTTTACCATCATTCACACCTTGGCATGTGCAACTGGTTCTTGCATCCTTTGAAGGAGACCTGTGGAGAAAAACACCTTTGCTCAGCTCTGTTTTAAAATTGCCCTCTTGATGGCTTTTTGTTAATTTCCATTATTGGTGCTCACTTCTCCTCACAGCTGCCTCCTGTGCCCTTTTCATGAAGTGTCCTGCCAAATTTTTTTGATTTTTTTTTTTGGGGGGGGGGGAACTAAGTAGTTTTAAAATATTTGCCAGCACAGCTCTTTTGGATAACACCAATGGAAGGACAAGCAGGAAGGTGGAGACATACCAGTAATCAGTGAATTTTTTTTCTTTTCCGTGTATAAAAGTGAAAACTCCACTTGCTCCTGAGCTTGGCTCAGTCAGGGAAATGGCGGCCCAGTGCTAACCCTAGGCTGGTCGCCAAAACAACTCTTTGAGTTTGCCATGGTAATCGTTTTCTTAGGAAAAGAGACTTCCTTCTGCCGACAGAGAAAATACATTTCTCTCCTGGCCCAAACAGTTATTTATTAATAGTCTTCATGAATTGCCTTTCTGCCCCTGAGGTAATATATAAACAACTGTAATTTTAAAATAAAAATATAAAAATAAAACACAAACTGTCTCCAAGCTTGACGGCAAAAAGGTTGTTCCGTGATCTCAGGAACCTTCAAGGAAAATTTGGTTAAGATGTGTCCAAATGCACTGCAAACAATTTGTATATACTGTTTGACTATAGGGCTGCCATACGTCCGGAATTTCCCGGACATAGCTGGGATTTGTCCATCGAAAATGGTGTCTGGGTGGAATTTTCTAAAATCTGTTAAAATGTCTGGGGAAATCTGGGTGTACGGCAGCCCATGTCAGAAGTGTTGTTGTTGTTTTGACAAAATTTCCTAAAAAAATAGCAAGAAAAAGTTCAACAACTTTGCCCGCCCCCAAAAAACTTTTGTGTCCGGATTTTCACTTTTTGAAATATGACAAACCTATTTACCGGTAAATATAAGAATAAAACATCTATTTGGTTTACAAAATATATAACAGATACAGGTAGGGACCGTGTCTTCTTTCACATCCAATTTTAAACACACACACAAAATTTATACACAAACACTAGTTTGTATTTATTATTTTGTATTTTATAATGAAGTTATTTTTAATATAAATGTTGTAAGCTGTATTGAATCCTGGGAGAAAGGAGGGATATACATCAATTTAAATAACAACAACAACAACAACAACAACAATAATAATGTAGTAAGATCAACTACATCCACAAGTTGTCCATGAAAGACAACAACTGTGAATTTAGTAACTGATGCCACCTTCTCCATTATGGCATGATTCCACAACAGGCTCCTTTGGGCAATCTCAAAGAGGATCCAATCCAAGTTATGCCCTGAATCAGCATATCCGGTCCCCTAAAACATTTGCTTCTGTGCTGCAGCCTTCTTCACTCTGACCTCTCCAAGAAGCTGTTGGACTCCAACTCCCATCAACCCCTGCCAATATGGCCAATGGCCAGGGATTATGGAAGTTATAGTCCAACAACTTCTGGAGGATGCCAGCTTGGGAAAGACAGATGCAATGGACTCATAGAACTGACCCTCCAAGTGTCCCTATTTTCCAGGGACGTCCCTGATTTAGAGAAGCCATCCCAGTTTCTGATTTGATCCCGGGATGACCCACATTTCCTTAGGATGTCTCTATTTTCAATGGAGAAATGTTGGAGGGTATGGAGTTATCCGACCCCTGAGCTATCTGAAGGCAATCCTGTTTAGAGAAGGGGTTTCTTTTTTTAAAAAAAGTTTAATGTTTTATTATGTTTTTATATGCGTTTGAAGATCCCCAGATTCAGGCGCGTACCGAGCCACTCGTTCACCCGGGGCAGCAAACCCGGGGACCCAGCGTGCTGCGTCTGATACAATGCACTGCACATGCGTGACACGCCCTGCAGCCCGTCTGGGACCCACCGGTGGGGCGGGGCAAAGTGTCACCCCCCCCTTCCCTGGAACCCGGGGCGGACCGCCCCCACCCCCTTGCTCCGCCCCTGCCCAGAGTGCTCGGGCAACCCAGAAAGATGTGTGGGGTATAAATAGTAAAACTACCATTATGGAATGGGATGTCCCTATTTTCACCGGATAAATGTTGGAGGGGTGATAGAACTGGGGGAACCTTGGGAAATTCTTGGTTTGTTTTTTTAAAAAATTGTTTATACTAGCTTTATTGTCAGCTAATGTTGTGGAGGCTGTTTGCCTCGAAATAAACAAACAACAGTTAAAGTCACAGGGACACACACTGCAGGTCATTTCTTCTATCTTGATCAGTCATTTGACTACCTTGCCCTCTGCTTTGTCTTCATGCCAGGAAAAAAAAAAAACTTCCCCTGATAAATAACTGCAGCTGCTGTTTAAAAAGCACAGAAACAGGGAGGTTTTTTAAAAAAATAAAAATAAATGAAAGGAATAACAAGCAGGAGACCTCTAATTGGTTCCTTGGTGTCATTTTTGACCTTGGAAAATCTGACACCTGCCCTTGCAACTACTGTTTACGTCTCTGTTGTAGCCGGTGCTTTTTAATCTTTGAAACCCAAATGACTAAATAACGAAAACAGAGGTCTCGTTTTTCCAACCTGGGGTGGGCAGGAGGAAGATGCAACGCCCAATGAAAGCACAGCATGAAATAAATCAATAAGCAAAGAAGAAGAAAAACAAGGAAGAAAGTTTCTTTCTTGGCAGGTGGTTCCCAAGTGAAAAAAGTTATGAGCCCTGCTTTCATTTTCAGAACTTTTAAGGCAGTGCCTGGATGGGTTTACCTGGACAGGAAGGGAGCATACATGCAGAAAGTCCCAGGTTCAATTCCTGGCAGCTGGCAGTTAAAAGGATCAGGGAGATTTGAGACAATTATATTAATAGTTATATTTTCAAAGACTGGATATTACTAGTATATATTTGAATTTTGCAATCTCGGGTGCGGGGGTGGGACCATTTAACGGAACAGAGAACCCAAAAAACGTTTTATGCTACACGGTACGCTGATCAGCCTTCTTGATGGTCCAGCTCTCACTTCCGTACATTACTACTGCTATGGTTTTTCCCAGTAGTAATGTACGGAAGTGAGAGCTGGACCATAAAGAAGGCTGATCGCCGAAGAATTGATGCTTTTGAATTATGGTGCTGGAGGAGACTCTTGAGAGTCCCATGGACTGCAAGAAGATCAAACCTATCCATTCTCAAGGAAATCGGCCCTGAGTGCTCACTAGAAGGACAGATCCTGAAGTTGAGGCTCCAGTACTTTGGCCACCTCATGAGAAGAGAAGACTCCCTGGAAAAGACCCTGATGTTGGGAAAGATGGAGGGCACAAGGAGAAGGGGACGACAGAGGATGAGATGGTTGGACAGTGTTCTTGAAGCTACCAACATGAGTCTGACGGGAGGCAGTGAAGGATAGGCGTGCCTGGCGTGCTCTGGTCCATGGGGTCACGAAGAGTCGGACGTGACTGAATGACAACAACAACAACAAAGGGCTTTATACCGCACAATTCTGCACCTTATCGGAACCAGTGTATGAAATTTGGTTGTCTTAATGGTTCCTTCTGAGGAAAGTCTATTATATAGCCTTCGTATTGCGATGTAACTCTTGTGGTCTTTACTTGAAATGTTTTGTTTGATGGTTCAGTTCCTTTGTTGTAATCCAAATACTAAAAAATAAAGTTTGTTTAAGGTAGGTGTTGGGGAAAATGTCTGCCTGAGACCCTAGAGAACTGCTCCCAGTCAGAGTAGACATTATTGGGCCAGATGGACAGATAGTCTGTGGGTTCCTGGCAGCTTCCTATACTGAAGGTCATAGAATCATAGAATAATAGAGTTGGAAGAGACAACAAGGGCCATCCAGTCCAACCCCCTGCCAAGCAGAAAACACCATCAAAGCATTCCTGACAGATGGCTGTCAAGCCTCCGCTTAAAGACCTCCAAAGAAGGAGACTCCACCACACTCCTTGGCAGCAAATTCCACTGTCGAACAGCTCTTACTGTCAGGAAGTTCTTCCTAATGTTTAAGTGGAATCTTCTTTCTTGTAGTTTGAATCCATTGCCCCGTGTCCGCTTCTCTGGAGCAGCAGAAAACAACCTTTCTCCCTCCTCTATATGACATCCTTTTATATATTTGAACGTGGCTATCATATCACCCCTTAACCTTCTCGTCTCCAGGCTAAACATACCCAGCTCCCTAAGCTGTTCCTCACAAGGCATCGTTTCCAGGCCTTTGACCATTTTGGTTGCCCTCCTCTGGACACGTTCCAGCTTGTCAGTATCCTTCTTGAACTGTGGTGTCCAGAACTGGACACAGTATTCCAGGTGAGGTCTGACCAGAGCGGAATACAGTGGTACTATTACTTCCCTTGATCTAGATGCTATACTCCTATTGATGCAGCCCAGAATCCGTAGCTCAGTGGGTAGAGCACATGCTCTGAAGGTCCCATGATCAAGCCTTGGCCATCACTTTAAAAATCAAATCAATGATGATGGGAGGTGTTTCTGTGGAGAGCTGCTGCCAGACATGACTGGAGATGTACTAAGGGTTTGATGCAGTGGAAGGCCACTTCGTATGCTCCTGTACTGTGAAGACGAAACTGGTAGATATCATTGTGGAAGTTGCAATACCATTAACCCCCCCCTCCCCATTACATTTACTGATCCTTAGCAGGTTTTAACTCCGGGAAGCATTTTTAAAAATGGGATTCTGCCCTTGCAGTTTAAATGTCACAGTCCGTTCGACCACATCAGGACTCTGCTGCCTTATCGTATAATAGATCCACGCGGAGTCTACGGGAGAGTTTTCAAAGGGCAGTGTGGTCTCTGCATCCGCACCAGGCGATTTCAAAGGATGCACCTCTCAAAAGATCATGTCATTCTCCAATGGCAAAACACTTACTGACAGCTGGACTGCTTTGCATGCACCTTCACATATTCCATCCAGCCCGATTCTTAAAAGAACACCTCCCGGGAATTGTTAACGCGGTGCATTATGCAATTCTTTTAAATATAGCAACACCGGTTTAAGAGCTCGTCTCTCAACAGAATGAGCTCCTTGTGTCTGTTTTTATTACATAGCTGATCTGCACATGTTACGGCTGTATAACGTAAAGGCCTTTTATTGCAATGTGTCTGGCTTGAGATGGCAACGGTTATTGGAAGCTCCGGTTGCTGCAAAAACGCGGCTGTCTGCTTGGCAGCAGCTACTTATTGTTCTTATTGTTATGCACCACCCTAATATATGCATGGTAAAGGGACTACAGGGGTTCCAGTAGCTTATCCAGTGTTGGATTTCCTTGGAATGAAGGTCAGAGAGGACCATGGTGTCTTCAGGATATATATGGTTTTATTTACACATATATACAACCTGAGCATAAGATGTAGACACAGTATTCACACCCCGACATATATTGCTTCTCTTTTTGCCGTGGTTTTGGATCCAGCACAGGGCAAGCATATCTGTCTTCAGCTTCCAGGCTGCTTTCAGCTCAGGTCTTACATACTACCCCTGGCTATTGTTCTCCTACCTACCAAGAGGGAGGCGTGGAGAGGCTTTGGGGAGCCCCAGTGGGATCCTCAGGCAGGAACAGCCCGATGAGATCTGAACGTGCAAAGCTATACAGTGGCACCTTGGTTCTCAAAGGCCTTGGCACTCAAACAACTTGGAACCCAAACACAGCAAACCTGGAAGTAAATATTCCGGTTTGTCAACTTTTTCGGAAGCTGAACGTGTTCCATTTTGAGCGCCACACTTCCGTTTTGAGTGTTACGCTGAGGTCTGTCTGTTTTTGCTATTTATTTTGCGGTTTTCTGGCTCTTTTTGCTTTGTTTTTGTGACTTTGTGGAACCCGGTTTAGCTGCTGATTGATTGTGTGACTGCAATACATTGTTTATTGCTTTCATTTTATGGATCAATGGTCTCGTTTGATAGTAAAATTCATGTGAAATTGATGTTTTAGGGGTTGTTTTTAAGAAGTCTGGAACGGATTCATCCATTTTTTCATTACTTTCTATGGGAAAGCGCGCCTTGGTTTTGGAACGCTTTGGTTTTGGAACGGAGCTCCGGAACGGATTAAGTTTGAGAACCAAGGTACCACTGTATAGGAGAGGGGGAAACGGAACGGAATCCTGAGCGGCTGCAGTCCATGCCGCAACATTTTACTGCAGATATCCCTTGCTAACAGTAAAGACCTAGTTACAGGTAGGTAACCGTGTTGGTCTGCCAACAAAATAGTCAAAACAAAATAAAAAATTCCTTCCAGTAGCACCTTAGAGACCAACTAAGTTTGTTCTTGGTATGAGCTTTCGTGTGCATGCACACTTCTTCAGATACACTGAAACAGACCTGTGCAGCCCTGGGTCCTGTAGATGTTCACTCTGCCATTGCCTGCTTCATGAAATAACGCTGGGAGAGGAGCCTGCACTGGGTCCCAGCCAGGGCTGGTGTTGGGGTTCGGTTTCACTGAGCATGTGCTGCCAAGCCCCGCAACCCCAAAACGCTGCTCCCGCCTGCTCCCCTCCCCTCCCCAAGTGAGCGAGCAGCGAAAACAGCGGGGGGGGGGGAGAGCGGCAGCCTCTGCTTTGCCTTGCCCTTCCGCTCTCGACAGTGGAGCATACCAGGACCCAGAGAAACAGGACAGTTGTATGAGCAGCAGCAACAGAAACAAGGACTCTGCAAAAGGAGTATTTTGCAAGATTGTTTGCTCCTTGGCTGAATTGTACCCTAAGATTGTTTTGCCCTGCCGTGCATCACTTCTTTACATTTAATTGCATTTCTCATTTGGCTGCCCATTCACTTGGTTTGGAGATATCCGTTTTGGAGCTCTTCAAAATCTCTACATTTGTGCTCTGAGGCCTTTGGCCCAGGAATGCAATTACCATAATAAATAAAAATGAGGGAAGGAGGCAACCCTGATTAGTTCCTCGATATCAACGTGAGATGCATGGAAATTTAGATTTTTTTTCTCATGTTGGATGTAGAAGGGAAATAAAGGCATAGTGCCTAAGGTAAGGTAAAAGGTAAAGGATCCCTGGATGGTTAAGTCCACTCAAAGGAGACTATGGGGTTGTGGCGCTCATCTCGCTTTCAGGCCAAGAGAGCCGGCATTTGTCCTCACAGACAGCTTTCCGGGTCATGTGGCCAGCATGACTAAACTGCTTCTGGCGCAACGGAACACAATGACGGAAACCAGAGCAGCGCACGGAAATGCCATTTACCTTCCCGCCGTAGCGGTACCTATTTTTCTACTTGCACTGGTGTGCTTTCGAACTGCTAGGTAGGCAGGAGCTGGGACAGAGCAACAGGGGAGCTCTTCCTGTCGCAGGGATTCGAACCGCCGACCTTCTGATCGGCAAGCCCAAGAGGCTCAGTGGTTTAGACCATAGCCCAACCCACGTCCCTTAGAAGGGGAATACGTAGCTCTCAAGGCGTTTATAAATTTAGGGCCAAAATCGCAAAGTGAACGAGTTTTAGTAAAAACTGCCAACAGGCGTAATCAGAAGGCTTAAATAAATCTGGAGAAGGTCAGGGAAGACCTTGTCACTCTGCCGCATTTCTGTGTGACACAGCAGTGTGTGTATTACAACAGTGTAAAACGTTCTTGTTTACTTCCACTTTTGCTTTCGATTTATACACACCCATGAAGCGGTTCTACAGAAGGGCGGAGCGGGTCCCCAGGCAACAACATGTTTATGTATTTAGTACTAATTAACATGATTGCAATGCATTAAGGAAGACAACCGCTTTCTTTTAAGTAATATTATGTGCAGTCTTCCAGGTTATCCTAGCCGAGATCAGGATTACAAAATCTTTACATCAGGGCTAGTAAAAGAATCATAGAATTCTAGAGTTAGAAGGGACCCCAAGTGTCATCTAGTCCAACCCCTTTCAATGCAGGAATCATAACTAGAGCAACCAGCAAAGATGGCCATCCAACCTCTGCTTGACAGCCTTCAAGGAAGGAGAGTCCACCACCTTCAGAGGGAGTCTGTTCCGCTGTCGAACAGCTCTTACCATCAGAAAATTCTTCCAGATGTTTAGTAGGAATCTCCGTTCCTAAAAAAAATAGGAATAAAATATTTTTTTTACACAAACTTATAGCCCCAGACCCATTTCCTCTACCATAGGTAAAGGTAAAGGACCCCTGACCGTTAATTCCAGTCGCAGACGACTCTGGGGTTGCAGCGCTCATCTCGCTTTACAGGCCGAGGGAGCCGGCGTTTGTCCGCAGTTTTTCTGGGTCATGTGGCCAGCAGGACTAAGCCGTTTCTGGTGAAACCAGAGCAGCACATGGAAACGGCATTTACCTTTCCACCAGAGCGGTACCTATTTATCTACTTTCACTTTTTGGCATGTTTTTGGTGCTGGGACCAAGCAACAGGAAATCACCCCGTCGCGGGGATTGGAACAGCCGCCCTTCTGATTGAAAGGCCCAAGAGGCTCAGCGGTTTAGACCACAGCGCCACCCGCGTCCCTTTTCCTTTACCATAGGTAAAGGTAAAGGGACCCCTGACCGTTAGGTCCAGTCAGACTCTGGAGCTGCGGTGCTCATCTTGCTTAACTGGCCGAGGGAGCAGGCGTACAGCTTCCGGGTCATGTGGCCAGCATGACTAAGCCGCTTCTGGTGAACCAGAGCAGCACACGGAAACACCATTTACCTTCCCGCCAAAGCAGTACCTATTTACTGTATCTACTTGCAGTTGACATGCTTTTGAACTGCTAGGTGGGCAGGAGCAGGGACCGAGCAATGGGAACTCACCCCGTTGCAGGGATTTGAACCGCCGACCTTCCGATCGGCAAGCCCTAGGGTCAGTGGTTTAGACCACAGTGCCACCCAACTCACCTGTAAACTCCAGAGAAACCTCCCCAGAACAATCTTGAAATGCATATTAATTTTTTTTAAAAAAATGAATTTGCAACTTTCTGGATTTTCAGCTCAAATTGGATGGAGTCCCAGCCTTGTGTGTTTGCTTCCCTCCTTTCCCCAGCTCTAAGAAACAGATGTTTATTATTCACATATTGGTTCATTATTGCTGTTTGTTCACATTATCTATGCACTTCATTAGCTATTCACTTGAGCCTTCCCTAGTGTTAAATCAGCAAAATGTTGGTTTCTTAATCCTAGTTGCCTGGTGAAGGGTAAATAAGCCAAAAGCCCAGGTCTCAACAGGTGGAGTTTTAAAAGGCCCACTCCTTTTAATGTTTAATTATTCTGCTTTAAAAAAACAAACCCAAAACTTAAAAGTAAAGGCTGTTCATCGGACTTTCAGTTTCGTATGCTAACTTTCCCAAAAGAGACAGCAGCCTTTATCTTTCATTTCAGCCCTCCTGTTCACTGAAGCTGCCCTAATTTTATGGTCTCTTGGGAATTTCACTGCAGGATTAGCTGAAACTTGATGCTTGGAAAGACGGAGGAGTTTCCCCAACTTTCTGAGTCAAGGAAGTTATCAGCTGATAAATGCCAGATGCCTAGGGAATTTGTGCAGGCAACATGACCTTTTTGAAGATAATTTGACTTTCAGATCCACTGTAGTCCTTTCAAAAGCATGGACTCATTCACACATTCGTTTGGGTTTTTTTCCACTTCTTATTATGCATATAAGTGAATGTGTGAAACACTATTTTTTTTTTTACTATGCTTCCAACTTCATGCAACAAGTAGTCTACAGGGAGTCTGCATGGAAGGTATTCAACCTGCATTTCTCCAGGTGTAGTATAAGGTGCAATGTGGTTCTCCCAATGGTCAGAATTTTGTCATGAGGATTCAATTGAATACCTGACATTTAGTACAATATGCTCTGTTGACCTGGCACACCACATCCGCTGGGGGGGGGACTCTTCACTTTTTGCAGTTAGGAAAGTGATGCAGAAAAAGTGGGATCAACAGAAGATTAACAGGAAGGTATCTATCCACTTTACAAGCCAATCAGGATGACTGTTCCATATAACCTCCTTGCAAGCCAAATAGAACACACCAGCTACACCTGTTGAATTTCCAGTTTTAAAAACACTCTTAAAAGGGGCAGGAGCCCCGCCTGCTTTTGCATCTGCCCAGCTACCGTACAGGCATGCGATCAAATGCACCTAGCTTTATTATGCGGCAAATGCATAAGCAGGCAAAGGAAACCCACCGCGATGATCTCATCCTTGCGTCATGCTTATTCTCGGGCGCACATGTAAGCGAGCTGGCCTTAGTCCCAGCCACGTGGCCCCAGTTACAGATTTGAGGGCTGGCTGGGGCGCGTCTTCGTTCCCGGCAGAGGCGCCTGCACGGTTTAGCCTCGCCGGGGCCAAAAAAAGCACGGCTCTCCTGGTTTCTGACGAACACCCACGAGGGAGACGAAGGAGGGGGAAATGCGAGCAGGCTGGGCGGGCCATTGGCGCTTGCTTGGCAGTCTCGCTCCTGTTTCCTCGGCAGAAGGACGCAATGGAAGTGGCCCAACTTGGCACGTTGCAAAGTTGTTGCGTCTCGCAGATCTGTGCGCACCCGGTAGAGACCCTTGCAAAGCTCTCGCTATCCGGCTACATAACGTGCGCGCGTGTGTATGTAACATATTTTAACACTGCAGCGGGATCCGAAGAATGCTTACTCGAAAGTAAGCCCCGATGAAGTGATTGGCGACTACCCTTTAGCAAATGATGAGCATTAGGATTGCAGCGGGCGCAGCAAGACGCAACGCGTGTTTCGTTGAGAAGCAAATCGCGCGCCATTGAAGCGGCAACCAAGCACACCTATTCTGGGGTCTCGGGGGTTTACTCCCGAGTAAACGTTCCTAGGATCGTACTATACGCATTAGGATTGCAGGCTAGCCGCGATTTCACACACGTTTCCTAGGAAACAATAGTCAACCCCCTGAAAAAATAATCACCAAACAGGAGTGCCAACTTGGCCCCGCAACTGGGTGTCCGGGGCCGTGGGTGACATGCAGCGAAATTTGAGTGCCGTGGGTGACATGCAGCGAGAATTTTGTGAGTGTTCGGGCACCAAGGGAGTTGCCACCTATGCCACCAAGTGAACGGGCGACTTAAATTCAGACGAGTTGTCGAAGTATTTACAAATAATTATTTTTGTGGAATTTTATTGAACCATAAAACTAATCTCTCTTATTAGCTAACATTCTCTCTATTAACAAGCAATAAAGCCCGTAAACTGTTTATCTCTCATTGCTAGTTTTCGCAGTTTGTCTACTCGGAAGTACACCCCATTTTCAGTGGGACTTACTCCCAAGAAAGCGAGTTCCAGGTCGCAGCTTAACGCAACTTTTCACCAACGCAAATCGGATCGGGGCCTCGGGCATTACACAAGGCTTTTATAAACGTATTCCGGAATACTTCCAAACAGGCACGCATTGGATCGGGTCCCCGCCTCACATAAGCTCCCATAGTTGCAGCGCAAACCGACGTATATTTACTCGGAAACAAGTCCCATTTGTGTCGTATGGGGGCGGGGCTTTCTTAGTTAAGTGTGTACAGAATCGGGACCTCGTAGTGCAATCGTAGCAAGCAGCTCCCACCGTGATCAACGAGGCGTGTTTCCAGGATTGTAGTCATTAAAAAAACCTTAATTTTGCAACATGCCTGATTTCGGTAAAGTTAACTTTTCCAAAGCAAGCAAAGCCCGTCCCCGGACACGTTGGCAAAGACCATCCTTCTCGTTTGTTTAGTGGCCACTTGAAAAGAAAAAGCAAATGAAACCATAAAAGTGCATTTCTGGGCAAGCATCTTTACGCAGAAGCAAGCCCCACACTGACTTCCCGGAGACTACCTGCAGGATCACAGCCCTGGAGCAAATAAGCACCTCCCTTGCACGAGAAGCCCGACTCGCGAGTAAGCGCACTTAGCGCCTTGCAAAAACAAAGCAAAAAACTGCCTCCCGCGCGCAACGCCTCCGCAACTGGTTCCCCTGGCAAGAAGTGAAAAACCGATGGAAAGCAATGCGCCCAAGGGCTCAAATTCATATCGCCGGCCTGTGTGTTATTTCGCCGCACATTTTCTTGAGGTTGCTTGCTAACGCGGGAGCGTGTAAAAGTAGTCTTAGCAGTTCCCCTTCATTCGCACTTGCAAGCAGACGGCACCCGCTTCCCTTCCAAAGTCTCTGCAAACGAAGTCCAGTCCCGCCCCACTTTTTTTTTTTAAAAAAAGTCCGGACAGTGTTGCAAAAAACAATAATTTGCATACTGCAAAAAAATCTTTTTTGCATGCTTAAAGAGTCCTCCAAGGTGTTTTTTCTTTCCAAAACATTGCCGAGGGACTCATCGCTATATTCTCTTTCCAGCTCGCCCCCCCTTTTTTTGCTAAACTATAGCAGAGAGAAAGCTATAGCATTAAGAGAGAGAGCGCCACTGGATGTCTGGACGCGCCGTAGCCGCAAGGACACAGCAAGCACTTTCCTCCTTCAGCCTCTGCAGCAGCAGCAGCTGGAGAGTTGGGATCGGGACGCGGGGGGGGGGGAAAGTAAAGGGTAAAGGGAAGGAAAAACAAGGGAGGGGGGGAAGAGAGCGAGCGAGAGAGGAGGATTTACAAATGCAAAGCAGCAGCTGAGGACGCAACAGCAGCTGCTGTTGCCGCTGCCCAGAACAGAAGCCCTGGCAGTCTGGCGACTAAGGCGGGGGGAGGGACGGAGGGAGTGGAGTGGCTGGGTGGGGGTTGGATTTTTTTTTTTTAATGTATTTTTTCCGGGTTGCGAGCAGCAGACAGCGGCGTCCACCGGGCGCGGAGGCGTCAGTCGTTGCAGCCGCCGCCAGAGTGCTATTGTGTGTGAACGGGGGGAGGAGGGGAAAAGAGAGCGCACAGAGAAAAAAAGAGAGAGAGAGAGAGAGAGAGACATATGCACACACCAGCATGCATACAGACACACACACTCCCCCATATGCAGGGAAAGTATCGCGAGAGCGCTCTGGCTAACAACCTGCTTCGCAACACACACAGGAGCGCTGCACCGCTGCTGGGTTGCCAGCAACAAGAAACAGCGCGCGGAGCAACCCGGACGGTGGGGGAGCGAGGCGCGCGCGCACACACACATACACTCGCGCCCGCGCGCGCGCACACACACACACATCTGGGGGAGAGGCTCGGAGTTTGGGGAGCGGAGTTGTTGGGGTGGGGAAGAGCAAGAGGGAGAGAGCGGCGCACATGCAGATCTCCAGCGGCACCCTTGAGAAACACCCAGCTAGGCTGGTGAGTAAAAAAAAAAAGCCGCTGTTCTGCGCGTGTGTTGTGTTGTGGTTGCTGCACGTTCCTCCATTGCTTTTAAAGGCCGGGGGCGGCGGCGCTGGTGCTGGTGGGTGGCTCGATATTTCTCTTCCCCCCCCCCTCCGCGCATTCCAACCTTCCAAACCTAAGCAGCCTCTTCCCGGCAGCTTGGATTGCACGCGGATCCGTGCGCTTTGGCCGGGTGCGTTTGTGGCTGCGCTTAGGAGCACAAAGGGGGCCGAGAGCTCAGCGGGTTGGCTTCGAAAAGTTGCAAAGAAGTCTGGTGGCTGCTGCTGCTGCTGCAGAGTGTATTGTGGGGAGAGCAGCCGAAGGAATCCCGGATCTAAAATATGTGTGTGTGTGTGTGTGTGTGTGGTTCCCCCCCCATGATCACCCCCCCGAAAAAAGTTTTCAAACTGCAAGTGCCGAACTTTCTGCTCCTCCGGCTGCTGCGCCCCGCACCTCTCCAAAGGTCAAGCTGTTATGTCCTCCATTTCGAGTAATACGATTTGTTATTTAAGTAACTTTTCCCGGGGTGGTGGTGGAGGAGGAGGGTGGTTGTGGCGGCGGCCGGATTTTGAAGGAGGGAAGGACTAGCTCAGTTTAAGTTTGAGATTTAATAGATGGCTATAATTGGGGGGGGGCGGTTGTTGGAACTTTAAAAGGCAGCAAGCTGTGGTTGGCTGGTAGTTAGATTTGAAGTAACATATGGCATTAAAAGGGGCACAGCTGGAGGTTGCATTTCCATCGCAGTGAAGTCAGAGCAGCTGACTTTCCAGCTTGCGGTGTAATTAGCAAACGGAGCACTCCCTCCCATTCGCTCCTCTCTTCACTCTCTCTCTCTCTGCCCCCCCCACTCTTTTTTCACACACATACAAGCTTTCTTCCGTTACTGGCTAGCAGAAAACCCCTGCTCTTCCCAATACAAAACAGAAACCCAAACCAGCTTGAGTTCTTCCATAACTCTTTTTATTGGGGGGGGGGGCGTGGGGCGAGAGAGAAAGGAGACTGTATTTTCTTTCTCCAAATGAGCCCTTCAGTCCCCTGCTCAGCAGCTGTTCAAGGTAAGGTGTCTTAAGAAACTGCCTACCAACTTAAGAGAGAGTCTTACTGCAGTTTGTTTGGGGTCTCTGTAGGTGCCTTTTGCTTTGAATAACTTACAGGGCAATCTAGACAGATACGAAACGCTAGTTTTCTTTTTTTTAAGTGGGAGGGTTGGCTTTTTGTTATTAAAAAGAAAAGACGGTATGTGTATGATTATTCACGTATGAAGGTATTTGCAGAGGGTGGAGGGTGCAAAATGCACTTGTTTTTGTAAAACTGTGTGCGTGCGTGCAATATGCTCTTTTAAAATATAAAACAGCTATTTGGGGGGGGGGGGGGGTCCCAAAGTTAAGATTTCCAGGAATGCACAAAAAAGCCAAGTCTTCTCTCCCCCTTCCTCTAAAGCTGTGATTGCTGTTAAGACAAAGGTTGGGGGGGCGTTACTTCCTTTAGAAGCTTTGGTTTACTTAAGAGTCAAGTTTTTCCTGTTTTTGAAGCAGGTGTCCTGGTGTGGGGAGGCATCACTCTCTCTCTTCTTTTTTTTAAAGCAATTCAAACAGAAATGATAGACTATGAACAGTTGAACTGTTATCTCCAGGGCTCCAGTTACCTCTCCCCCCCCCCAGCCACTCTTGTTTGTTTGTTAACAGCTGCTTCGGAGGCCTGTGGCTTTTATAGTAGCATTCAAGTTTTTCCTGTTTTTGAACAGGTTATGAAGGAAGAATGGAGTTTCCAGACCATAGCCGGCAGTTGCTGCAGTGTCTGAGTCAGCAGCGTCACCAGGGCTTCCTGTGTGACTGCACTGTTTTAGTTGGAGACGCTCAGTTCCGAGCCCACAGAGCGGTCCTCGCCTCTTGCAGCATGTACTTCCATCTTTTCTACAGGGACCAGCTAGACAAAAGGGACATTGTGCATCTGAACAGTGACATCGTCACCGCCCCGGCCTTCGGCTTGCTCCTCGAATTCATGTACCAAGGCAAGCTGGAGTTCAGCAGCCTCCCGGTCGAGGATGTGCTCGCCGCGGCCAGCTATCTGCACATGTACGACATTGTGAAAGTCTGCAAGGGCAAGCTGAAAGATAAAGAATTGTGCGCGGACGAGAAGACGAACGGCAGCGGCGGGGTCCATTCGGAGAAGGACGCCCGGGTCCTGGATGACGGAGTACCCTTGGGGCACGGCGAGTTCAGCCCCGGAGAGAAATACAAAATGATTGCTGCAGAATACGAACGTTCTGCTGGAAATGAGAAGGGCAGCGGTTACCCAGGCTGGTCTCCCGATCTTGTCGGCTCCGTGTTAGGCGAGGCAGAATTGG
The DNA here is from genome assembly GCF_009819535.1 of Lacerta agilis. NCBI lineage: Eukaryota > Metazoa > Chordata > Lepidosauria > Squamata > Lacertidae > Lacerta > Lacerta agilis. The sequence continues at coordinate 11,599,070 of NC_046312.1, forward strand.
ACACCACCGTGGCAGCTGAAAAAACAAGGGCAAACGTCAGCAGTTTGGCGGGACCTGCGTCCCAAAGACCTCCTCGCCACCCTTTGGCTTCAAGGGAGGCGGAGTGTGCTCTAGACCTGTCTTTCAAGCCCCTGGCAGGGCGAGACGGCTTCCAGCCCTCCTTCATCTTCGGGCAGCTGGCTGCCGACGGGCTACAGCGGCAGGGGAGCGAGCCCTTTGTCAAAGACGAAGAAGGGTCTCTGTCGGACGGGGAAGACGAGGAGGAGGAGAGGGGCCTAGAAAGCCAGCGCTTTGGGAATTCTGGCCAGAGCCTGGCCCTAGGGCTGGGGACCGTGTTTGTTGCCAGCAACGGGGACACTCCCGTGACCCCGGAGGAAGACGTTGACCAGGAGCGGGAGGCGAGCGAGGACGACATGGCCTCCTCCGACGTCTCGTCCTCGGGGGTCGTGGTGCCAGCCGGGCACATTTGCATCTGCCCGCTCTGCAGCAAAGTCTTCCCCAGCCCTCACGTCCTGCAGCTCCACCTCAGCTCCCACTTCCGAGACAAGGACGGCTCTCGGACCAGGCTCTCTCCGGACGGGTCGGTGCCCACCTGTACTCTGTGCGGCAAGACCTTCTCCTGCATGTACACGCTGAAGAGGCACGAGAGGACTCACTCCGGGGAGAAGCCGTACACCTGCGGCCAGTGCGGCAAGAGCTTCCAGTACTCCCACAACCTCAGCCGCCACGCAGTGGTGCACACAAGAGAGAAGCCGCACGGCTGCAAGTGGTGCGAGAGGCGCTTCACGCAGTCCGGGGATTTGTACAGACACATCCGCAAATTTCATTGTGGCCTTGTAAAGTCGCTGGTGGTTTGAGGGAAGTTGTTTGTCGTTTCAAAAGACACCCGACTGCTCTTCATGCCGGTTCGCTTTGGGCAAATGATACGGGGAAGGAGGGTGGGAAATAATGTAGGTCTACATTTCATTGCAGGGTGGGGTGGGGGTGGGGGGAGGCAACCTTGGTTCTACCCCTCCCACCCTGGCCCTCCTTAGGCTAGCAGGGGCGACGACACTTAAATGTTCTGTTGTTGTTCTTCTGTGTGTGGCAGGTAAAGTGAATCTTAATCCGTAGATCGCTTAATCCAAAATCCTTTGGATAGAAGCTGATTTAATCCAGTTGATTGGCCTGATTGGTCTGTGCCAAGTGGGTTGTTCTGATGCTACAGGTATGTTTTGCCCTGCTGGTTTTTGAGGGTGCGCTCTTGCACCCTCTGCAAGTTTAAAAGGAATTGGAGAGAGAATGAGAGAGATGTGAACCTTGATCCCAAACGGCAGCTTAGGTAGGACAGACTGTGCTGCCTATATAGGAGCCGCCTTCTCTCTCTCTCTCTCTCTCCCTCCCTCTCCCCCCCCCCATTTTTTTATCATTCATCTCTCTGTTGCAGGTGCATCAAGTAGGCAGTTTTGGAACACAGTGGCCTGACTTTCTCTCCCACTCTGGATGTAACATTTTTTTCGATTCAACCTTTTTAATATGCTGCGGACAAATAGAACTTCAGGCAGTGTGGAAGTGATAGCTGGGACAAAGGCTTGTGCTTCATGGGGACTAACTCTGGTCTGGAATAATAATAATAACAATAATAGCAACAATTTTATTACTGACATGCCACCTATCTGACTGCGTAGCAGCAGCCACTCTGGGCAGCTCCCAACATACTAAAAACACAGTAAAACAACAGTGGAAATCAGTGTAGGGCCACCCTGCAAATTCTCTTGACTATTGACAGCAAAAGTGTTCTGTATCTGGAAACTGGTCCTACTAACTTGAGCTTTCACCTTGCTGCTCTTTCCCCCCCTTCCATTTTTTTTTTTTTGGGGGGGGGTTTGCAATTCTAGTGAATGGTGCTGAAATATTTCAACCTGTGGGGCGTCATCTCTCAGGCCTGGTTCACAAATGACCCCAGCGTGGAGTAGGTGTGCCCAATGGCTTGGTGGTCGGGGGGGGGGGAAGGATTTGGAGCTCTTGTGCTTTTTAATAGTTGCATGCCTCTGGAATCCCCCCCCCCTTCTACCCAACTATTAAAGGTGCAGGAGACCCTCTCCTCCTCTGCATCTTGTTAACCCTACCTGTTGCTCACCTTGGGCAAGAACTGTGAATGTAAACCTGGCCTCCATGCAGAGAAGCCATTTTTGTACTACAAAAAAGGAACAGGCAGGTGTTTGGCTGGGGCCTGCCTGCAAAGGCCTCGATTCATGAAGTTTTGGTGTGCCGTGGGAGAAGATACTTAGTGAGTCGCAGACATCGTAACTGTGCCACCTTAGTAAAAACCGCTTCCCTCTGTTAATAAGAGCTCTCCAGTTTTTTGCTTCTAACAAAAGCCGCTTTCTTGCGAGTAAATGCCCTCTTGGAGCAAGATCAGGCCTTGAGAAATAGGATGTTGTTCCCCTTCCTGGGTGCCCATTGGTCAGAGGCACCAATCCACCAAAAGATTCCATCTTCTCCATTCCTTTGGGAGTAGCAGCCATGGTTTGTGTAAGGGAGAAAGATGGGGAGCTGAGCAGCCAAGGTGCTATTGAGCTTTCCCCATTCTTGTGATGGTCGCATCTTCTTGTGAAAGTAGTTAGGGATACCTGAATCCCCACCCATTTCTGCTTGCAGTTGCACCTGCCTTCCCTTGGGGCATAAGTTGGGGGTGCTGCCTGTGAACCATGCCTCCCCATGTAGCTGCCTCATACACCTGTGGTTTCTTCTGCAGCTGTTAGCACATCCTCGGCCAACCTGGCACCCTCCAGATGTTTTGGCCTGCAGTTCCCATCAGCCCCAGACAGGAGTGGTGGTCCGAAACATTGGTGTGTGTGTGTGTGTGTGTGTTTGCCAGTTTAGCCAAGAGTGCATTATGAGCTGGTACCATTTAACTCCTGCCACGAAGGATGAATTAGCAGTTGCTAATGTTTAGCCCATGCATTTCAGACTTACGGTTAAAGGCGTAGGAACAGAACCGGTCGTTCTGTTTTTAATATTATTTTCGTGGCTCACTTGCCCCTTTTTAAAGCTTTGAGCGGCAAGCTAAGCCAGTGAATGTCCTGCCCTGCACACTTAATTGTTTGCGTGTGTGCAAATGCTCCTGTTGAATGCACAGAGGCATGTATATTTGTTCTTGTGTGCTCTCTCTCTCTCTCGCACGCTTTCTCTCGCTACTTTCTCCCTCTTTCTCTTAGCATGGGGGGGGTGGCTCCTTTAAGAGCATCTGCAAGTCAGAAATAGGACACTAATCAGGAAACAGAGTGCTGCTTTTTATTTCTTGGTTTTCTTTTCATCCCTCCACTCCCTCCCCCCCCCCCGCCCTTGAACTCACCGGGCCTCGCTTGACCCTTGTAGAGAACACATCTGGTCGGAACAGCTGGTGGGGGTGAAGCCTGGGGAGAAAGGGTGGGCTCAAATGAATGGGGCCCAGAGGAAGTTTGAATCAGGGGATCGGAGTAAGGGAAGGTGCCATCACTATATCATTTCTTCAAAGGGGGGGGGCACTATTTAAGGGTGGTTGGGTTTTTCTTTTTTTTTCTTTTTTTGCAGCATGCAGGCAGTTTGAAGGACCGTTTCTTGAAAAAGAAACGTTCAGCATTTGAAAACTACTAGGGTGTCTGCCGTTTCTGGAGAAGTCTTTTTGTGTGGTGCACGTTCTTGTTCCATAAGAGTTGGAAATGGCCTACACTAAATTAAGGATTTACACTATGTGAAAAGTTTTAAATCTCCCCAATGTTTTTTTCTCCGTTGCTTTTTGTTTCGCTCCTGGTGATATTAACTATTTGTCTCCGTAGGGTCAGATTTAGCCAAGTTCCACTTGTCCATTCACATGGTTCACTCCAGACAAGCAAAGCTTTGTCGCATTGTTTTGGGGAGTGTGGGTTCCTTTTTTTCTTTAGCTAAGAGAGATTGAAACGCTGTAGAGTTAGAACAAATCTGGGGTGTTACTTCAACATTTTTTCCCCCTGCCTAATTCCAGAATGTCTTTGTAGTCACGTCATTACATATCGGGTTATGCCTTCTTAAATCCATTCAGCGTATATTTTTGCATACGCGAAACTTAAAAAAAGGAAGAAAAAAGATTGCACTTGAATGTAATTCTGGGGCATTGGCATCTAGTGAATGGGACTGTAGCAAGTCAAATTTATGGATGTTTTCGGATTCTCTTGAAAGTGAAAACCATCTCATTTGGAATTTTCATGGGTTTTCTTTAATATTATGGAAGCACTGAAATAATTTGCTCTAAAGGGCATGTTATGTTCTGCAGAATGAGACAACATAGTCCTGCATTTCTACTTACTGGGATACCCCCACCCCTGCCCAGAGGGGATATGATGCCACGGGAGGGGATGAGGTGCTCACCCAAAGCCTTCTTTGATTTTTGCCACAAAAGTTCTCACTACTGAAGAGACAACCCTCTGAGATTTAAAAAGAGACTTGCCTCTTCAACTACCAGAACAAATGCGTGTGGTTTTCTTTCTCCTGTACACATGTCTTCCCTGTTAGTTCCTAGCCAATGTATTTAGGAAGCTATGCTATGACGGAGCAATATTAATATCATTATAGAAACAATATTTGAGGTAGTGTGGTTGTGGAATTGTGAGGGAAGCAACTCCTTTTTTTCAGATATGAACTGACGGGTTGCAGTTCCTTTCCTAATTCCTCTCTTAAATTACGAGTGCACATATAATGTGAATTTTTACTTCTATTTATAGAACGTCTAAATGGAATTCATTTGTTACTGTACAAATATTCTTGCTAACGTATGTGAGGCATGTCAGAGCAGTACATGCCTAAGATATGTGACTATGGTACAGTGGTCTTACTTCATGTTCCCCCCCTCCCCCCCCAAAAAAACACACCCCCTGGATTGGAAATAGCACTGAACAAAACTTTCAAAAATTAAGTTATTTCTTTTCTGTTTTAAACTTTTAAGTTATATAAATATATTTTTTTCCTCCTGATGATACTTGATACGGTATTTATTAGATTTTTTTTTAATGGAATGCTTACTTTGAGCTTTTTTTTCAGAATAACAGGCTTGAAATCTCTGTGTAAATTTAATTTTATTTCTTTACATGTTTAAGAAGCGAGAAAGTGTGAATCGGTGCGTAGAATGTAGGGCTGTTCATTTCCTCATCCCAGTGAGAATTCCAGCGTGCACATGGAATCTTTGTTAACTGCAATACCTAGCCTGGTGCTCTGCAAAGGTTTTGGACTAGTTGCAGTCCTGAACACCTGTCGGCAGAGGTGAGATGTTTCTTCCAAGTGGATCTCCACCTCCTGTTGTAATGAACAAGGCAGTGAATATGCCTAGGTCTCTGGATTGGGGTACTTGTTTGTTTCCTTCTCCTTCTGGTATTTTTGTAGAAGGATTTTAATTTTTTTTAGAAGTGCCATATGACACCATTGGAGTCGGCTGGTGTATTAGAGAGTTGGAATGAGTTTGCATCTGAGTGTTGTCTAGGAATTTTGAACTTTTTAGCAAGGGGCATGCATTGGGCTGCAGCGGGGAGGGGGACGAAGGTGACAGGTGTGCCCACCTTAAATGAATTGTCGAAGCATTGTCTTTTTTATTGTTCTCTCTCCCAACTTTTCTGGGTTGGTGTTTTATTTGTTTTTTTTTAAAAAGAAGTTTGCACTTTTGAGATTACTGCTGTTTGTTCTTTGGGTTGTTGTTTTTTTAAAAGGTTGCAATAGTTCTGAGCATGTTTGTTTGCTTGTTTGTTTGAAAAAAAAAGGTTCCTTACTCTACAGGAAAGTACTAAAACCTTGCACATTGAGGTGTCTTCATTGTTATGCAGCAGCTGTTTTGCCTTGCAAAGAGCATAATTGGAAAGTCCTTTCCGACTCCCATTCTCGGTTTTGATTTCATCCCGAGTCAGGATTTTATCGTGATAAACTGCTTTACTTAAACAAAACACTGGATTTGTCTTATGCTCCAAACCGATACTGTGAAAAAAAAATAAAACGTTTTGAAAGAAGAAGGAAAAGAAAGAGAAAGATAAATCAGTTATTTTTAATTGCTTTTAATTTTGATGCAGTTCAGAGTCAAATATGTATATTTAAAGACACTAATTTTTTGTGGGAGAGTTTTTTATAGTATACAGTATGTAGAAAAGCTATTGGAATGAGCTATATTTTATATAAAAAAAAGTTCTTTCACTGTTTTATAGTGAACTATTTCCCCAACCTTACCCCCAGTGTTAGGTCTATGCTGTGTTTAGCTTAGGTTTGACAATCGCATATATATACAAAAAAAGGCGTTGACAGTTTTCCCTTCATGTTTAGTTTCCGCGTGGAGTTTTTTCTCTCAACTTTTTTTTTTTGCAATTGTGTGTTGATATGTGCTGTTTTAAGAAAAGGAAAAAAAGAAACTGTGACAATCGTGATTAGAACTGCTGTCTTTATTAAATAAAACATGTTAGAGTTACAAAAGAAACCATTTTCTTGCTTCTTGTTCTAAAAATTCGTGGCGAAGAAGAAATTATGTTGGAAGTCACTTGGGATTTAACAAGTATTCCCCCCCCCTTTCCCCACTGAGGATCTATTTAAACTTTCAATCCCCAGATACTGTCAGACTAGAACTCCCATAATCCCTGACCACTGGTCCTCCTAGCAAGGGATGATGGGAATTGTAGTCCAACAATATCTGGGGACGCAAAGGTTGAAAGAGGCTAATCTATGTGTTTAACCTCCCCTCAAACAATATGTAAAGATGGAGCATTACATGTATTAGAATCATAGAATCATAGAGTTGGAAGAGACCACAAGGGCCATCCAGTCCAACCCCCTGCCAAGCAGGAAACACCATCAAAGCATTCCTGACAGATGGCTGTCAAGCCTCCGCTTAAAGACCTCCAAAGAAGGAGACTCCACCACACTCCTTGGCAGCAAATTCCACTGTCGGACAGCTCTTACTGTCAGGAAGTTCTTCCTAATGTTTAGGTGGAATCTTCTTTCTTGTAGTTTGAATCCATTGCCCCGTGTCCGCTTCTCTGGAGCAGCAGAAAACCTTTCTCCCTCCTCTATATGACATCCTTTTATATATTTGAACATGGCTATCATATCCCCCCTTAACCTTCTCTTCTCCAGGCTAAACATACCCAGCTCCCTAAGCCGTTCCTCATAAGGCATCGTTTCCAGGCCTTTGACCATTTTGGTTGCCCTCCTCTGGACACGTTCCAGCTTGTCAGTATCCTTCTTGAACTGTGGTGCCCAGAACTGGACACAGTATTCCAGGTGAGGTCTGACCAGAGCGGAATACAGTGGTACTATTACTTCCCTTGATCTAGATGCTATACTCCTATTGATGCAGCCCAGAATTGCATTGGCTTTTTAAGCTGCTGCATCACACTGTTGACTCATGTCAAGTTTGTGGTCTACCAAGACTCCTAGATCCTTTTCACATGTACTGCTCTCAAGCCAGGTGTCACCCATCCTGTATTTGTGCCTTTCATTTTTTTTGCCCAAGTGTAGTACTTTACATTTCTCCTTGTTAAAATTCATCTTGTTTGCTTTGGCCCAGTTGTCTAATCTGTTAAGGTCATTTTGAAGTGTGATCCTGTCCTCTGGGGTATTAGCCACCCCTCCCAATTTGGTGTCGTCTGCAGACTTGATCAGGATGCCCTCAAGCCCATCATCCAAGTCATTGATGAAGATGTTGAATAAGACTGGGCCCAAGACAAGGTTTGTTCCTGAGTGTGCACTTTCAAGAACTGAGATGGCTCAGTCGGTAGAGCATGAGACTCTTTAATTGCAGAGTTGTGGGTTCGAGTCCCACGTTGGGCAAAAGATTCCTGCACTGCAGGGGGTTGAACTAGATGACCCTCGTGGTACCTTCCAACTGATTCTAAGAAGCTAGAGCCACCTGTAGCTCCCTGAATGGTTGCCTTTATGACATGTGATTGCAAAATTGCCCCCCTCTCTCATTCTTGATGCATGTGTACAGCTAAAGAGATCGGTGAAGTGGTGCCCTTTATCTTGTTCCTGTTGCAAACAAAACACACCTTGAACCTTTGAGTCTGTCTGCCTTATTCCTCCATTAAAAAAATTCACAGTGGTGGTGCCGTTGGTATGAAATCCATCCTGGGTCACATCTGGGGTTGTAATATCCACTTGAAGGCCAATGGGCATTTGTCTCATGGCAAACTTTCCCTCTGTTTACCTATCTGATTCAATACCTATTGTTTACCTATCTGATTCAATAGAACGATGCCCTAGATCCCCACCCCCCAATTTTTTTTGTCAAACGAAATTCCAGCCAAAGTTACATAGCTTCAATTTCATTACCTTCAATGAGTGATTTAATACTGTGGTTACTTTCCTCGGGGCCAGAAGTTTTCACAACAATAAAATCAATATGTAAGGTAAAATAGAAACAGTTCATAAAATCAATCTACAGTTTTAAAGAAGTTTTTTTTTTTAAAGGTAAAGGACCCCTGGACGGTTAAGTCCAGTCAAAGGCGACTGGAGTTGCAGCTCATCTCGCTTTCAGGCCAAGGGAGCCGGCGCTTGTCCACAGACAGCTTTCCAGGTCATGTTGCCAGCAGGACTAAACCACTACTGACGCAACAGGACAACGTGATGGAAATCAGAGTGCACAGAAACGCCATTTACCTTCCTGCCTCAGTTGTGCCTATTTATCTACTTGCACTGGCCTACTTTTGAACTGCTTGGTTGGCAGAAGGTGGGGCAGAGCAATGGGAGCTCACCCCATCGCGGAGATTCGAACTGCCTGCCTTCCAATCGGCAAGCCCAAGAGGCTCATTGGTTTAGACCCCAGTGCCACCCGCGTCCCTGCAAGTAACAGCCCATGCCATGCACACACAAACAGGAGTGACCCGATACCAAACCCATGGCTGGTTATGCTGCAAAGGTTTTGTACCTGTTGGAGTTATACCCTGCTGCAATAAGTTTCATATTGTTTGTACTGCTGTACATTGGGTGGCCTTTGGATATAGTTTGTTGGAAGGTACCATTAACACAAAACACAAGTTACAGGTAGGGAGCCATGTTGGTCTGCCATAGTCGAAACAAAATAAAAAAATTCCTTCCAGTAGCACCTTAGAGACCAACTAAGTTTGTTATTGCATGCACACTTCTTCAGATACAAAACACAAGGGCTCCTAATTTGGCAGTGACCTATAAACAACATGGAAGCGGGCTACCTTTCTCCGGCTGAGCCTGTTCATGCACTTGAGATAATCTAAGGCCTCTCTGGCAACACTTTCTGCAGTAGGAAGGGCAGTCTTGTCACTGGTGAAGTACTCTCCACAAGGAGCCTTTCCTACTGCCCTCTGTGATGTCAGCTGCATGTTTAGAAGATGCCTCCGAAAGTGCTTTGCAGTCGTTTGCTTGTATTTCCTGCTTTGACACGGGTGGCGCTGTGGGTTAAACCACAGAGCCTAGGGCTTGCGGATCAGAAGGTCGGCGGTTCGAATCCCCATGACGGGGTGAGCTCCTGCTGCTCGGTCCCAGCTCTTGCCCACCTAGCAGTTCGAAAGCACATCAATGTGTAAGTAGATAAATAGGTACCACTCCGGCAGGAAGGTAAACGGCTTTTCCCTGCGCTGCTCTGGTTCGCCAGAAGCGGCTTTGTCATGCTGGCCACATGACCCGGAAGCTGTACGCCGGCTCCCTCGGCCAGTAACGCGAGATGAGCGCCACAACCCCAGAGTCAGACATGACTGGACCTAATGGTCAGGGGTCCCTTTACCTTTGACACCTTATTGTTGGGATCCTATTGGGAGTGTGCATTGGCCACAAACCTCATCTTGGACCCAGGGTTGCCACCTCAGAAAAGAAACTGATTCGCTTTGGGCAGCTTGGGGGAGGGGGGCTGCACGGTCCAGGGAAAAGCAAAGCTTTGTGCTTCCTTCTTGACTATCATGCAAATCAAGTGGCTATAACATTGTTTTAAATAAAGGTCTCTATAATGTTTCTTCTTCTTGGCAGGAATGGATGAAATTTGCAGGCATGTTATCACCTTGAAGAGGAAGAATACTGCCAAAGCTCAAAAGGGTAGCTACAGTGGTTCTCCTGCAAGGACCCCCTTTTCCATTTGGGGGGTGATTAAAAAAGTATTCATTTTGTCTGCCATGTTTTGTGTGCAACTTGTATGAAAATAACATACGGCACGTGGGTGACCCTTGATAAGAAAGTTGCCAAATTTCAGAAGATGCAAGGTGTATGTTTGCTGCACATTTTGAAAGTTTATTGCAGGGGGTGAGGCTGAAAAGGATTGGCTTCTTTGTAATTTTGTGGGCAATAATTTTAGTTTTTTAAAAAAGTGTATGTACGTTGTACAGTTTCTTCTAGCGAAATAACTTGCAGAATTTCAGGAGAATAGGGCTACAGAGTTAGAATGAATGGGGTGGGGGCTGCTTCAGGCTTATGTTCTGCTGAATTGGTGCCAAAATTCACAGAAACTTGAGCGCAAAGCTGACTTGACAAAGATTAGATGTTTGGGCATGTGGTACGGAGACAGAAGGAAGTGGGTGTCCTGCATTTTCTAAGCAAGCATCACTAACTCAACTAGCACAAAATCAGACAAGAACAAGGGGATAAATTGATTCAGTGTCCCTCCTCCAAAAAACTGTGATTGTTGAGCCCTGGTGCTCTTGCTCCTGCAAAAAAAGAAGAAGAGCTATTGGATACAAAACGAAATATGCGCACAAAAACCCAGCTACCCTCCCCTCTCCTCCAACCTTGGTATTTTCCTCACAACCTTGGGGAGAAATGTTTCAATATTTTGCAGCCGAACTCCGCAATGATTGGTTTGTTTTGGTCTCTCCCCCCCCCCCCCCGCCACTCCAAACCGCTCACAGTGTTTTTGCAGGGCCCAGGCTCAGTTTGGGGTGTTTCAGAGGGAGGCCAGTTTGGCTCCGACGAGTCCCAAACCTCTCTGAATCGGTCAGGGATTCATTTGTATGTAATGCACACCCCTAATCTTCACTGCTGCTGTTCTTTAAGCCGCCCCTGGGGAAGCCACTCTTGATAAATGTTTAAAATAAACGATGCCTTCGTTCACCCAATTCCTTCTTTTTCTTCTCCCACAGGTCTTTCCTGCACATTGTCTTTCCCCTCAGCATTTTTTGGCTTCCCCTCAACTGTCACCACAATTTCCCTCCCCCCCCCTCCGTTGATCTTTTCCCGCCTTTTTGAGCATTTTCCTTTCTGAGCCACGTTGTCACAGACTTATGGCCAGGGATGGGCAGATCAAGATCTACTGACTGACAATCTGGAGTCGATCAGCAAGGGTTTCCAACTCCCATTTCTTTTTCTTTTTTTATCAAGGAAAATAGCAAAATGAGTCCCCCTGCCCCTGGGAGTTAAGACACCCAACTGTTTCCTACAGAGAGCTACAATTCCCACTCTGAAAATTAGCTCTGTGAGGGGAATCTCCTAGCATCTCTCAGCACCCTTAAACTACAGTTCCTGGGATTCTTCGGAGGAAGCACTACTCAAAGTGCTTTAAACATATAGCAAGGATGAGGCCTAAGTCTTTCTCTAGCTGGTGGATTGTGGGGTTTTATTCAATGAACCCAAAACTAAAGCAGACCCCACGATCCTGACGTCTCTTCATCCCTGTCAGAGGCACTATGAATAATTAAATACAGGTGAAACTCGAAAAATTAGAATATCGTGGAAAGGTTTCTTTCTTTCAGTAATTCAACTTAAAAGGTGAAATTAATATATGATAGACTCATGACATGCAAAGTGAGATATGTCAAGCCTTTATTATAATTGTGATGATTATGGCGTACAGCTGATGAGAACTCCAAATTAGCAATTTCAACTTTGGGGTTCTCATCAGCTGCACACCATAATCATCACAATTATAACAAATAAAGGCTTGACATATCTCGCTTTGCATGTCGTGAGTCAATCTCATACATTAAACTCCAGTAGCTAATGAAAACAATTGCTTACATAAATGGACTTTTCCACAATATTCTAATTTTTCAAGTTTCGCCTGTATGGTTTGACTGGGGTCCATTTATAGGGAGACGGGGAAAGGTGGCTAGCAACTTCCTTCACCTGTTCATCCCTCATTCCCCGCTTCCCTTGGCTTAATGATGAAAACGTGAAGTTAAGAACTGCGCCTTTTCCTTGGCAGTAGTGAAGGCAAATGGGCCACATAGACCTCTAAAGAAAATACATAAAAGGGGAACTGGGCAATGTGCAAATGGCTTCTTGCCACCGCCGTGAGGCAAGCACCACTTACGTGGTCTGTTGGTTGAGTCTGAGAAACCAGCAGGAAGCTGTGATTCAGTAGTGAGAAAAGCAGCACTCTGCACATGTTCAGAGCACCCCTGTCCCCCGCTTTCACTGTGTCTTTCACTTACCCGTGCCTTTACAAATGGGCTCAGAGCTAAACCCCAGAGAAGCTTTGCCTGGATCTGTCTAAGCCCCGGAGGCCTACAAACTCTCTTTTATTATTTCGGAATATCGGGGTGGTTAGACACTGCCCCCCCCCCCAAATCCTGAGCACTCCACTGCTCACCGCACTGCAGCCAGACAAAGGTCTCCTCAAGCGACTGACTGGCTTCTTTCATCCCACATTAAAAATATTTGCTAACCCGGTTTTAATTGAGGCGGCCAAAACAATTTGCTTATTGTAATCTTTTCCCCTCCCTGTTTGGCTCTTCCACACCCCCTCTTAGCACAGCTGCACACTTCTGCACACACAGCTGGAGCTTGTGTCCTTTCAGAGTGATTTGCCCTAGAAAATTAAGAATTGCCAACCTGGTTTGAACAAAACAACAACAAAGAAAGCCATTAATATTCTCCAGGGCCTTTTGTGTGCTTGCATGTGACAGCTTCTGCAATATCTCCCTAAGAGGAGGCTGGCACAGTCCAGAGGAGGAGGAGGAGGAGGAGGAAAATCTGAGGCCAGGCCAGATTCCAGCCAAAAACAATTTCTGCTCGCCAGAGCTGACAACACTTGCAAAGGGTAAGGGGGTCACTTGCGACAAAGTTAACATTCAGCCACCTGCTTGAATTCACAGTGGGCCTCTTCTCCTCTTGCCCGGCGCTGTGTGGCTGCACTTTTTTCTTCTTCCACTGCTCGATTGTTCTCGTTCCTCCGCAGTCTCCAGTTTGTGAAGCAAAGTTTGAGCAGCGTTCCTTCCTTTTATTTCTTCCTCCTTTCCATTCCAGACTTTCTACTGTTCTCTGCCACTTGGGTTGTTAGCACGGTAATGAAATTTAAACAAACGTCATGCAAGCCATATGTATCAGAATGCCTTGGGAGACATCAGAAATGGCTCGTCGCGGATGCCAAGTCGCTTTCTCTTGGAAGGATCCTGTTGCCCTGTGGGGCTTCCGACAAGCTTTCAGATTTATTTTAGTTTGCGTCACCTCTGTTTTTGGAAAGTTGGAGATCGTGCACGGGCCGAAATGCGGGAGAGCAAGGGTGGGTCACCTCCGCCTTCCCAAAATGGTGTCCCCGATCGGGAAGCGTTTTTATTGCCAATAGCATGGGTGACCAACATAATGTTTGCAGCAACAAGGGTGTTTTCATAGTTGCATCTGAGGCAAATGTGGACATAAGATTCCTTCAAGCACCCTGGTTGTCCTGCCAAATACTGTTGAGCAAGGAAATGGAAACCCTAGTCCTCCACAGTGTCAGAAACGCAGATATATAAGCTGATCGCCAAATAGCACCTTCAACCTAGATGGTGGTCACTACAATGGAATGTCTAGGCGCCTTTTTCTTTTCAATGGAAGAAAAAATCTCAAACACCCCCCCAAATCCAGAATAAAACAAAATTAAAGCTTCAACTGAAATATTTCAGATTCTTCTCTAAGTAACCCCCCCATACTTACTTACTTACTTAATTTATCTAGCTGCCCTATAGCAGAAGTGCTCTAGGAAACCCATGTGGTGTTGCAGTTAAGAGTGTCAGACTAGGACCTGGGAGATCAGGGTTCAAATCCCCACTCAGTTATGACATTCACTCTTAACCTACCTCACAGGGTCATTGTAGAGATTAACTGAGGACAGAGTTAAACCATGTACTCCTTGAAAACATAAATGCAATCAATAAGCTCTCAATGCTTACCTGCATAAGTAAGCTGGAAAGGTCGCCAGATGGAGATGTCAGTTGCCACTTGGCACCCAGAGATCTCCATGTGGTCGCAATGGGACCCATGCCAGTAGCAAAATGTGCCTGGCTAGTTTTGAACACTGGTTGGACTCGCAACTCTCATTAGCCACAGCCAAATGGCCTGGTCTGATGAGAATTGTACTCTTCGATTCTTGGGAGACATATGCAAACTGCAGGAGGGGAGAATGGCATTGTGATCTCTAACTTAGGTTTTTTTATGTTCCCATCTTACTGGGGAGGGATGATATACTACTGAGGGAGGGAGAATCTCCTCTGCAGTGGGAAGCAAGAATATTTGTATTTTCAACCTGATGGGCATACCAACAGAAAGTCCCCACCCTTTTAGACATAACCTGTCAACATTTGGTGTATAATTTCTAGAGCATATATTTATCGATTCCCTGCTTTTTCCATGCTTGCCTGACCACCAAAGGGAACAGCGGTAAGAGAAAACAGGCCCTGCTACCCCAGGCCCTGCAAATAATAATCCGATCAGAAGAGCAATCACAAAACGTGAAAAATCCGGTAAAACAAAGTGGTCTTTACAAGTTTTCTGAAGGTTGAAAAGGGCGGAGATCAGATACAGATATATCCCCCCTCCAAGGTGGATTTAGGGCAGTGTGACCTGTTCTGCCACACTGGGCACCGAGCCTGGGGGGCCGGGCGCTACAGGGGAGCCCAGCTATGATGTAGCAAATTGAGCAGAACGAAAGGCAAGAGGTGGGCAGGCAATGAATTTTGGCCTCTGAAATTTGAAAGACCAAAGTCTTTCAAAGAAGGAAGGAAGTTTCAGAGCTTAAGCCCTGTCCAATGAACCCACCAATCTAGCCTAATATGTTTGTGGGAAACAAAGGAGAGCTTCCTCAGGTGTCTCCCTATCCCTTGACCACCTTCCCTTAAAAAAAAAATGTTTATTCCACAGAAAGCAGAACCTGAAGCCCTCTCCATTTTGTTGAACTACCACTCCCATCGTCCTCAAGAGTCCTGCCATTGGCCAGATGGGAGTTGGGAGTCCCAGGTTCTTTGTCCCTCTGGTGGAAGTGAGTTCTCTGCCCCGGTGCAGGCAGTAGCCTTGAGGCGAAGGACTGCTGTTCTTAAAAGAGCCCATGCGTCTCCTGAAGAAGTCAACAGGTATGATGGCCGTTTTATTTATAAACCGCATGTTCCACAAGTAAATCTGTGCTCAAGGCGGTTTACAGAAAAATCAAAAGCAAGATGCAATAACAATGCACAATCCATGTATGTCAATGAAACGTAAAAAAGTAAATTAAAAATCAGCAATTAACAATGCGTTAATACTTGGTGCTTATAATTAAATGGTTTGGGGAACAGGTGATGGCAGACCCTTCCAAATCCACAATACTATGATTCTTTGAGCTCTTAGTCTGTCTGATGATGCTGATGCTACAAATCAGAGAAGCCAATGTTGAGGTACATACGCGCACAAACCAGCCTGGTGGAGGGCAGCTTCCCATTTCTCTCTCCCTGTGTGATCCTGTTGACTACTAAACTGGCCGTAAGGATGTACTGTGTGTTTCCTTGGCCTTCCCTGGTTCTCCTTTATGAATAAGCCCTTTAAACCACAGAGCTGCTCTATTCCAGTTCCCTAAGAAGTGCTGGCATCTGGACAGATTGCATTCCTTTGGACCCTGTGATGGAAAGAATGAGGCTCAGGAACAAAGAGTCAAATGCTTAGATCTGTACCCAGAAATCGGATATTCAAGAAAGGGTTAGCAGGGTACTTGGGTCTGCTTTGAATAGGCAGACCTTAACTTTTAAAAGCTAAGTATGACATATACAACACTAACATCCTTCTCCAACAGGTTTGTTGATTCTATTATTTTCCTTTAAATGAGAAAACGGCTGAATAATCTGTAGTTTAGATTTTAGGGGAGTTGTTGTTCAGTCGTTCAGTTGTGTCTGATTCTTCGTGACCCCATGGACCAGAGCACGCTAGGCACGCCTATCTTTCACTGCCTCCCGCAGTTTGGCCAAACTCATGCTAGTTGCTTTGAGAACACTGTCCAACTATCTCATCCTCTGTCGTCCCCTTCTCCATCTTCCCTCCATCTTTCCCAACATCAGGGTCTTTTCTAGGGAGTCTTCTCTTCTCATGAGGTGGCCAAAGTACTGGAGCCTCAACTTCAGGATTTTAGGGTAGAGGTTGTTAAATCACACTATGAATTCTCACTCAGTGTGGGGAATAAAGGTAAAGGGACCCCTGACCATTAGGTCCAGTCGTGTCC
This sequence comes from Lacerta agilis, assembly GCF_009819535.1. Taxonomy (NCBI): domain Eukaryota; kingdom Metazoa; phylum Chordata; class Lepidosauria; order Squamata; family Lacertidae; genus Lacerta; species Lacerta agilis. The sequence goes on from NC_046312.1 coordinate 11,615,436, forward strand.
GACTGGGGTTGCGGTGCTCATCTCGCGTTAATGGCCGAGGGAGCCGGCGTACAGCTTCCGGGTCATGTGGCTAGCATGACAAAGCCGCTTCTGGCGAACCAGAGCAGCGCACGAAAACACCGTTTACCTTCCTGCCGGAGTGGTACCTATTTATCTACTTGCACTTTGACGTGCTTTCGAACTGCTAGGTGGGCAGGAACTGGGACCGAGCAACGGGAGCTCACCCCGTTGAAGGGATTCGAACCGCCGACCTTCTGATCAGCAAGCCCTAGGCTCTGTGGCTTAACCCACAGTGCCACCCGTGTCCTGTGTGGGGAATAGGAGTCCCCTAATAACAACACTTTATACCATTTACCAACAACAGTTCCCAGGATTCTTAAAGTGGTATGATACAGATTGAAATGTTTAGTGCCGATGACCCCCAGGTTTGGTTACTGCATCTCCTCTTTTTTATATATATGAAAAAATGCAGTTTTTACATTTCCTTAGGCTCTGGAATCCCTTTTGTCATCACAGATTCTGAGCTGCCTTGTATTTATGCAGGTGGAGGATTAAGGAGTCACCTATAACACTTGTTTGTCCTTAAACAAAGCCATGCCTAGGAATGGCATCCTGCCATTGATTTCCTTTGCAAAACCATTCCTTTATGTTCCAGCTGGGCTCTTAATTTTTGTTTCCCAACCCAGTGGCTGGAGTTACCATCACATCAGTTTAATAGGTTCAAACACCAGAGAAAGTCTCATGAGATAGCATGTCTTTTTACTGGGTTAACAAATGCAGTGTGCGAGTTTTGCAACATGCTTGTGATGTCGAAAACAAAGTTGACTTCTTCGGCTCCAGCTCAGTTCTAGCAGTTGCAGAGAAGCAGAGAATTGGAAGAGAATTGGGCAGCACAGTTTTCCTCTTTACTCCCCATTCCTTTTTCCTTTTGTGTTGTGTCTTCTTGGATTGTAAGTCCAGGGGCTGTCATTTTAATTGATTTGTAAGCCACTCAGGGAGCTTTTGCAGCTGATGAGTGGGGCTTAAATACTTTGAATAATAAATAAAAACACAATGATTGCTTTGAATAGGCCCATATCTATCATCCATCCATCCATCCATTTATTTATCCATCCTTTGTATTAGTTGCATTCTTTATACAGTGGGACTTCGGTTGCCGAATGGAATCAATTCTGGAAGACCGTTCAACTTCCGAAACGTTCGACAACTGAGGCACAAAGGGAGAATCTCAAATTTGATGGTGAAAATCGAAAAACACGCAGCAGAAGCCGTTTGTCTTCTGAGGCGTGTTCAAAAACAGGGCTTTCGGCATTTGGATTCCGAAACGTTTGTCAACAGAGACGACCGAGAACCGAATTCTGTATACAGAATTCCTGAAATGATGGGAAACCTATAACACTGAAACCATAACGTTATTCTTCAAGAAATCATTCAACTGGAAAATAAGATCAGAATTCAGTGAATGTAATGAAAGATCCGTCTCTGCGCAAACCCCTTTCCCTCTCCTCTTAAGAAACTTTCAGTGCCCAGAAGCACATCATAATCTAGGAGAGAACAAGTTTGTATCCAGCGCTTGGCATCAAACCATGCAAAGGAATGTTTTCCTTCTGTTTGTCCAAGCAAAAGCAGGTGTGTTTTTTTGTTTTGTTTTTAAAAAACAACTAGCTTTTTTAACATTAAGAACATATGAGGAGCCTGCTAGATCAGACCGAAGGCCTATCTAATTCACTGCCCTGTTCTTACACAGGTCAACCAGATGTCGCTGGCCAGCTCACATGGGTGCAATAGCCTTGACCTCATGAATGCCGAAACTGATGAGCTATACTGCCTCTGAAAGTGGACACAACACACAGGCATCATGGGTAGTAGGTAGTAGAAGAGTGGTTGATAAAGATGATGGACTTTGCCAAAATGATGAAAGTGACCGGGAAGATTAGAAACCAAGAAGACAGAAACTTTCATAAGGAATGGAGAAATTTTTATAAGTTACCTTGGAGAAGACTGTAAACAACTAAAAACCTTGGCAGGAATGTAAAAACACTTGTAATGTAACAAGAACTATGGTAAAAAGGGGAATTTTAAGAAAGAATAGAGGATATTATAAGATGCAGTTGAAAACAGATTAACCCCATGGAGGGGTGGAGGGAAGTCTAAGGATTCAGAGAATCCTCTATTTGTATGATTATGATTTGAATACATATTTAAACTGGAAAACTGAATAATTGTTGTTGTTTTTAAAGAAAGGGGTAACAATAACAAGCCCCCCTCCCAATCCACATTGTGTGATCCCAATCCAAACTGCCTTCCCACAGCTGTAGCATTTAGGGAAGGGGGGGGGGAGGCCTGGGGAAATCCAGGCATAGATGTCCAATGAGATGATATGTTTTGGTTCTCATGTGCACACCTGCTCTTGCCCCCAATGTTCTTTTTATTGATGATTTGTGCTCATGACAGTATGGGAGCATAGTATTGAGAGTGTGCTGGATTAGGACCCAGAAAACATGGGTTCGAATCATTCCTCAGCCATGAAGCTTGTCAACTCTCAGCATAGCCAGATGCCATGGATTGGAAGTGGGGGGAGGCACCACCAGGGGAAAAAGGCTCTGAGCCAGGGAATTGGTTGTGGGACAATGCTGAATCTGAATCGTAGGAGGGAGAAGAGGGAGCAGACTGGGGGGGGGAGGTGTCGGAAGCTAAAGAGGCAACAGGGTTTAGTGAGCTGGAAGAGGCTGTGGCAGAGGGCAGTCCAGAATCAGAGGCAGGAGAGGAGGGGAGCCAGGAGTCAGAGAAGTGGCAGGCTGTAGAAGAACCCAGGGAGTCTCCCCCTCCTGTTGCATCCAGCTCCCCTTCCCCCTGGTCTCACAGAACAAAAAGAGGGATGAAGAAGGCAGAGCAAAGAGAGACAAGGCGAAGGAGCCTCAGCTTACTGGGGAAGGACGCGGGCAAGGAGCTTTAGAGAGCGGTGGGAAGTTGCGGACCTTTGGCCCTCACAACTGCCTCATTGGCACAAGACCTGGGAAGAATCGTGGTGACCGCTATGCTTTGATTTCCTTGAATAAAGAGTTAACTTCACTGACACTGGATGTTTTATAGCCGACTCCAACTCCTGACACTTAGCCCATGCGGCGGTGGGGTGGTTGGGAAAGATAAAAGGAGTACCACCAGTTTGAGCAACTTAGAGGAAGAACAGGAAATGAATTACAAAGAGCCCCTCCAAGCTTCTTTGTTAATGTGCGTTGGTGATGCCTTGGCGCTCACTATGGTATCAGGGCGGTTATACAAATCCGGCTGTTTGCACCTGTGAAAGGTTTGGGGGCAAATGTACCGTACTGCTTTGCTTCCAGCCGGTGCACGCCTCGTAACTTCCTGCTAGAAGCCTGTAACATTTCAAACCACACAGGTGTGTGTGTCCATGGTTCGCTTTTATTGTACTATATCTCCAGAGTGCCCCTCCAGATGGCAATAAGGCAGTAATATTTGGGAAGCATCTCGCAACAAACGAAAGCAGGACGATGTGTGGATGGACCGGTATAAATCTACCACTAATGCGCTATGATCGCATCAATGTCATGCTGCAAATTTCACCTGCGAAAAACCCCAACAACCCACCAGTCTGCTGGGGTCCCTCCATCGCTTGGTGCCTTTATCCTGGCTGGCTGACATAAGACAAGATCTGAAGTCATTTAACCTTGAGTATAACCATTAGTTAAAGCAATTAAAAAAAGCAAAGGGTGAGTTAATGGGCAGTGCCAAGCATCCTGAGAAACATCTGGCATAATAAAAGTCTGCATTTTCACTTAATGAATAATTGATTCCCCCTTTCTTTGAAGAGAGATTAGCGCACACAGGTGGACACGGAGTGGGTCTCCCCCCCCTTGCTCTCTCTGCTGTCATCGTTCTCCGAAGGGATGTAAATTCTGTTTGAATCAGGCAGAAAACGTAACTTACTGAGCTTGAGGCCAGGTACATACTCCCAGTGCTATTTTTCTACAAAAAGAGGTGCCAGAGTTCACCACGAACACCTCCCTTATTCTCTTAGAAGGCCAAGAGGTGCCAGAACTGAGTTCCCAAAAGTTCTTGCTGGAGTAAAAAGCCCTAGTTGCTCCCATTTGTTCTGTTTCCAGTGCCCACCAACGACTTCATCCGCACTGTCATTTAATGTGGATTGTATGCTTCCTGTGTCTCCATCAATTCTCCGCTGCCCGTATGATGTCCTCATGTACATCACAGCATTCCCACACTCTCCCCTTCCTCCGTTCCGATTTTCTTTTTTTCAAATGTATCGCTGGCGAGTTTTTTCTTTTCTTTTTTTGGTCTCCTCACTTCCAGCAACAGGAAAGGAAATCCAAAGAAGAGCAGGCAAAAGGACTGTACATCTCGGAAAGGTGAAATGGTAAGGGAAGGGAAAACGTAAAGGAACCCCCTGGACGGTTAAGTCCAGGCAAAGGCGACGATGGGGTTGTGGCGCTCCTCTTGCTTTCAGGCTGAGGGAGCCTGCGTTTGTCCACAGACACCTTTCTAGGTCATGTGGCCAGCAGGACTAAACTGCTTCTGGCGCAACGGAACACTGTGATGGAAGCCAGAGCGCACGGAAACGCAGTTTACCTTCCTGCCGCAGCGGTACCTATTTATCTACTTGCACCGTATTACGAAAGATTACCAAAGTTTGCCCCTTCAGTATGAGGCAGCTTATTAAGTTCCTAAAAAGCTTTTAACACAGGAAGGAGGGGGATGGACTAAAGCCATGCTCTCCTTGCCTTTACTCCCCTTTGTTCCGCTGCTGTAAGACGTTTTTCTTTCAGCACTGGAAACAGGCTGAAAGCAGAGAAGAGGGAGCTTTTGCTCCCTCCCGCATGCTCCTTTTGCTGTTAAAAGATTTCTCTCTCTCTCCCCCCCCCTCTCTCTCTCACACACACCTACACCTTCATATGCACAACAGTCCTAACTGTGTCTGTTAAGTCCCATTCAGCCATCGGAAACAGTGTCCAGGTGGAAATCGCTTCATTTGTTTGAGATTTTTCAACCCTACCCAAAATGGGATGTGGCCCTTGGTTTCCCCTGCAATGGAGAATACTAAATCCCAGGGAGGGGTTGGGTTGTTTATGAACTCCATGTGGGCAAGTCACGTTAACTCTTTTTATTTGCATAGCACTAAGAACTGGTTTTTCTTTCTTTTCTTTTTAAAAAAGGCTGAGTCACTCTCCTGGCTGCTGCGCATTATAACGTATTGGAGTGCCGAATGCCAAATCATGCTCATGACTCAAATTAAATCACTGAGCAGAATGAACTGAGTGGAAAGTTTGGCCGCCGGTACATGTTGCCAGCAAACAGCTTCCGTAATGCATTGAAAGGAACTCTGCAAATATCGACAGGAAGTGAGTCACGGAGATGATTTGAGAGACCATTTGTCCGAGGACTGAAAAACACAATAAGAGTCAGGCTTACGCAGTCCGATTTCTTTCTTCCTTCAAAATTTCTGCATCGGTAGCAGTGCAGAAGCAGCTTCATTATACAACCTTCTAAGAATGTAAAATAATTTTATAATTATGATGCAATAATAATTAGGGAAGGGATGCAATGATCAATGCAGATCTCCGTGTGTTGCCTTTCAGCTAGATCTAGTATTTTGTGTGCGCGTGATTCGATCAAGTAGAATATTGACCATGTCAAACTGGGGACTTGAGCATCTCATACATGGAAAGTTCAGTTACAAGTAGGTAGCCGTGTTGGTCTGCCATAGTCAAAACAAAATAAATAATAATAATAAATTCCTTCCTGTAGCACCTTAGAGACCAACTAAGTTTGTTCTTGGTATGAGCTGTCGTGTGCATGCACACGAAAGCTCATACCAAGAACAAACTTAGTTGGTCTCTAAGGTGCTACAGGAAGGAATTTATTATTATTTTTTGTTTTGTTTTGACTATGGAAAGTTCAGACACTCATATCTTGGCTGAATACACAGTTCCCTGACTGTAATAGGTGAGGTTACAGGGAACCAGGCAGAGGGCCTTCCCATCAGATGTCAAGGAGATAAGCAACTATACAACCTTAAGAAGACATATGAAGACATATGAAGTATAGGGAAGGTTTTTTTTAAAAAAAATGTTTAATGTTTTGTTATGTTTTTGTTTATGCTGGAAGCCTTCCGGAGTGGCTGGGGCAACCCAGTCAGATGAGCGGGGTATGATGATGAAGATGAAGATGAATGAGCTAGTTGGACATTCCTTCAGTAAGTTCCTCCCTCCACAAAGAACAATAGCAAAATACTCCAAGACCTCTTCCAACGTATAAGCAGCAGCAATCGACATTTACAAGCGTGGCCCATGAAAGTTAATCACCATCATTGCTATATTTAATATGTTCATAGCCTGCTTTTCTCCCAAGCTGGAATTTGAGGTGGCTTACAACATTTAAAAAAAAAAACATGATAAAATGCAAAGTAATAAAAACAAACTAGTGAAAAACAATAATTAAAATGCATCAGAACACATTTAGAACCGGCCATTAAAATACAGTTTGCCTTGACAGGAAGTCAGTGGTCACCACTGCCTGCACCTTCGTTTTCAAAGGCCTGTCTGAACGGGAAGCTTTGAACCTGCTGGCAGAAGAATAACCAAAATGGAGCCCGTCTAACTTCTCTTGGGAGGGAATTCCACAGTATAAGCAAGAACTAGAACAGAAATGTCTTTAAGGTCCTTTTGAAGACTTAGCAATGATGGAGCCATGTAGATCTTCCTACATGGTGTGTCTGGGTTTTTGTTATTTTATATTTTTATTGCATTTATTTATTGTACACTGGTATTTGTATTTACTGTAGGGTGGGTTTTTTGGTATTTTCTTTTGCCTTAATCCAATGGTTCTCAAACTCCCCCCCCCCGGGCACCTCAAGCATGTGGTCACCAATGCTGGACTACAAGACCTGGACTGCAGCTTTTTTCAATTACAACTACCATTTATTATGGTGTGGACAGACCATTCTCTTATGTGAAGGAATGGGGCAACAAATCGCACAGTCAAGAGAAGACGGCGGGTTCTGAAAACTTCCTCGGAGCCAAAGGCCAAAGAGATAAGGGAATGCACATAATGAAGTTGTCACAGGCACCCATGTGAGGAGGGAATTCTACAGCTCACTCCCAGACTGCCATCGCCCCAAACCTCTGAGGGCAATAGACCACCAAGAGGGCCCTCTCTGCCAATCTTAACAACCAAGAAGGCTTGCAGGGAAGGAGATGGTATTTCTAGGACCTAAATCATTGAGGGCTTTAGACACTAGAATTGAACCCAGAATATACAGCGGTGTTGCTGGTTTGGGGCAACCCTGCCCAACTTTAATATCAAAGGAATGCGCAACAATACATCCAGAAATAAGATTTTGTTCAATTCTTTTTGTATAATCCCAATCAACCATAAGCCTAGGCATTTGCAGAGGAATATCCCACAAAGACCAAAGCTTCCCTCATCTCATATTTACATCAGATTTGATACAAGGTTTGATCCTTGCAACCCAAACCGTCTCCGGCTACATCATTGTCCAGACCCTGCAGTGTTAACTTTTTAAAGGCAGACTCTAAAGCAGCCTCCCTGAGCTAACCTGGTGACCCCCAGATGTTTCGGATTCCAACTCTCGTCAGTCCCAGCAGGCACAGGCTGGGGTTTATGGGGGTTAGAATTCAAAACATCTGGAAGGCACCAGGTTGGGGGAAGTCTGCAAAAACGTAGCTGGATTTTGTTGGCAAATATCAAATCAATAGCGTTTAAGCTGCAAGGATGTGCTTGTCAGAACCCTTCATTATTTTCACATTATGCATTTGCTTGACTGTAAATGCATCTGATTCTATTCATCTCTCTCTTGGAAGCTTGTTAAAGGCACGTGCAATTTGAGCAGCCTGAACAGGAACTTTGTGGCTTAATGGTGACTCAAGGGCACCCTCTTGTGTCTTTTTGTTGCCATTGAAAAAAGATCCTCAACCTTGTCAAAACTGATCACGTTTTGTACTACAGAGTATGCTAAAAAACAACAACAACCTCCTGATATGTCAGAGAAAACATATAGGAAATCAGACCATTCCGTCTGGTTTGGTCTGGGGCAGGGGTAAACAACATGGTTCTCTCCAGATGTTGTTGGAGCATCAACATCTGGAGGTAACTGTTGGTTATTCCTGGATAGCTACAATCTCTCCAGGGTCTCAGGCAGAGCAGGGCTCTTGCTCTTACCTGATCCTGTTGACTGGAGGTGCCAGCAGGAACCAAACTGGTTTCCTTCTGTGTGCGCAGTACACACATTGATAGTCTCGTCCCCCATGAATTTCTCTAATCGTCTTTAAAAACCATCCAAGTTGGTGGCCATCACTGCGTCCTGTGGAAGTGAGTTCCATAGTTAAAAGGCTGCATCTAAACATTACAGCATGGATAGCTCTGCTGGTTAGATAATGCCAAGGTTGCGGCTGCACATTCCTTCCTTTACAGGGGGTTGGGATAGATGACCCCCAGGGTCCCTTTCAACTCTGTGATTCTATGATCTGTCTCTTGGCCACTACATCCAGGGAAGCTCCTCTCCATTTCAAAATTGAAGAATGGTTCCCACCATATGTATTTATCAGCTGACGATTTCACAATATTGAACGATGACTTCTGTGTTTGTGAATGGTTCATCCTTAGACAGAACTTTCCTTTGACTTCAGGTCACCCAGTGCTTAACCTAAGGCTCCTCCAGATGTCAGGATTATTCAACATTTGTCCAGATTTGCTTGCACAGTGCTTACATGGAGGCCAGATTATATCCAGTCTATATTGAGCTTTCGTTCCATTTTGTTTGCGGAGTGGTTATATGACAACAAACATATGCTCTGATTTGTTTCTGGGGTGTTCCATGTTGTCCCAGGAACAATTTGTTCATCTCACGCTTTACAATGCAGACCGGCGTACCTTTCACCACTACCTCCGGCCAATTTATTTATTAGTGTCAATATATTTTTAAATCCCTAAAAGGCACACAAAAAACAACAGTACGTTAGGAACAGTAAAGCAGCATTATAAAAACCAGAAATGGGTAAAACCAGGAATTCCAAAATAACGGGGTCTTTATAGGTCAGGGAACTCCTGGGCAAAAAGCTAGTGCCTCCTTTCACAGCTGAGATGGAGTGAGGACAAAAGAAAGAAATATAGTGCAGAACTGCACACAGAATCACACCAGTGTGGTGTAGTGGTTAAGAGCGGTGGACTCGTAATCTGGGGAACCGGGTTCATGTCCCCGCTCCTCCACATGCAGCTGCTGGGTGACTTTGGGCTAGTCACACTTCTCAGAAGTCTCTCAGCCCCACTCACCTCACAGAGTGTTTGTTGTGGGGGAGGAAGGGAAAGGAGAATGTTAGCCGCTTTGAGACTCCTTCGGGTAGTGAAAAGCGGGATATCAAATCCAAACTCTTCTTCTTCTACCATGGGTAAGAACAGCCTTTCCACTGGATAAAGTGAGGTGACCACCTTAGGTAGCTGATTTTGAGTCTTACGAACAGGTCTCGGAGGCTAGGTCTGCTACCCAACAGATGTGATGAAAGGTCAACAAATGGCCATTTGGTTTCTTATTATTGCACCTTGACTGCAAGGGAGCAGGTGGATTTTCTGCTTCAGGTGCCAAAATGACTTGATCGGGCTTGGTGACTGCACATTGAATATATTGGCTTCGTGTTAGTGCATACAGTGTGCGCAGCATTTAAAAAAAAATATTTTGCTTTTCTTCCTAAAGGTTCAGCAACTCATATACAACAAAAGAAACCCTCTCCCCTTAGTAACTATGATGCAGCACTTACGTTACACATCAAAGAGAAGAGAATGCAGATTATCCAACGCAATGAAAGAAAAACAGCATTCTTCTTTGGTGATCACTCGTAGTCATGTAAAATTGCCTTTCATGAACATGATTTTAACAGTAAGTCCATAGGTGACTGTGGAGGCTAATTCTGGATCCACATGTCCTTCCACAGTTGGGACATATAGTAGGTTTCCGGGCAGGAGTTGGTCATGGTGAGGGTTTGCCAGACATGCTTTCCTCTTAGCACATTTCTCCTTTTCACTCTGAGTTTGTGCTTTTTCAAAGTCCATGACACCTTTGATAAAGGCTATTCTCCAATTTGAGCACTTGCAGGCCAGTGTTTCCCAGTTTTCGGTGTTTATACTGCATTTTTTTGATCTGCCTTGAGAGAGACTTTAAACTTCTTTTGTTGACCACCAGCATTACACTTTCCATTTTTAAGTTCAGAATAGAATAGTTGGTTTGGAAGACGATCATCAGGCATCCGCACAATATGACCAGTCCAGCGAAGTTGATGTTGAAGAATCATTGCTTCAACACTGGTGATCTTTGCTTCTTCCAGTACACTGGCATTAGTTCACCTGTCTTCCCAAGTGATGTGTAAAAAAATTTGTAGACACCGTTGATGAAATCTTTCGAAGAGTTGGAGATGGCGTTTATAAGTGGTCCATGTTTCACAAGCATTCAATAAAGTTGGTAGTACAATTGCTTTGTAAACAAGCATTTTGGTTTCCCTGTGAATGTCTTGGTCCTCAAACACTGCACTTCAATTGGGAGAAAGCCACACTCACAGAGCTCAGGCAGTGCTGGATTTCGGCCTCAATGTCTGCCCTTGTGGAAAGATAACTGCCCAGGTAGGAGAAGTGATCAACACTTTCCAACGTTACATCATTGAGTTGGATTTGTGGCGCTGCAGAGGGGTTGTTTCGTGTTTGTTGGTGCAGCAGTTTGGGGGTTTTTTGGGTCTTGAGCGATAGGCCAAGCTTTTTGAAAGCTTCTGCGAAGATATTTAGGATGGTTTGGAGGACCTACATTGCACACGCTACATTGTCATCAGCATACTGAAGCTCTCAAACCAGCCAGAAGGTTTTAAATGCTGTAGGAGGATCCCTGTTGTCCATATTCATGTACTAAAACAGTACCAGTTTTTAAGCAGAGGTTGGATGGCGATCTGGATGCTTTAGCTGAGATTCCTGCATTGCAGGGGGTTGGACTAGATGACCCTTGGGGTCCCTTCCTCTATTATTCACTCATTCTGCCATAAACTTGTCTGTGATTTTTTTTTCTTTCCCCTCCCTTGCCATTTTTAGCTTATTTGTAAATTGTCCATTTAAAGAAATCTCCCACATCATTTGCTGTCACCATGTTGTGAGAGTTGTCCCTTCCAACTACCAACCTGGCCGCAACCAGCAAATATCCAATAAACGGTTTAAAGTGAACATGCAGGTTTTCACCTTGAAATAAATTCAACAGGGCTAGCTCATTGGTTTTCTGTAGGCGTTGGGCTTTGATTTCATAAATCTCTGCGAAGATGAAATCCCCAGGAGACTTTGTCGCATTGCCACCACATGTGGAGGAAGGTTCCCTTAATTTTGCACCCGTTGCAACACAGTGGGGCATTGGATGAATATGCTGCAGGCATAAGATGCCATTTCTGAATAGTTTTCAGTGCAATTTCTTTGCATGAAACTGAGATTGCTTTGTAGGCAGGGTTTTTTACACATGCGCACAGCATTATTCTAATAATCTAACGGTAATTTGACTTGGGCGGAGGGCAGGAGAAATGTTTGCTGCTCTGCTTCAGGCAGCAAAATGTCTTGGGCTGTTCCTGGCTACTGGCCTATTCATCCTCTGTCTACTCTACCTCTCTGGCTGCTTAGGATCTTTTACATGCTGAGTACGGACTCCTCGACCTCCCAGTGACTCCCTTTCCCCATCACAATGCAGATGGTAAATTATAAGCAGTGACTTCAGGCTGCATTTGAATCCATCTTTCCAAGCTATCTTTCCGTTCTAGGCACTAAATAAGCAACTAAATTGCACACCGATGGCTTTTTCAGTGGAATGGATTCTGCTTTTGCTAGCTTCAGCAGCAATCAAAATGCTTCGGCTTCCTGAGCTGTCTGCATGGCTGCATAAGTACCTTGTCTTATACAAGGTCAGGCAAGTTGCCCCCCTCCCCAAGCAAACTGCTGGGGAATCTGCGGTCCTCCAGCAGCCAGCATGGCCAAAGGTGATGGGCGTGGCAGGGCACATTCAAATTATACATTCAAAGCACTATGATATACTCAGTCTAAACAGTCAAGGTTTCCCCACCAAAGAATTCTGGGAGCTGTAGTTTGTTAAGGATGCCGAGAGTCGGCCAGAGACTCCTATTCCTTACTCAGAGTTAGAATTTCCTGAGCATCTTAACAATCTGTCTCTCTTCCCACGGAACTCTGTGAATTGTAGTTCTGTGGGAATTGTAGTTCTGTGGGATGGCTACATTGGTAGCCATCACTCCTTCCAGTGGGAGCGAGTTCCATAGTTTAACTATGTGCTGTGTAGGGCTGAGCGATTTCTGGTTTTCAACATTGCAATGTATCACCAGTTAAACATCGCAATAGACACAGAGGGACGCGGGTGGCGCTGTGGGTTAAACCACAGAGCCCAGGGCTTGTCGATCAGAAGGTCGGTGGTTCGAACCCCTGTGACGGGGTGAGCTCCCGTTGTTCAGTCCCAGCTCCTGCCCACCTAGCAGTTCAAAAGCACGTCAAAGTTCAAGTAGATAAATAGGTACCGCTCCAGCAGGAATGTAAACAGTGTTTCCGTGCGCTGCTCTGGTTCGCCAGAAGCGGCTTAGTCATGCTGGCCACATGACCCGGAAGCTGTACACTGGCTCCCTCGGCCAATAAAGCGAGATGAGCACCGCAACCCCAGAGTCGCCTGCGACTGGACCTAATGGTCAGGGGTCCCTTTACCTTTATACCGACACAGTATATCACGATGTCTGAAATAAGGATGAAGCTCTGTAGAGGCATTGGCTGGCTTCATGGTTTTTCCTGCATCGTGATTTTTCGCTGGCGCCTGCTCTTGTGATTCACTGCCCCCCTCAGAAGGCAGGGGAGAGCTGAGTTAATAGGGGGCTGCAGGAATCAAGAGGAGCATTGGCTGGTTTCCCCTACATTGTGATTGCATAGCACACCCACCCACCTACCCACCATGATTCGCGATATATTGCCAAGTCAAAACTTATGAAACCAGTATCACTATATGGGCTGCAAACCGGTTTTGGATGTTATATCAGTATATTGCCCAGCCCCAGTGCTGTGTGTAGATAGTACTTTAGCTGTCCTGAATCTTCCAACATTCCCCGGTGTTGGCTATCCATGAGTTCTAGTGCCTAGTATGAGACAGGGAGGAAAATGTTTCTCTATACACTTTCTGCATGCCACGCATAATTATATATACCGGTACTTCTAGCATGTCACCTTTTACCTGCCTTCTCTCTAGACTAAAAAGTCCCAAACACTGCAGCCTTTCCCTAGAGAGCCAGTTTGGTGTAGTGGTTAAGAGTGGTAGACTCGTAATCTGGGGAACCGGGTTCGTGTCTCCGCTCCTCCACATGCAGCTACTGGGTGACCTTGGGCTAGTCACACTTCTCTGAAGTCTCTCAGCCCCACTCACCTCACAGAGTGTTTGTTGTGGGGGAGGAAGGGAAAGGAGAATGTTAGCCACTTTGAGACTCCTTCGGGTAGTGATAAAGCGGGATATCAAATCCAAACTCCTCCTCCTCCTCCACTTCTTCTTCTTCTTCTTCTTCTTCTTCTTCTTCTTCTTCTTCTTCTTCTTCTTCTTCTTCTTCTTCTTCTTTCCCTATGGGAAAGTTTAAAGCTCGTCCAGGGGCTCCACTTGTCATTGGCTCTGGCGCCACCTACTGTTAGCCTCCTTGATTTTTGTCCCATTAGCTCCAAAGAGCACCGGCCGCCAGTCACCTGCGGTTTGGGCAAGATGCGCTCTGGATTTTAAACAGGCTTGGACTTACGACCAGGGTCGCCCACAATCCTGCCGGCAAGTAAACCAGGGTTCTCAGATGCTCGGCGTCTTTGCAAGGCAAGCTTGGGAGAGGCGGATGGGTCCTGACAGATAGCGGAAGAGCGTATGTCGAGCATGACCCATTTTCCAAAGATGCCTGAGCCGGGTATCTATGGTACGATGAGCGACTGACGGAACAGAGAGTGACACGGACCTTTAGCAGCTAAGGGCTCAAGCTCTCACTCGCGGGCAGAGCTTATGGAAAATGAAACACTGTCAGAAAGAGTAGCAGAAGAAGGGAGAGAGAGAAATATTCACGGAGCAGGATTTAGAGAGGAAAACCTTGCCTGCCTACCTGCCTGCCTGCCTGCTACTCCGGCCAAAGTGCTTAGCTCTTTATGGTGCCACCCTAGAAAAGTCTGTGGTGTTATCTGAATCCACTATTCCCCTCTCTTTTCCTAAGATGTCAGTGAATTGATTAATTTATTAATAGCTCAGTCAGTAGACTATGAGTCTCTTAATCTCAGGGTTGTGGGTTCGAGCCCCACGTTGGGCGAATTGTAGTCCAACAATATATGGGGACCCTAAGTTTGAAAGAGGCTAATCGTATGTGTTTAACCTCCCCTCAAACAATATGTAAAGATGGAGCATTTCACGTATTATGCAGAGGCAAGGCTAAGTTTGTTCCTGAGTATGCACTTTCAAGAACTGAGATGGCTCAGTTGGTAGAGCATGAGACTCTTTAATTGCAGGGTTATGGGTTTGAGCCCCACGTTGGGCGAAAGGTTCCTGCATTGCAGGGGCTTGGACTACATGACTCTCGTGGTCACTTCCAGCTCTGCAATCCTAAACTGCTATCTGAAGGCAATTGATTTATTCATTCATTTCATAAAATTATATACAGTGGTGCCTCGCAAGACGAAATTAATTCGTTCTGCGAGTGCTGCCGTATAGCGAAAATTTCGTCTTGCGAAGCACCAACGGGGGAAGAGCAGTTTGACGGGGGGGGGGGGATCGGAATTTTTTTCCTCTTGCGAGGCAAGCCTATTCAAAAAATCGTCTTGCGAGACAGCCTTCCGCTAGCGAATGCCTTTCGTCTAGCGAGTTTTTCGTCTTGCGAGGCATTCGTCTAGCGGGGCACCACTGTACCGTACTGCTCGATTGTAAGAAATGCCGTCATTCTAGGTATCCGAGTAGGACAAGGCAATCTCATTACAGGTAGGTAGCAGTATTGGTCTGCCATAGTCAAAACAAAACAAAATAAAAAATTCCTTCCAATAGCACCTTAGAGACCAACTAAGTTTGTTCTTGGTATGAGATTTCGTGTGCATGCACACTTCTTCATGCACACAAAAGCTCATACCAAGAACAAACTTAGTTGGTCTCTAAGGTGCTACTGGAAGGCAATGTCATGTAAGAGAAAAAAAAAAACCTTAAAAGCAACTCTGTGCCACAGAGAACTAGTAGGCTCCTTACTGACCGTGGCACCAATAGCGATTGCTCAGCAATGGAAGAACCGGACTGAAATGCCCCTGAAATAATATTTGGGATACAGCAATGTCTGAGCTTCTCACCAGACACAGGAGGGCAATTAAAGGCATAATGAATACAGACACCTTTCTGAGAATCATGGACCCCTTTCTTGAACCATGTTAATCACCAAATTCAGTATTATCAGTGGAGAGGTTACGTTAAGTCAGTGTTTTTCAACCACTGTTCCGCGGCACACTAGTGTGCCGCGAGATGTTGCCTGGTGTGCCGTGGGAAAAATTGTGTTTATTTGATTCCTATTCAAGAGAATTACTTTATATATAGTCAATATAGGCACAGAGTTAAAATTTTTAACATTTTCTAATGGTGGTGTGCCTCGTGATTTTTTTCATGAAACAAGTGTGCCTTTGCCCAAAAAAGGTTGAAAAACACTGCGTTAAGTAATATGTTTGAATGTTGACTGTGTTAAGTGTATGTCTAGAGCAGTGTTTTTCAACCACTGTTCCGCGGCACACTAGTGTGCCGCGAGATGTTGCCTGGTGTGCCGTGGGAAAAATTGAAAAATTCGAATATCAAGTTTGTGTTCAGCCAAACAGACCCAGGTTGCGCACTGAATAAAGTATTTTATAATTTTTCATATTTCTGTTTACTTACTATTTCATAATAAAGTAATTATAAAATAATTCTTTGCGTTTATTTGATTCCTATTCAAGAGAATTACTTTATATATAGGCACAGAGTTAAATTTTTTAAACATTTTTTTTGAGTATTCTTTTTCTTTTATTAAAGATTTTCTTGGTTTACAGAAGTGTACAATGTCTCTCGCATTTTTCCAGGTAACATTTTTACAGATCAATTTGGTGTGCCTCGTGATTTTTTTCATGAAACAAGTGTGCCTTTGCCCAAAAAAGGTTGAAAAACACTGGTCTAGAGACCATGGATAAAACAAACACCATTAGTGGTGCTGCTGGATAAGTGTCTAATGGGCTTCTGAGATCTTTGGATGACGGCCAACACGTTGTGGGGTTCTCCTCTGCCCCACCGTGACTTCATTTGGGGAAACCCTTTTCGTGCTAAAGTGCCAAAGTTGTGGTTAAAGCATTCCTGGGAACTTGTGAGCCACGGGGAAGAAATCTCAGCCGATTTTCTTCCTGTGCTTGGCTACCTGGTGCCCTGCAACCCAGTGGGTAGACCAGGACTGCATGATTCTCCCAGCTGTGTTTTTCCATGACACAAACCAGCCTGCTTTCTTCTGTTATGTAAATAAGGCTGTTGTACTTACAGAGGCCTGGTCTTTGGTCTCCTCCCAGCTTCTCACAAAGTATGAGTCATCTTCCAGCTGAGGACACTGTTACTTGTTCCCAGCCAAAGTTCAAGGTGCTGTTTTTGATCTTCATGAAGTTAGGAGTGGGGAATATTTTTCAGACTGAGGGCCACATTCCCTTCTGGGCAGCTTCTGAGGGCCACATACCAGTGATGGACAGGGCCAGACCCCAAAGTGGGATTACATTTTACCTTTGTACAGTGAGCTACTTGCTACCAGGACTGAAATTTTTTTGCACATCATTTGGGAAGATAGGCAAACTAATGCCAGTTTACTGGAAGAAGCAAAGATCACCAGTGTTGAAGCAATGATTCTTCAACATCAACTTCGTTGGACTGGTCGTGTTGTTCGGATACCTGATTATTGTCTTCAAAGTAAATAATAATTAATAATAATAACTAATAATAATTTATTTATACCCCGTCCATTTGGCTGGGTTTCCCCAGCCACTCTGGACGGCTTCCAGCAGAATATTAAAATACAATGATTCATCTAGCATTAAAAGCTTCCCTAAACAGGGCTGCCTTCAGATGTCTTCTAAAAGTCCGATAGTTGTTTATTTCTTTGAGGGCGTTCCACAGGGCAGGCGCCACTACTGCAACTACTCTATTCTCAACTTAAGAATGGAAAACGAAATACTGGTGGACAACAAAAGAGGTTTAAAGATGTTCTCAAGGCAAATAATAAAAAATGTAGTATAAGCACTGATGACTGGGAAACACTGGCCTTCAAGCGCTCCAGTTGGAGAACAGCCTTTACCAAAGATGTTGTGGTCTTTGAAGAAGTACGAACTCAAGGCAAAAAGGAGAAGCAAGCTAAGAGGAAGGCACGTTTGGCAAACCCTCACCGTGATCAGCTCCCGCCCGGAAACCAATGCCCCCACCGTGGAAGGACATGTGGATCCAGAATTGGCCTCCGCAGTCACTTACGGACTCACTGTTAAAACCGTTTTCATGGAAGACAATCTTACTTGGCTACAAGTGATTGCCATAGAAGAAAGAAGAACTAGGACTGTGCAACCAATTGGTCTGAAGAGTCTGGGGATGGAAGGTGGCTGAAATTCACCTTCAGAAGCCGATTGACAGAAGCCGGTGGTTATTTGTGGGTTGAAGCCTGGGAATAAATGTGAACGAATGGAGGTTTTGAATGTGGCAGAAGCAAAATGCGTGTGCCTGAGCGTGGAAGTGATATGTGAAGCGAAATTGGTTGATATTCCCGAACAGATCCCCATCTTTGATTAAATTATGTACCACTCACATGCCCAAATGGCTTTTAAGTGGCTTATATGAATAATATCAGTTGTATGTGTGAGCTCTTGGGGTTCTTTTCTTCCTCTCAGAAGAGTTACTCAGAAAGTCTTCCTACATCTTCGCAGCAGCAGCAGCCGCAGCCACCCAGCCCTCTCTTGGTGGATTCCCGTGACAGGAATAACCACCTCACTCATCCAATTTTTTCTCTAAAGTCTTTATTATTTACATTACAAGTTGCATAACAGTAGTGGCCTACGGAACTATGTACAGATCTCTGCTCCCTTCAGCCATCTGGCCAGAGAGACTCACAGACTTATTATGGCACACACTGACTGCCTCACAATTCATGGTATCTCCTCCAGATATGACCTGATAAAGATGCCTGTGGCTGGGGAGAATTCTCATGGCTAAGTGGATGTTTTAGGTCTGCTTCAAGGCTTGTTTCAAGTTTATTTTGGCAACACACCAACAGCATGAAACCCTGTGGAAGTTGGCTGGCAGAAGTGAGTAGATGAAATCACTGGGCAGAAGCTGCTGGAGGTGCCTGGGTGATGCTGCTGGAGGGAAGCCATGTCACTCATTGTTCCCTGTCTTCCTCCTCTTCTTCTTCTTCTTCTTCTTCTTCTTCTTCTTCTTCTTCTTCTTCTTCTTCTTCTTCTTCTTCTTCTTCTTCTTCCTCTTCTTCCAGGGATCATAGAATCATAGAACTGTAAGTTGGAAGGGATCCCCAAGGGTCATCAAGACCAACAGCAATAAATGTCTGAAGCGGGTGAGGTTTTCTGAAGACCACCCGAGAAAGCAATTAAGACAGCTGTGCTGGTTAAGCAAGGCAGTTTACATTTCTCAATAAATGTATCTCCACAGACATCCACCTTTGGTATCCATAATTTTCCTTCAAAGATAGGTAATAGAAGCTTGCATCAGTACATAGGGCTGCCATATGTCCCAGATTTTTGGGGACACATTTGTTTTTTTTTTAAAAAAAAGCTCAACAACTTTCTGGGCGTCCCGGTTTTTACTTTTTGAAATATGGCAACCCTATCATTATATATAAAGGGACCCGGGTGGCACTGTGGGTTAAACCACAGAGCCTAGGGCTTGCCGATCAGAAGGTCGGCAGTTCGAATCCCTGCGACGGGGTGAGCTCCCGTTGCTCGGTCCCTGCTCCTGCCCACCTAGCAGTTCGAAAGTATGTCAAAGTGCAAGTAGATAAATAGGTACCGCTCCGGCGGAAAGGTAAACGGTGTTTCCGTGCACTGCTCTGGTTCGCCAGAAGCAGCTTAGTCATGCTGGCCACATGACCCGGAAGCTGTACGACGGCTCCCTCGGCCATTAAAGCGAGATGAGCGCCGCAACCCTAGAGTTGTACACAACTGGACCTAATGGTCAGGGGTCCCTTTACCTTTATCATTATATAAAATGTACATACCAGGGGGTGGGGAGTCAAAGCAAGTTACAAAAATGATATGCCACCTCTTTTGCTAAATTCATGCCATTCTCTTCCATTTGGAACAGTTTTTACGTGCTCTTATCATTGGAATCATTACACACACACACACACACACACACACACACTGCATTAAATAAATAAATAAATAAATAAATAATGCAGTTTTACAAGCAGGCCACAAGAGGCCAGGACGGCCACAGGGAGCGTGCTCAGGAATACCAGATGACTGTCAAACACCGGTCTAGAAAAAGCAACTATGATAAACCCTCAACATCCTCCAGCTGTGTCCAAAATGATGCATGCAAAGCAGAATGCATCTTTAAAACCAGGCTCGCCCATGCATAAACTTTGATATTGTAAATCCCACTCATTATCCTCAAGAAAAGTAAGTAAGTAAGTAAGTAAGTAAGTAAGTAAGTAAGTAAATAAAGTTTGTGTGTGTGTGTGTGTGTGTTAGAGAGAGAGAGAGAGCTGTTGTTTCTGGGTTTTGGTTTTTTTAGAATTACTGAAGGGAAGGGAGGAGATACCTGTATTGAAGGGCTAGACAATAAATAATGAATATTACTCAATAGCCTCATCCCATTGTTTGCACAGACCGCCTTGTCCTGAGTGATTATGACCTTCGGATGTACATGTATGATTAATGATCTCGTTCCCTGCAGGCAACCATAACAGGAGGAGGACTATGTCAAACCTGTTTGCAACAAAAGCAGGCGTCACTCTGCAGCAGATTCTAGCGTTGCCGCCCACAAAATGACTATCCTTCCAGCTGGGTTTTTACACGGCAAGTGGGATCTGCAACAAAACGTTGCAGCGTGGAGTGTTCCCTGATCAGAGTTGCTGTCTCTCCACCCCGTCCCCTGCTTTTTAATTTCCTTTTTCTTTTCTTTTTTGCAATGATTTTTATTGAATTTTCACATAAACCTATTATTTTAATTTCCTTTTCCTTGCTGACATTCCATGCCCACTGAAGCTGGTCCAAAGGCTCAGGACCAGGTGACTTAACTTCAGGAACAGCTCAGTTGGTAGAGCATAAGACTCTTAATCTCAGGGTACTGGGTTCGAGTCCCACATTAGGCAGAAGAATCCTACATTGCAGGGAGCGGGGCTAGATGACCCTTGTGGTCCCTTCCAACTCTACAATTCTATGATTCTGGCAGCACCTACACCTCCTTTGCTTCAGAGGAATACCACCAAATAGCCCCCGTTGTTCAGGTTACACCTGAAGCAGATACACACTTCCTGCTAAAAATATTTATTGGTGCTGAAACTTCTACACTGGCCAGAGTTGTATTATTACACTTATTGTAAAGTTCACAATGCAAAGTTATTCTTGGAAAATTTATTTTATTTGGGGGGGGGGGAGGTATGAAGAAACGAAAACAAATAAATAGATCAAAATAAACAAACCCCTCTGGTGCTTTTTCCAGTTTCTATTCTATCCGTCAATTCCAATTTGAAACTGCCCATTGCTGAGTGAGAAGACTAAATTAAGCTCAGCTGGGTGGCAAAGCCTGTTTAAATCCAGTTAGGTGGCAAGCAAAGTGGCTCCAACGTTTGCTAAAAGGAAACTGCAATGCACGTCCAATGCAGTTCATGATGTGCTAATGTAATAGTGAGTTACTACAACATCATCATGGTCATGGCTCACAGGGAACTGGGTGGTTAATGAAAGGTCTGAGAAATGGAGAGTGTGACTCAGGACATAGGTGGTAGTCAGCAGTATCTTGGGAGATCTGGAGGAAGCGTTAAGGCCAATGAGAGATGTCTGGGAGGTGGGAGCATCTCCCCGAGTGAGGCTGGTGTCACAGGTTGTGGGCACATCGGCAGGGACAGCACTCCTGAGTCTACAAACTTAGCCTTCTCTCCCTAAAGAGACTTGCCTGGCTCCCACACTGCAATCCTTTAACGCCAGGCGAAAACATTTTTGCTTACACATCCAAAGTGCGTTTCTCCTCTCAAAGAATTCCAGGTACTGTAGGTAGTGTATGTTAAGGTTTGCTGGGAACTGTGACTGCAAGTAAACTGCAATGCCCAGAATTCTTTGAGGGGAAGAAAAATGTGTTTTGAATGTGCCAGGTATCTCCTTTTCAGCCAGGTATCTCTGAGAGGGCCTTCTCGGTAGCGGCGCCCGCCCTGTGGAACGCCCTCCCATCACAGGTCAAGGAGATAAACAACTACCAGCTCCCTCGGCCTATAGAGTGAGATGAGTGCCGCAACCCCAGAGTCGTCCGCGACTGGACCTAATGGTCAGGGGTCCCTTTACCTTTACTCCCAGGAAAGTCTGCGGAGAGTCACTGTTGTAAAGAACTCTTGACTGTGTTGGATTCCACTAGGAATGACATGAACAGCCATCTCAAGCAGGACCATCAAAGGAGGACATTTGCCAACACTGCAGTTCATTTTAGGGGTCACTGAGTGACCTTGGCAGAGTCCCTGCCCCTCAACCTAGCCTACCTCACAGGGTTGTTGTGAGGAGCAAATGAGGAGGAGGACAACCATGTGCGCCACTTTTGAGCTCCTTGGAGAAAACAGTGGGATATAATTGCAATCAACCAATTTTCAACGAATGCCAGCAGAGACACAAAAATATTAATAATACACAGAAACAAATGAGTTACTTACAACCATCCCCTTTGTTATAAACATGGCATCTTTTGTTAACGAAGTATTTGCATAGATTTGCAAACCCCAAAGATTAGCCCAATCCCTCCTTGATCGCTGTTAAATACATTCCGTCAAGGAGTATCATTGCAAGTGACTCTGTCACAGGGCTCGGCTAAGTAACTTGATTTGAGAGGAACTACAACCTGCTCAGCTAATCCCTGCACCAGATCACTGGGGCCAAAAATATCCCCCTAACTAGCCAGGTGGCAGGAACATCAAGGCTGCCTACCTGGTAGCACTATGGCACTAAAGGAGATCAAGGTGCTGCGATAGTCAGCAAAGGCCCCTCTGAATGGAAAGGTGATGTGAAAGCAAAGTGCACCAATCCCCAACAGAAAAGTCAATTATCTAAGCTATCTGATTTGGCTGTGACTCATCCGAAGCTGGAACCTAAGATGCCAGGGTGTAAGGCGCATGGAAATGCTTGAAACCACATTTTTTTCGATTTCTTGCCCACGGACTGTCTTGCCAGAGTGGTGCATGCTCTAGTTATCTCTTGCTTGGATTACTGCAATGCAGAGCCGTCTTAAGGGGATCTGCCGCCCTGGCGCGGCTATCCCTCCGGCGCCCCCGCCATGCCGCCTCTCCGCCGCCTCCCTCCCGCGCTTGCCGCCCCTTGGGAGGGGGGTGGGCGAGCGGGGGGTGAGGGGCGTGGCGCTGGAGCGGCGCGGGGCTCTGCGCGCCCTTCCAGCGCTTCCGGGACGGGAGGCGAGGGCGGCCGGCTCGTGCTCCCGCGCGCATCCGGATGGCGCGGCGCAGCCGGGCGGCGCGGCTGGGCAGCTTGTGCTCCACCGGGTGGGTGGCCGGCTGCGCGCGGAGCGCGAGCTGCCCGGCTGAGCCGCGCCACCCGGCTGCGCGCGGGAACGCGAGCCGGCCGCCCTCGCCTCCCGTCCCGGAAGCGCTGGAAGGGCGCGCAGAGCTGTGCTCCTGTGCTCTGCTGGGCAGCCAGAGGGCGTGGCGTGGCCGGCCAGCTCCCTTTTTGGGAGTCAGAGGGCGCTGCCGGCAGGCGCTGCCAGCGGGGCTGGAGGACGGAGGTGCCCTCCAGGCCATTGCGCCCTGGCGCGCCGCGCCACCAGCCCCAATGGATGAGACGGCTCTGCTGCAATGCGCTCTACGTGGGGCTACCTTTGAAGGTGATCCGGAAACTACAACTAATCCAGAATGTGGCAGCTAGACTGGTGACTGGGAGTGGCCGCTGAGACCACATAACACCGGTCTTGAAAGACCTACATTGGCTCCCAGTACGTTTCCGAGCACAAATCAAAGTGTTGGTGCTGACCTTTAAATCCCTAAACGGCCTCGGTCCAGTATACTTGAAGGAGCGTCTCCACCCCCATCGTTCTGCCGGACACTGAGGTCCAGTGCCGAGGGCCTTCTGGCGGTTCCCTTGCTGCGAGAAGCCAAGTTACAGGGAACCAGGCAGAGGGCCTTCTCGGTAGTGGCGCCCGCCCTGTGGAACGCCCTCCCACCAGAGGTCAAAGAGAAAACCAACTACCAGACTTTTAGGAGACACCTGAAAGCAGCCCTGTTTAGGGAAGCTTTTAATGTTTAACAGATTGTTGTATTTTAACATTCTGTTGGAAGCTGCCCAGAGTGGCTGGGGAAACCCAGCCAGATGGGTGAGGTATAAACAATAAATTGTTGTTGTTGTTGTTGTTGTTGTTGTTGTTGTTGTTGGTCTTCTTCTTCTTCTTCTTCTTCTTCTTCTTCTTCTTCTTCTTCTTCTTCTTCTCTTCTTCTTCTTCTTCTTCTGGGACCCTAAAAAGCTCACTGGGTAACCTTGGGCTGTTCACTACTTCTCAGCCTCAGCTACCTCACATGGTTGTTGCAGGGTTCCAAATAGGAAGGGGGAAAGCCATCTGTGCCACCTTGAGCTCCTTGGGGGGGGGGGAGGTGGGATATAAACGCCATATAAATAAATAGTCAAACTACTTCAAGAGAGGTATTGTTTGAGTTCCAGCACACTGCCCCACTTAACGCATGTGAGATAGTAAGAGCTATTCGACAGGGGAACAGTCTCCCTCTGGAGGTGGTGGACTCTCCTTCACTGGAGGTTTCTAAGCAGAGGTTGGATAGCCATCTGTCATGGATGCTTTAGCTGAGATCCCTGCATTGCAGGAGGCTGGACTAGATGACCATTGAGGTCCCTTCCAACTCTATGATTCCACATGGATGTATGCCAAGCATGCATTTTAACCACCCCAGCTGATCCATAGATCTTTTGGCGCCAACTTTTTCTGGGTCACAAAACCAACTGCAACGGTAGGGAGCGGGGTGGCGCTGTGGTCTAAACCACCAAGCCTCTTGGGCTTGCCGATCAGAAGGTCGGCGGTTCGAATCCCTGCGACGGGGTCAGCTCCCGTTGCTCTGCCCCAGCTTCTGTCAATCTAGCAGTTCGAAAGCACACCAGTGCAAGTAGATAAATAGGTACCGCTGTGGTGGGAAAGTAAACAGCATTAACATGCGCTCTGGCTTCCGTCATGGTGTTCTGTTGCGCCAGAAGCGGTTTAGTCATGCTGGCCACATGACCCGGAAAGCTGTCTGTGGACAAACACTGGCTCCCTTGGCCTGAAAAGCAAGATGAGTGCCGCAAGTCACCTTTGACTGGACTTAACCATCCAGAGGTTCTTTACCTTTACTTTACCAAGTGGCAACACAAAGCGGTGTGTAGAATTATTAACAAGTAGAAAGGTTTGCTTACTTGGCCAAGACAGAGAAAATGCTTAGCAGTGTTCAAAGGTGAGAACTACACCAGCCCTATTTATGATGGTGACCCACCACAACCAATGCATGTATGGGGAAACAAAAAATGTTAAGATGAACTGCTGGATTATTCCCGCACCCCCTTTCACTGACCGGGATCATCCTCCAGTTTTCTGGAGACTAGCCAAGGGTGCCGCATCCTGGTTGGCAGCTTGGTTTTAATAATAGATAGATAGAGTGCCAACTTGACCCCACGACCGTGGGTGCCCAGCCCCTTCATGGGGAATTTTGAGCCCCGGCACCTATGATAGATAGATAGGAGCCAACGACTAGGGGCTGAGGTCCCTTTGCGCTCCCCCCCAATAAAATATTTGAGGGGCTGGGCTCCCCCAAAGTTAATGGGCAGGCCTATTGCCATTCAAATAGTGTGGGGGTGCGGTGACATGTGATCGATTATGCGGGGGGAGGCGGGGCAGAATAATATTTTATTCAAGTTGGCACTCCTGGAAAGCAAGAAATGGCACCTCTCCTCTCCCACCCAGCTTTTCGTCTCGCCGCTTAGGGCTTAAAGAGGCAAAAGCAACGCGGCCGCGTGCTCCTCCTCGCCGAGCCCGCCCCCGGGGAGCTCGGCTCCGCTCCGCCCGCCCTGCCGTCGCAACCAAACTCCTCACCAGCCAAGGGAGGGAGAGGGAGAGAGAGACGGGGGAAGCCGCCGCCGCCGCCGCCGCCGCCACCCGCGCCAAGCCGCCGAGGGCGCACGGGCGCGCACCACGCTTGTGCCATGGAGAAGCCTCGACGGCGTCACCTGATCTAACCTGGCGGCTTCGCTGCCGGAGGAGGCAGCCCGAGAGGGAAGGGCAGGGCAGGGCTGGGAGTACCGGGAGGGGTGGAGGGAAGGGAGAGAGAGAGGAGGAGGAGGGCGAGGGAAGCGAAGAGCCGCCTCCTGACGTCTGGAACCTGCTGTGCAAGTGAGCGCAGGCGGCGGCGGCGGTGGCGGCGCCGCTCCTTGTGTCCTCCTCCCCAGGGCGAGAGAAAGGACGATCCCTCGGTGCGCGGCCATGGCAGAAGCCCAGCAGCGCCGGATCCGGAGAGGCTAGGGGAGGCTGACGGTGCGCCCTGGGGTTTGGATCGGGCGCCCCGCACCTGGCGCAGCGCTGGAGGGCGGAGAGCCGGGGGCCGCCACGCCGGGTAAGGCTGCGCCGAGTTAGGGGTGGCGGTGGTGGTCGGGGCAGGCGGAGCCCACCCTCGGGGAAGGCGGGCAGGTCCGCCCCGCAGACAGGAAACAGCTGATCGCGCCGGCTGGGCTTCGGCCTGCGGCCATCCGGCAACGCAAGGAGCACCTGGCCGCGTTGCGATGCGCCTTGCCAGCCCGGCCGGGTCAAGGGCCTGCCTGCCTGCGGGGTTGGAGAGCCGGGCATGCGGGGACTGCGCAGGAGGAGGAGGAGGGAAAGGCGCGCTTCCCTTCTGCAGCAAGATCGGGGCTGGGGAGAGGAGGTGGGCATGGAGAGCAGACCGCTTGGAAGGCGATTATTATTATTATTATTATTATTTTGAGGGGGGTGGATAGAATTGGTGGAGATTGGCCAGACCCTCCCTCCCATCTTTCTCTCACACAAAAGGAGGTGGGCTTGCTGCTGCTGCTGCTGCTAAGGCCAGATTTTGAAATGGGAGCGGGTGCAGCTATGGGGACAGAGGAGGGGGAGCATCTCCATGATGGGGAGGTGTCATTGAGAGAGGCCGCTGGTGCAGCAACTACAGAGTCCAGCCAGGTAAGGGAAGGCCAAGCGAGGAGCTTGTGGTGGCTTGTGGCCAAGTCCTCTCCCAAATGGGGTCTCCGGAGCCTTGGCCGGGGGGGGGGGGGTCGCAGCAGCTGTTGGATAATGGGAGGGGGGGAATGTCAGTGGATCCAGCGTGGCAGGTAGGAGGTTCCTTCATCTTCAATGACTAGAGAGGTATATAAAAGAGCAGAAAGGCCACTTTGGGTAGGGATCAATAGAGCTGGAGGTTTCCTCTTCCTCCTCCCGGATTCTGTGCTCCCTGCTAGCTTCCTACCAAAATAATACCCGCCCTCCCCCTTCCCAGGAGTCACACCGTTCCCCAGCTTGGATTCCTGCTGCAGCCCCAGACTTCTTCCTAAACAAAGAGACGACTTCTCTATCCCCAACCCCCTGGAGGTTTGAAGGTTCACTGCCCCCCCCCCCCAAACCCTCGAAAGAGAGACAGATTTATCCGGCGGCTGGCGGCTTTATTGTTGCACCTTGGGTAGGGCTGGTGGCGAAGCTTCGGATATACCCCCCCCCCATCCTTTCCTTGGGTGTGGATAGCTGCTGGCAGTTGCTTTGTAATAATGGTGGCAAGATCTGGGAGGAATTGCCTGGCTCAGCCAGTTGAACTGGCATCTGGTGGCACCAGGCAACCCCAAATGCTAACCATCTTTTGGAGCTGGTTTTTCTCCCTCTCGCTTGTTATATGTGCTGGCTTCTCTGGTTCCCTCTTGTAATGCTCCCCCCCCCTTCATTTAGTAACTCCTTTCCCTCTTCTCACCCCTTTCCCCTTCTCCTCCTCATTTCTCTTCTTCTTTTTAAAAGCCTGCAACCAAAAGGAAAAAAAAGATCAGGTGGATTATGGTGGGCTCGATCTGTGGGCCTGGCTTGTGTGTTTTCCTTTAAATCTTCCCCTCCTGCTGGCAAAATGTCCATAATAAGCATTAGTTGTGGCAGAATCTGCTGCTAAGGGTCAGGGCGAGCTGATTAAAGCTACAGCCGCCAAATGGGAGCAAAAGAAAAATGAAAACGTTGAGGGGTGGTGTGTGTGTGTGTGTGTGTGTGGGGAGAGAATAGAGTTGTAGGCTTCAGTCTCTGCTCTGACATTGTGTCTGCTTTTGTGGGCCAATGGGGGCTCTTGCCCAGAGTGTTTATTTCCCTTCCTCCTAGCAACAGATGCCAACATGCCCCTGCAGCTCCTAGCATGCACTGGAAGAGGGAGTGGGGAAATGCGAGTGTCAAAAGGAGGAAAGTGTGAGGCCTGGGTGTCAGCAGTTTCTGGGGAAAGGGCTATGTAGCTCAGGGGCAGTGCATCTGATTGGCGTGCAGAAGGACCCAGGATCCATCCATTCCTGGCACCTGCCAGTCAATTTAGACAGTGAGTTAGATGGACCAGTGGCATAAGGCATCTTCTTAGGTTCATAGTTAGCTTTTGCATAGTGCTTCGTGAATGTTCAAAGCACTTCAGTGCATGAAAAAATCCAGCATTGCAGGGGTTGGGCTAGATGACCCTTGGTGTACCTTCCAACTCTACATTTCTATGAAAATGTAGCGCTAAGGCTAACCTTGCACCAGTACAGTAGCACCTTAGAGACCAACTAAGTTTGTTCTTGGTATGAGCTTTCGTGTGCATGCACACGAAAGCTCATACCAAGAACAAACTTAGTTGGTCTCTAAGGTGCTACTGGAAGGAATTTTTTTATTTTATTTTGTTTTGACTATGGCAGACCAACACGGCTACCTACCTGTAACTTGCACCAGTACAAGCATTTGTCCTTGTGCAACAGGACGGTCCCCTTCTCTCTCTCTCTCTCTCTCTCCCCCCCCCCCCCGTGTGCCCCATACAATTTGCTCTGGTGGTTCCTGTGATTTTGCAACAGTGTGGGGGTGTGAAAGTCCTGTTCTGCAGGTGCAATAATTTAGTTCACTTCAGCCCTTGGTAGGTAGTGTCTTGCGAATCCACCTAACAGGAGAGGATGTCAGCAGATAGATCCAGCACCTTAAGACTGCAATAGCTGGGTAGCCTACGAACAAGAGTACTTATTCAAAAGTGTACTTATTTCAGTCCTCAAACATTGCACGGTATGCAGATGGAGGCAAGGGAGGGGAGCTGCTTTGAATTAAGTGAGGCACAAAAGGAGCAAATTTACAAGTGAAATCTTCCATGCAGGAGATCCTTCTCTATCAGCTCAGTGGTGGGGCAGCCTTTCCCTTTCCCTTGATATGTTAAATTTCCTGTCCCCCCTCTTACAGGGGGGATTTATAAAACTAGGAAGTTGGAACATAATAGGCTTAACACTTATTTCCCTGCCCCCCCCCACTTTCGCAGCAGCACAACAAACAGAAACATCTATTATTACCTTTTAAAATAAGCATCACCCATCAATTGCTTTGGATGTCTTGCACAGAAATATATATTTTTGCTTTTCCCTGACCCATAAGATTGACCAGATGTCTGTCTTCCATCTCTGTTTTTATGATACTTTAAAAATTGCTTTTGTATGTTGGATTTTTGTGCACTAGTGTACTTAGAGGTTTTGAATATCCCGCAGTTTGTAAGTGCTTTGAAAGAAACAAATGGGGTTTATTTTAAGCCTTGAACTCTGCACCCCAAGTTGCTCAGGACAGCACACAGGGTCTCTCTTCCCCCCAGTCATAGAATCTGAAGGGATCACGAAGATCATCTAGTCCAACCCGCTGCGACGCAGGAATCTTTTGCCCCCACATGGAGATTAAGAGTCTCATGCTCTACCAACTGAACATCATTTATAAGCCGGAACATTGGAAGCTGATTTATAGTGAGTCAGAATACTGGTCCACATAGCTTGGTACTCTCCCACACTGTCTGGCGGTTTCAGACCGAGACCATTCCTACCTGGAGATGCCAGGGATTGAACCTTCAACCTTCTGCATGCAACGCAGATGCTCAACCACTGAGCCACGGCCTTTCCCCAGGTCATAGGTTGGGTTAAGAGCTAGTGACAACTCCAGGTCACCTAATGGACTCCATGACTGAGTGAGAGTTTCAGCCCAGCTCCCTCCAGTCAGTCCAACAGTCTTCACTGGGAATGAGATGGTTGGCCCTCCAGAGAGATTGGACTACAACTCCCATTACCTGTTGGCTGTGCTGGCTGGGGCTGATAGGACTTGCAGCCCAACACCACCACCTGGAGATCACAGGTGTGGAGATAAGGGTGGGAAGAGTGCTGATTCCTGTGTGTCAGTCTGCTGTTAAAAGTGTAGGATCAGGTTATAGGTCAAAACTTGAAAATGCCTCTCTCTACTTTGGTCTTCCCTAGAGCATGAGGTGGGCCTTCCAGGTGAGGCACAGGTGGTTAGCCAGGAAGGAAGGCACTCAACTCTAATCTATCCCAGAGACTTCTTGACATAGGCGGGCTTGTTTCGTATGACCTGCTCTGCCTGTTTCCGTGTGTGGATGTTGTGCACGGAATTCTGTGAGCATTCTCGGCTTTCCTGCCTCCTTTCTCCTTCTGTGTTGAGCTTCTTGAATGCTTTGTGCATGTAATCCTCCTAGTGTGACCAGAGAAAGGCTGCTTTTTAAAAAGTCTACAAGGCAGAGGTTTTCAACCTTTTTGAGTCCATGGCTCCCTTGACGAAATACATTTTTTTCTGTGGTACCCCTGCGGGGCTCAGGAACCCAGTTATGTCACTCCTTGCCTGCGGAGTCAGCAGCCCCTCGCCCCTTTTTGAACACCCTCCCTTGGGGAGTGTTCCCTCGGCCTCCTCTCTTCTCCCTTCTCCTTGGGGAGTCCTCTGGGCAGCTGCCCCTGGTCTCTGAGCTGCTCCCCTGCCCCAAAGAGAGGTGGCCTCCTTAAATTGCCCCACAGGGTCCTGGGAAGGCACCATTCGCCTGAGGAGCTTGTAGCCAGGGCTGATGCAACAAACAGCTGTGCAAGCCCTTTGGGAGGTAGAGATGCAAGAGGGCATCAGAGGAGGGAGGGAGGGAGGAAGGGAAAGGAAGGAAAGGAAAGGAAAGGAGGACAGAGGCCAGTGTTGCCAAGGCACTGCAGGGTGCCACTGCACACTGGTTGAAAACTACTGCTATAAGGTGTTCGAGACCCCAGCTCAAGCTTGATGTCTGGTGGGCTTTGGTTCGTATTGAACTTCCTGGGCTTGAGATTGTCACCGGAAGCCCTTTTTCATGTGTCGCCTCTGAGGATGGTGATGAAATAAGAAGGGCCATTTCTGCCCACCACTGATACTCTCCTTGGAGAGGCCCTCCTGGTGCCAACTTCGCCATGTTTCAGCGCCAGGCAAAGTCTGTTTTTTGTTTCCCTCTGCAATTGGACATCACCAGTGAGTGGATATTTTTGTTCTGTGTTTTTAATATGCTTTTTTATTCTTGCTGTAAAAAGTCTTGCTTTGCAGGACTTTTTGTTGTGGGAAGTGGTTTATAAATTCAGCAAACCTAACCAAACCTTTGCTTGTCTTCCTTGTTGGCTTTTGGTGGATATTTTCTCCATTTCCCTTTTATAATAACTTTAAGGACTACCAGCTGGGAGGCTCCCTGGCTTAGTGTAGAACATTTGCTTTGCCCACAGAAAGTCCCAGGTTCATTCTCGAGCATTTCCAGGTTGGGAAACTCCCTGGTCTGAAACCCTGGAGAGCTGGTTTTGGTCAGCAAAGAATGGGGCTGGGGAACATCTGGACCTCCAATGTTGCCGAACTATAGCTCCAAATTTCTGCACACCTGCAGCTGAGGGACCAGAGGTGGGGAAAGGGTGCATCAGGATCTGTATTGTTGGTGCATCTCTGGGTGATTTTGAAGTAGATCTGCAGGGATTTCTGACTCCCAGTTATTTAACAATGGCAATATCAAAATATCTAACTGGGAGCGGGTTTTTGTGACTGTGAGCTCGGTTCAGTTTTGGTACCAGAACAAATTACTGGGCTCAGAATGCTTTAATCCTAAATGCATGCTGTTTGCTCCTGACTCCAGTTGATAGATATTTGCATATTAGTAAAAATCAAAGTGTGGGACCCAGATGGTGCTATGGGTTAACCACAGAGTCTAGGGCTTGCTGATCAGATGGTCGGCGGTTCGAAACCCCGCAATGGGGTGAGCTCTCGTTGCTCGGTCCCAGCTCCTGCCCACCTAGCAGTTCGAAAGCACATCCAAAGTGCAAGTAGATAAATAGGTACCGCTCCAGCGGGAAGGTAAACGGTGTTTCCGTGTGCTGCTCTGGTTCACCAGAAGTGGCTTTGTCATGCTGGCCACATGACCTGGAAGCTGTCTGCGGACAAATGCCGGCTCCTTTGGCCTATAGAGCGAGATGAGGACCACAACCCCAGAGTCGGACACAACTGGACCTAACGGTCAGGGGTCCCTTTACCTTTACCTTTTAAAAATCAAAGTAGATCTTGAAATCTGCCCTCATATGCTGTTGCTGTTGTAAAAGAATTAGTGGTCGTGCTTTTTGTGCTCTTAACTGTTGACATATTTTTGTTTGCCTTTTTGGTCCACATTTTTTTCTGTAACTTTTCTCTCTCTCTCATCTAGGATGGTGAAAAGTTGAAGTGCCAAACACCAAAATGAGTGTGACATCATGGTTTCTGGTGAGCAGTGCAGGCATTCGCCACCGGCTCCCTCGGGAGATGATATTTGTCGGCAGAGAAGACTGTGAGCTGATGCTCCAGGTTAGTGATTATGCCTCCGTTCTCATAATTAGGCGAAAAAATGAAAAGACAATCACGGGGTGTAATAACCAAGGAAAAAAAGTATAAAATACTCAGCCGTGACTAATTCCTAAAACGAGGTAAAGGTATAATAAAGATATAACCCAAACTTGACTGAACACAACTCCAAAAATGGGGTGAGGGCCCCTGAACAACTAAGCGGAATTAGACAAATATATATATATACTCAAATGAAAACCCTCATAACTGAAACCCTAACGAGATGCCGGCTCTTCCTCGTTTCACTGGATAAGAAGTCAGTTTCCTCAGAGGGAAATCAGAAAGTTACTAAGATCAAACCAAAAGAATAACGTGCAGTAGGGGGAGAATCCTCCCAAACTATTTCATGTTAGTTAAACTCAGGCTAGCTAACCTAAAAAATTCTGATAACAAAACTCATTGTTTTGAAGACGAAGCCGCACGGGCTCCTATGACCAGATGCTACAAGAACCTGATTGAGACTGCTCCTGATAACGCCTAGTTCCTGGTTTATACCTGATTCGTTCTCATACACAACTTGGGTTTCATCTCTGAAAAAGAGCAAGGACACACACACACACACACCCCTCATACATTTAGAACACTTGTAGTACACACTTTTTAACAGTTAGGGAGATCTTTGGGAACTGTAGTTTGCTATGGGTGCCGACTTTACTGTTCAAGTAGTGTGAGTGCTTCAAATACGGATTTTTCTTCAGACTCCAAATGCAATAGTAGAACTTAGCGTGTGCCCCCAAATTGAAAATGTTATGGGTCTATGTACAGAGCATATCCGAGCGCTCAGAGTTTGGTGGTATTAATAGCCTCAATTTCTGTGCAGACAAAGACTTTTACCATAGTGACACTATTGGAACTAGCTTGGCACCTACAATCCTTGTATTTTATCTCCTGCTGAAAATGATTTTTTCGTTTCTTTGAGAGTTTTTACAGAATATTGATCCAGGAGTGGTTGTTTGCTATGCATATTTTAATTTTATTTAACTTTTTTATTTTGATGGTTTTCTTGTATAGCTCCACAATATACATATACACGTGTGTGTGTGTGTGAGAGAGAGAGAGAAGAGAAAGAGAGTGAAAGAGCCGAGCGGTTTATAAATAATTAAACATTATCCCCATATTGCAGCAGGCGATAAATAATAAGACTGATTGACTAGGAATCTGCCTGAGGCGCCTTAGTAAAA
The DNA here is from genome assembly GCF_009819535.1 of Lacerta agilis. Taxonomy (NCBI): domain Eukaryota; kingdom Metazoa; phylum Chordata; class Lepidosauria; order Squamata; family Lacertidae; genus Lacerta; species Lacerta agilis. Next base: position 11,648,784 of record NC_046312.1, read on the forward strand.
CTCGTGAGTTAGATTAGAGAAAGGTAGATTAGGATTTATGAGTAGATCTCTGGGCAACCGGAAGTAGATCGGCAAGGATTTGTGACTCAAGGTTCAACCGTGGTAGCAAAATACCCCCCCCCCCAACCACAAGACACAGTTATTTTTATGAATATTTCAGTTCTGTGTTTGTTTAAATCACTGGTTCTTTATCCTTTGTCGTACCCTGCCCCTGGGCTCTGTTGGAGGAAGGGTGATTCATAAATACAATAAATAATAAATTAGGATAAATTATGCTGAGCACCAGGAAGAACCAACTAGATCAGGCCAATGGCCATATTGTGGCTAGCATCCAATTCTCACGTGGCCAACCAGGTGCCTATATGGGAAGCTCAAATGAAGGAAGCTGCGGGGAAGGCAGAGAGTGTTACCAGACATGGATTTTTGTGCAGCAGGACTGGGGCTGGGCGATACCTGGTTTTCAGCATTGCGATATATCACCAGCTAAACACCGCTGCCCTTAGGGTGACTTCTAATTATTTTCCCAGTGATCAAAACTGCTAGCAAGAAAACCTTGGGGGGAAACCTTGTGTGAATCAGCAGTGAAACGGTGCAGAAATTGTGATTTCTGGCGTGATGTGTGGCTTCAGTTTGCACCTGGAATTGGGGGGGGGAGGCAGCGAAATTCAAATCCCCTCTCAGATGCTCAACTTATTATGTGATGTTGGGCTGCTTGCTGTCATTCAGCCTAATGTACCCCATAGGTTTGTTAGGATAAATTCTGTGTGTGTTGAAGAAGGGCCCTTGATGAGCTCCTTTGGAAGACTGGACGGTATAAGAATGAATGGATTAACACCATTCAGTTGATTCAGCACTTTTTCATTCATTAATATAACTGTTCCATTCATCCCAAGCAGCCCAACCTGCATGTGTAGCTTTTTTTAAAAAAAGCATTTGCAAGTGGGTGCTCAGCATCGTACTTCAGCACACATTCTGTACTTAACCCTTGTTTGCATTGATTTCGCCCATGAATTTAGATAGGTCGCTGGGGGCAATATGGAGCTTGGAGAAGGTGGTAGTCTCGAAGCCTGGGTATTTAAATAAATTTTGCTAGGGGGGGGGGAGAAGAGAGCCAGTGTGTAGTGGTTAAGAGCGGTGGACTCATAATCTGGGGAACCGGGTTCGCGTCTCCGCTCCTCCACATGCAGCTGCTGGGTGACCTTGGGCTAGTCGCACTTCTTTGAAGTCTCTCAGCCCCACTCACCTCACAGAGTGTTTGTTGTGGGGGAGGAAGGGAAAGGAGAATGTGAGACGCTTTGAGACTCCTTCGGGTAGTGATAAAGCGGGATATCAAATCCAAACTCTTCTTAATCTTTCAGGAAACCTTCTGTGCCTACTTTACGGCTTGGAAATACTTAAAATATTTGTGAGGATTAAGAAGCATGTTGCTGAATTTTAGGTTGCGATTAGAATATTTAGCGGAAAACTGAGCATGCATTTATTCTGTTCCTGGGGGAGGGGAGTTAAGGGAGGTGCTTAGTGCCTGTTGCAGGCTGAATTCTGCCACTCTTTGTGTGCCAGAAATTCAGTGGGGTGTCTGCTTTGAGTGTTGTAGTTAGATCTGGAAATGCTCCCAGACTTGCAGAGATTGCACATGTCCACTCAGTGTTCTGGGCTTGTGTGCTTGCGCCAAAAGATCAAGTCATGGGTGCCAAAAGTTCTGTGGAGGGGTGGGCAGGTCTCCCTCAAATTGTCTGTAGGTGCTGTAGGCGGCAACCCCAAACAGGCTTACTAAGGTAAGCCTCACTGAAACCAATGGAACTGGCACAGGATTGGAGCTGCGTGTCTTGCATTTAGTAGGGATCCAGTTAACAAGAGTATAATGATGCCCAAAATGTGTGGTGTGTGGAGATGTTTGTATGCTGCAAGAGGAATTGAAGGTTAGATGCATGTTAGAAGCCACTTAACAAATGGGTTGCTTTTTTGTCCTGCTTCTGTTTTTGGGGTTTTTTTTTGCGAATTTGTTTTAATGGCTATTTGGATTTTGAAATTTTGGAGATTTTGCTGTTGTTCAAAAGGCAGGATAGGAATGTTTTGGTGCAGAAGTTAAGTTATTCGGGTAAGGACTTTATACCGTGTCCTCATACTTTGTCCATCTAGCGTAGTATTGTCTGCACTGACTGACAGCGGCTCTCCAGGGTTTCAGGCAAGGAACCTGGCACCTTTTGCGTAGAATCATAGAATGATAAGCAGAAGCTCTCCCCCCCCCCCCGAGCTGCGGCCTCTTCCCCCAGAATCTAGAGGAGGAAGTATAAAACCATTAAGTACAAAGATTAAAATTACCCCAATGTGCTAGATTGCTTTGATGCCACCTGTGCTGCAGCTGACAGGTATGGGAGCATCCCAGGATCATTGGTTAGGGCGTCGGGCTGGAAGTCCAGGGTTCAAATCCCCCACTCGGCCATGGTACTTGCTGAGTGACCTTCAGGGCAGTCACTGCCTCTCTGCCTATCCAACCTCGCCGGGTTGTTGTGGGGGATTAAATGAGGAGGTGGAAAGGGAACCATGTGAACCACCTTGAGCACCTCGGAGTAAAAGGTGAGATAGAAATGACATGGCATGAAATGAATAATAAATAAAATTGCCCCCAAAGCCCTTATCCTATCCGTGAGCCATGATTGACGGCACAAAGGGGGGAAAGGAGCGATATAAGTGGGACTTTTTGCAGTGGGCAACCTGTTGACTGATAGAGAAATATGTCTGCATATATGTATATTTTTTTGATCATGAGGGAACTGTGGCCCCCCCCCCAATTTTAATCCAGAAAACGACCTGTGCCATTGTGTGGTGTGTGTGTGTGTGTTTATATAAAATTATTACTTGCCGTTCTCGCTATGAAGTCTCAAGGCAGGTTGCAGCATTTGAACGCTACATCCACCTCCTTGTTTGCTTCCTTGTTATGTTACAATGCAATTAATTGCCCTATGAAATATAGATAACTGACCCTTTAAGCAGCAGATTTTGGAAGGGTTGCAATTCATCAAATGCCACATCCATTCTAAATGACTGCAGCGCCTTCTTGAGAAGGGCCAGCTGGCTTGAAATGATAGCTTTGTGTTTGGTTTTATATGTTTGTTAAGTGTTAGCGCTCTTACGGCGCAGTCCTAACCAGGTCTACTCAGGAGCAAGTCCCCAGTTATAAGGACTGTGGAGCATGTGAAAGACATCTCCCTGTCACCTTTGAGAACCAGGGTGCAATACTGAGGGATCCTGGCCTGGAGGGGCAAATAGTATTTCCTGGTGTAAGGCGGCTCCTTCCGTTTCTATAATTGCACAAGAAACCAAGGCTACGAATCAGTGTAGAATCGTATTCATTCATGTCGGCACATTGCCCTCGGCTTCTCCGGGAACATCGTAGGGTTTGGACACTCGCCGTCCATAATGCACGCTTTCTGCCTTCAAGGTGTAGTCTTTTCAGCTGATAGTAGCTTTCTTGCGATGGTGCAGATGACTTGAGACAATTACAGAAGGGTGGAAAGAAGAAGAAGAAGAGTTTGGATTTGATATCCCGCTTTATCACTACCCGAAGGAGTCTCAAAGCGGCTAACATTCTCCTTTCCCTTCCCCCCACAACAAACACTCTGTGAGGAGTGGGGCTGAGAGACTTCAGAGAAGTGTGACTAGCCCAAGGTCACCCAGCAGTTGCATGTGGAGGAGTGGAGACACGAACCCGGTTCACCAGATTACGAGTCTACCGCTCTTAACCACTACACCACACTGGCTCTCAGTGGGAGAATGTGTGTAGAGAAAGAGGACAGGGGGTGTTTCTCTCCTCTCTCGTAATTCTACAACTCGCAGCCGTCCGGTGAAACAGAATGGCGGGAAGTCAGGACAAGATGAGAAACGGCTTCTTCACACAGCGCATACCTGTGGAGAGTTTGCTACCCACCATAGGCACCGACTTCAACAAAATAGGTCACCCCTTGCCTGCAGAGCTGGCAGCCCTTCACCCCTTTTTGAACACCCTCCCTTGGGAGTCCTCTGGGCTGCCGCCGCCCCTTGTCTCTGAACTGCCCCCCTTCCCCCAAAGAGAAGTGCCTCCACTTCCTGCTCACCCCCTGCTCAGCCCCAGAGGCACCATTTTCCTGAGGAGCTTGTAGCCAGGGCTGCTGCAATGAACAGCTGTGCAAGCCTTTGGGTGGCAGAGATGCGAGAGGGCATCAGAGCCTGAGGGAAGAAAAGAGGGACAGAGGCTAGTGTTGCCCGCGTACCCCCAGCCATCATTCAAGGCAGCCCAGGGTGGCATGGCACACTGGTTGAAAACCACTGTCAAAGTGGTTAACAACACATTAAAACATCAAATAAAACAGTCCAGAATAAAACAGATTCAAGGAAAATAATTCAAATCCTCCTCTCGGTGACATTTTGCTTTCCCCAGTTGCCAACCTGGCATCCAGAGATCTCCACTTGGTCTCAATTGGACCTGTGCCAGTCACAAAAACGCGCCTGGCACCTAGCTAATTTCTAACACTGGCCAGATAGGGGCCTGGAGGGACGCAGTTGGCACCTAAACCTGTGCTTCTCTGTCCCATGCCACTGTAGCAGCATGCTGGATGAGGCAGATAACTAGACAGTGTCCCAGAATGTTTATGGAAAAGAGCTCTCCATCACTTAACAACTTCCGTTCCTTTGGCTATCTCCACTGTCGGAGGCATCATGGCTCCAAATACCACTTCTGGCAAGCGGGGAGAGTGCGGTTGCGTTAATGTCTACCTTGCAGGCTTTACACAGGCACCTGCTTAGCTGTTGTGAGAACAGGATGCTGGCAGACCAGATGGGCCATTGGCCTGATCCAGCAGACTCTTCTTATGTTCCTGTATTCAGGGCTCTTGCATTCCTAACAAACCTTCCTTGCATCCATTTCCCCCCCCCCCCCCCATCTCGTCATTATGCTGGGTGGCGGTGGAGGGCCTTGGTCCTGCTTCCGGGTTGCGGCAGGGAAATAGAAACACTTGCTCAGCATCTGCAAAGCTTTAATTGCACATTCAAGGAGTGCCCTATTAGAAGAAAACATGCATAGCGGCTTTGACTAACTTCCTGTTTGTTCATTTATTTAGAGAGGGTCGGCAGGGTGCAGATTGTGTCAATGTTTACCCTGCGCAAATTAGAAGCTGCAAGTTCTCGTGTTAGGAATTTATACAAAGTCCTTTGTGTGCGTCGAGGGGGCTGCTATGTGCTGTGAAGTGTGAAGTCCTACTAAAACACACTATTAAGTAACACGGCTCTGCCTTTTGACATTTGTTTTGTTTTGGTGTAGCCTTGTTCTCGGACAGATACAGATGAGGTGTTAAAACTCTAGATTAGGGATGTTGTAAACGGGAGCAGAAATTGCCTGTGCTCTCTTATTTGCCCTTTGTCCAGAATGCATCCAGCGAATATGATTGGCATTTGCTGCTGTTGTTTTTCAGTCTGCAAATGATATGCAATTGATGATGTTTCCCCCTCCGCCCCCTCATTTGTATTGCATCTCCTATGCCTTGAAATGAGTGGCTTTTGCATTGGAATGAACTGTTTGGAATAATGTAATGGTTAAACGATCAGTTACAGCTCAGGTTTATTTCTTTTAAACTTTATTCTATTTACCAAAATTTATATACCACTTGACTATAAGAAACACATGCAGGTGGTTTATAAGTATATAAAATGAAACACTAAAAACAGGTATTTGATGATAACATTCCAAAAATGATTAAAATCCAAAGTAGGGAAAAAGAAAGAAAACACATATAACTTCTGCTTGTTGAGATAGGTAAAGGTAAAGGGACCCCTGACCGTTAGGTGCAGTCATGGACAACTCTAGGGTTGCGGTGCTCATCTCGCTTTACTGGCCGAGGAGCTGGCATACAGCTTCCGGGTCATGTGGCCAGCATGACTAAGCTTCTTCTGGCGAACCAGAGCAGCACATGGAAATGCCGTTTACCTTCCCGCCGGAGCGGTACCTATTTATCTTCTTGCACTTTGTGCTTTCGAACTGCTAGGTGGGCAGGCAGGGACCGAACAACAGGAGCTCACCCCGTCGCAGGGATTCGAACGCTGACCTTCTGATCAGCAAGCCCTAGGCTCTGTGGTTTAACCCACAGCGCCACCCTTGTCCCTTCCCTTGTTGAGATAGGCTTGCTTAAAGGGAAATGTTTGAAGTAGGCATTGAAAAGAGCACAGGGAAGGTTCCTGCCTAGTATCAACAGGCCGGGAGTTCCAAGGTTTTAAGTGCTGCCACATTAAAAGATTGATTTCTTACAAGTGTGGAACAATATTATGCGGCACTTGTAACAGTGCCAGTTCTGCAGATCGAAGCAGTGTAGTGGGTATGTATTGGGTAAAGAAATGCAGCAGCTAAACCGGCCCCAAACTGTTAAGGGCTTTATATCCTGGTACACTTTGAACTTGCCTTGGTAGCAAATGGACCACAGGGTCTGACGGGGTCTCCCTCCTATCAGCAGCCATAATTGCACTAACTCCAGCTTCTGGGTTGAGCCCCACACAAAGCGCATTGCAATAATTTAGCCTTGAAGTCACCAGTCCCTGAACAACTGTTTACTATCCCAACTGCTTTTCTTGGGTCCCCTGGCTGCTGTTGGACTACAGCTCCCATCATCCCTGACCGCTGGTCCTGCTAGCTAGAGTTGATGGGAGTTGTAGTCCAACAACAGCCAGGGAACCCCAAGTTTGAGAAACACCGGTAAGACCTATGCCATCACACTGGAACAGGTGCCAGGGCTAGGCACACACCCCAGCAGGTAATGTTGTATGCTGCCTTGGGTGCCCTTGGAACAAAGGGCACTACTCCTAAATTATGATAAATGTAGGTAAGTTTACTGACTCAGTAGGTACATTTCCCTCTTATGTCGAAGAAGTCTCTCCAGCTACATTGCTGCAGCTGTTAGAACAATCTCTTGTCTTGCAGAACTGACATGTATAACTCTGCCTTCCTTCCCCCCAGTCTCGCAGTGTGGATAAGCAACATGCCGTCATCAACTACGACAAGGAGATGAGCACTGGGTGAAGGATTTGGGAAGCTTAAATGGGGTAAGTAAGGAAGTCGGCTGCTGGACGGGATGGCTTCATTCCTGCGGGTGTTTGGCTGCGCATTTCCATTTTGCTTTGCTGGGAGTGCTTTAGAGACCTGTGTGCTGAAGGCGATTGAAGCACCTCAACGCAAAGTCAGTAGGGCTGGTGCTAGTCATGGAAGGATAGTGGGCCTATTTTGGGGGAACCCCTGGTTATGATGGATAGGCCAGCCCAAGCTGTACCTCCATAGATGCTTCATAGGGTTTGGCTAGATTTGCCAGACGTTCAGTTTTTCTCCTCCTCCTCCTGTTACGGAAGCCCATAAAGGCCTGAAAGACATTTTGACTGGTAGCAATGCTGGCAAGGGTTGTTCCGCTTTCTCGTGGATTAAAACAAGACTTCCGAGTTGCGTATTCTGCTGTAGAGCTTAAGAAGAGCTTGCTGGATCAGGTCGAAGGACCACCTGCACGCAGGCTTCTTATAGGCATCTGGCTGACCACAGTGAAAACAGGATTCTGCCCTTCAACTGATCCAGCAGAGCTCTTCTTCTTATGTTCCTAATTGATATAGTTCAGATATTTCTGTTGTCCAAATTAAATTCTATCTATCCGTATTATGACTCGCCTTGTATTAAGGTATTTGGCCTTACCGGCAGCTTCATTTGTAATTTTAGTAGAAAGTTTTGGGTTGCATTCAATGTGCTGCTAAGGTGAATGTTCTGCTGGCACAAGGATTCCTCCTTGTGCAATGGGGTGCCCTCCCTCTGTTCCCCTTGTATGCAGCCTGAATACGTCCCAGGTTTACTCACAACCCTCTGGAGCAGGTACCATTGCACAAGCCCTAAAAGTAGCCCAATAGTTTTTTATGGAGTACCTGTGCCTGCTGGTAAGCAATAAAACAGGCATAGGCAAACTCTGGCCCTCCAGATGTTTGGGACTACAATTCCCATCATCCCTAGCTAACAGGACCAGTGGTCAGGGATGATGGGAATTGTAGTCCCAAACATCAGGAGGGCCGGAGTTTGCCTGCAATAAAATAAACAGCAGCATTAAAAAACCTTTGGGCTGTTAGAAAGGGAGTAATTCCATCAGAAAACATTTGAAGTTTTTATGGCTAAAGAATAAGACCTGACCTCTGAAATAAAAGAAGACAACTTTTCAGAGAAACTATGCATAAATTAGAGGCATTGTTGGTGGTAAACTTTTGAAAACTAAATAAACACTTAAAAAAAAGCTTTTCAGAGAAACGAGCTTTGAAATTTTTCAATGGCATGAAATGAAAGAACTGAGGGCTGAGCTTCTTGCTGAGAAGGAATGTGACTTTACAGATCCTGTAAGGAAGAGGAACTCTCAGTCAATGTGACTGTGTACTGGAAATACGAGTATTTCATATAGAGAGATACATGCAGAACTACTGACTCATGCGTGACTATCTCCCAGGTTGACAATCTCCCAGCTACTCTGCCCCTGTATTCTGCTGCATGTACAGATCTAGACAACAACGCCATCTCCCATAATCAGTTGGGGTCCAACAACATCTGGAAGGCTAGAGGTTCCCCGTCCCTGGGGTAGACCTTGTTGTTGGGGCTAGATGAATATGGCAGCTCTTTAACTTGGGTCTCCAGCAATTTTTTTGGACTACAACTCCCATCATCCCTAGCTGGCAGGACCTGGTCAGGAATGATGGGAGTTGTAGTCCAAAAACAGCTGGAGCCCCCAAGTTTGGGAAAACCTGGCCTAACAATTCTAAAGCAGAAATCCACTTCTGAAGCATTGTTTCAAATTGAGATTGGGAGCACAACTGTGGTCGTAGCAAAACCACACTGCACCATGGTTAGCGTCAAGAATGAAAGGGTAGAAAGTAGAAAGAGAGGAAGGAAGGACAGAGTGTTTGAGCCCATGAGATCTCCTAGCTGTAGGTAAGGGACCTAACCAGCAGGGTTATTGATGTCTGCAACAAGCCTTAGCTTCCATAAAAGATGTACCTTGCAAAAGGCACATAGTGACATGATTTTAAATGATTTCAAATATGTCCCGGAGCAGAGAGCTCTCTCTTTTTGGCTCCCCAAACCCCCTTCTTAACCTTGTGTGAGCCCCACTGTTTTACGTCTGTGCTGTCGCTGTGGAAACATACGGCAGCACATAATTTCCTGTCTCTGTTTGCTGTGCAAGTCCCATCTGCAAAAGATTGCTTGTGCTCTGGATTTCCAAATCCAAGTGCAGCTGTACGTGGCTTGGCTTTTCCAGCGTGCCAGCACATGTTTGCGTCGTATTTGCATTTTAAGGGCAGAGAGAAGCCGTTTGTTTGTTTCTTAGCACATGCACACCCTTGAATTGAGCAGCTTTATGACAACACAGAGAGTGGCTTTGTCATTTAGGCTCAGGGCAGGGGCTCGGAAGCTGTCTTTCCAGCAGACCTCCAGTAGTGCCTTGGGTGAAAAACCTCAGGGGTCAAGTGTGGCTCCCTAGGCTTCTCTTTCTGGCCCTTGGGGTGGGAGACAAAACTCGGAACTGTCTCTACGCCCTCTTTGCACCTCCAACTAATCCAGCAGCTACAAGCTGCCGTTGCATAAAAATGACAAGAAAAAAAGTCTGAATTCCGCAAGCTTTTACAAGCTGTGCAAAGCAGATGAGGAGGATCTTATCCATTCAAGGAACTGCCCAGATTCCTCTGTGCTTGTGCTTCAAAAGTGCAGGCCTTAACTTTCTCTCTACAAGACATTTGCACAGGTACCCCTGGGAATTTGGCACACTGGGCAGCTGCCAGGCTTGCTCATATTAGCCGCCTTGGCTAGTGGAAGATCCATCTGGCTGGCCTTGAGGGCACCTCATTGGATGGAGCTACAGTTGCAAGGGGACCCTCCTCTTTTAATGGCAGGGAAGTCATTGCCCATCCTGGCATCCTTGGCTCCTAGATCTTAAGATGCTTGCAGTGCTGCCTGCATTGTACTCTTGTCATTTTAGGAACATAGGTAGGTAGGTAGTTTATTTCGGCCATTTGGCCCATATCACATAGCAAAAACACATTCATCATAATACACGCAAAATAAAACAATTCAACAAATTTCAACAATACGGTACAAAACAATTTTAAAATAACCCGTTTACACCCTTCCATCTAATTCAAACCGAAATCAGAGTTTTAGGAACATAGCAACCTGCCTTATACACCTAGCTCAGTGTTGTCCACACTGACTGGCAGCCGCTCTCCAGGCAGGTGACACTGGAGCTGGCTGGGATTGAACCTGAAACCCATCTGCGTGCAATGCAAATAGAATCATAGAATTGAAGAGTTGGAAGGGACCACGAGGATCATCTAGTCCAACCCCCTGCAATGCAGGAATCTTTCACCCAACGTGAGGCTCGAACTCATGACCCTGGGATTAAAGAGTCTCATGCTCTATTGACTGAGCTATTACAAATCTTATGGCCTTTCCCCATTTTCCTGTGCTTGCCCACCTTTGGGCTTAGAATGAACATAGCTCTTCCCAGCTGAACTGTCGTCGTTATCTTTGTGGGGCCTCAAATAGGTTTTATTTCAAAAGCCAAGGTCTTGACTTATGAAAGCTCACCAGGCCGACGTCTGAGAACACTCTGCTCTAAAGTTCAGAGCAAACACATTTACTAGACGGCGGCTGCTCTTTAGCATCGCCCCGCTTATCAAATTTCAGACTCTCTTCCCTGCTGTGATGCCAAGGAGGACGAAACCACTTTGAGATTACGTGGGCTGCCTGCAGATGTGTAGAATTCGTACTCTGCTTGGGTGAATTGTCCGAAAGCCTCTCCGCCACATGGATTGTTCAATAAATACGGCAAAAACAAATTTCATCTCTCTGAATCTCTCTCAAGGTAGATAAAATGTGTGAGTGTGTCATTGCAGCAATCACAGTAAAGGGTGTCTGTTGCATTGCCTGGGCAGGGCTAGTCAGTGTGGTGTTCAGTTAGCCAGGTATTTTTCAGTTCCAGCCAGCACGGCCACTGGTCAGGGATGATGGGATTTGTAGTCCATAACATCTGAAGGATGCCTCGTTGGCTGCCAATTAATTTCCAGGCCCAATCCAAAGGCCTGCTGTTGACTTATAAAGCCTTAAATGGCTCAGGACAGCAATACCCCAAGGACCGCCCCTCCGCAATTGAACCGACCCAAACCCTGCAACCATCATCTGAGGCCTTTCTTCATGGGCCTCCTCCATGAGAGGTCTGGAGCATGGCAACACGAGAAAGGGCCTTTTCTGCAGTGGCTCCCCGTTTGTGGAATGCCTTCCCCAGGGAGGCTTGCCTGGCACCTTCATTGCATATATTTAGATGCTGGATGAAAAGGTTTGTCTGCCCCCAAGCACTCAACTCATTAGCATCCTATGAATTTTTAAATACCGTATTGGCCCGGAAATAAGCCACCCGAATATAAGCCGCTCCCTTAAAATTCCACAGGCACTCACACCCGTTTCGTTTTACCGTAGGTCTGTTTCAGCAGCGATATCGTAAAAGCCAATTTTTGTAAGGTCACAGATTTAAGCTGTACTTTAACTTTTCATGGTCAGATTTTTTTTGGGTGTGTGTGGGGGATTAAGGCTTATATTCAGGCCCACAAATGGTATGTTTCTGGGAGGGAGGTTATTGGTTTGTTATTGGTTTTATTTTATGTATTTTGCATTCTCATTTTGTATTTTTCTGTTGTGAACCTCCCTGTGAAGAAGGGTAGTATACAAATTTCAACAACAACAACAACACAACAACAACAACAACAGTCTTTTAAATGACGTTTTGCCCTTCTTCTCCACAGACTTTTGTGAATGATGTGCGGATTCCAGACCAGAAGTACATCACGCTAAGACTGAACGATGTGATCCGTTTCGGCTATGATATCCTTTTTGGGTGTGCTCTATGGGCAGAATTTTGTGGGACCCTTAGCAATGTCCTTTCTTCCCACTGTGAGCCAATCCTGACTTCATGGGGCACCACCACCCCTGGAAGTCTGCCTTTGCACTCCTAAAAGAAATTTACGGTTATTGCATTTTCTTGCAGCCTCATTTTGGAGAAGGCAGTGTGGTATAGTGGTTAAAATGTTGGACTAGGACTGAGAAGAGACAGGTTCAGACTTCCATTCACCTGTGAAACTCATGGGGTGACCTTGAGGCCTATTGCTAGCACTCAGCTTAACCTACCGTACTTTTCTGTGTATAAGACGCCCCCATGTATAAGATGCCCCCTATTTTGGGGGACCCAAATTTAAGAAAATGGGGGAAGATGGCACAGAGTTGTTGAACTTTTTTTGGGGGGGAGATTTGCCCAAAGTTGTTGGGGGATTGCCAAAAATCATTCACCCCCACGTGTCGCAACACCCACCCCCTCGTCTGTCCCCTCGCCAACAGAAGCTGCCAATCGCCAGCTCAGTTACCGCGTCAGCCAATCAACACCCCCCATTGACGCAGCAACCAATAACACACCCAATAGCTGCTGACAGCCGCGGCAGCAACCAATCAAACGTCCACCCTATGCAGTATCCATGTATAAGATAGCCCAAACTTCTTAGCATAATTTTTAAGGGAAAAAACCTAGTCTTATATACTGAAAAGTACAGTACTTCACAGGGTTGCTGTGAGCAACTTGTTTGTTTATTTATTTGCAGCATTTATAATTTGCTTGTTTATTTGCAGAATTTATAAACTCGGTTCATTGATTAATTTGCTGCGTTTGTAGCCAGTAAGTAGTAGCTTGCAAATGTCTCTCCTAAGACGCTCCCTGCCCTCAGCCTCACGATCTAAAAGGACACGACACACGAGGAAAATGAAATGGGAGGGAGGGGGGACACTAAGGCAGTTTGAATCCACATGGTGGGGTGTGTGTGTGTGTGTGTGTGAGAGAGAGAGAGAGAGAGAGAGAGACTTGAGGCAGTTACCATGCCCCCTTGCCAATGTCTGTGGCGGTTTGTATTTGGACAGTGGGTTAATGTAGGTCACTCTGACCCCCTTAGAGAAAATGCAGAATATGAAAGCAAAGTTCTTTCCCTGAGACGCTCATGGAACAGCATCCTGTAGATTTCACCCTCCATCTCTTGGAGGTTTTTGGACATTTGGCAACTGAAAAAAAATGTTTGCATCCTGGCCTTGAGCGAAGCCAAACAATGGATTTTGTTGGCTTCAGTGGGAATTCCCTCTGGATCCCCCTAAACTGGCAGAAAACAGGACTCTTGATTTCCATCGCTGCCTCCCAAACCGGGATCGGTTGAAAAAACTTACACTTGGCATCAGCTTCAGAGGGAAAGAATGCAATTGCTTAACTCTTTTGGAAACATCTGTGAGATGGAGCTGCAGAATCTTACGAGGCTGGGCTTTTAATCTCTTCATCAGAGCATCATCTCCCAGTTGTCTGGTATCTTCAGCCAGTTACCAGTGTTGCGATCGTTTTCTGTGAATGCTCTAGGTCCCCCCCCCCCCGGCCAGGATTTTTAATAACAATTGGCAGGTGGATGGACCATTTCCTCTGTGACAGAACACATGATTTGCCTGAAGAAGGTTCCAGGTTAAATCCTGCACACCTGAGGTTAGCAGGTGCCAGGAGAGGTCTCTTGCCTGACATCCAGGACAGCTGCTGTCAGCTGGAGTAGACCAGCCTTGTAAATAAGCCCACAGAAGTTACTAGTCTGCAGCAATTACTACTAGTGTTGCTGGGCTCCGTGTTAGAAATTAGCCGGGTTGTTTTGCGACCATGTGGAGATCTGTGGATGCCAGGTTGGCGACTGGGGAAAGCAAAACGTCACTTGGAAGAGAAAGACCCTTGAAGCTTGGTTTAATTCTGGATCGTTTGATGTTTTAATGTATTGTAACCCGCTTTGAGATTTGTTCTTTAAAATATAAAGCGGTATAGACATGAAAGTAACAATAACAATGATTCCCATTGGAAAAAGCACCTGGACATTCCGTTGTGCCAACCGCAATTCAGGTTTAAGGTGCCATTTGGCGATTAGATTCTATATCTGAGTTTTTAACTCCAGCTGGGACTGGAGCAAGTTGGTAGGAGAGGGATGGAGAGAGCAAGGAAGGGCATGGCCGAGAGGACCTTCTGCCTGTGGGACATGCTAGGTTTCTGTGCTTGGCACAGTCCTCTTGCTTTTCTGCTTCCAGCTCTTCATTGCCTGCTTGAAATACTACTGTAAATACGGCTTATGGCTACCAGGCTTAAGTGCAAGGCTGGAATGGATAGCACTGGTCTAGACAAGCAAATAGCCTGACCTAGTTTAAGGCCACGTCTGTTTCATGCATTTAAAGTGCTCATTTACCACTTCAAACATCCGTCGTTTTCCCGCACAGAACCCTGGGAGCTGCAGTTTGCTAAGGGTGCTGAGAGTCGCTAGGAGAACAACCCATCCTCCTTCCGGTGGAACTCTGGGAATTGTAACTGTGGGTGGGTGGGGAGAAAAATAGGGGATTAGGCCACGAAGCTGATTTGGTGTACGTGAGTTCGTGACGCCTGAGATTCTTTCGGTCCATGCCCTTTCCCTTTTTGATTTGTTTGCCATGTTGTGGGTTCGAGGGACGTATGACCAGAGGGAAAAATAATCTGGCCCATATTGATATAAATGAATGAAATATAAATATATGAATTTATATTAATACAGAGGTACCTCTGGTTACGTACTTAATTCGTTCCGGAGGTCTGTTCTTAACCTGAAGCACCACTTTAGCTAATGGGACCTCCCGCCACTGCGCCACCAGAGCATGATTTCTGTTCTTATCCTGAAGCGTTAATTCTGGGTTAGCAGAGTCTGTAACCTGAAGCGTATGTAACCTGAAGCGTATGTAACCCGAGGTACCACTGTATAAATTTAATAAATTTAATAATAATACTATGCCAGTCCTGAGAATAAATGGGGAAGGGGATGTTAAACTTTGCTTATCCTGCGATATGTACGATGGTTGTAAGCCAAAAATGGCTTATCTTCTGAGTTATGGCAATAGGAGCTAGGAGTCCATTATTGTTCATTGCAAAGCAGTAGGTTACAGTTGAATCTTTTCGCAAAACTGCAAATTTGCACCATGTATCAACTTATGTTCTAGCTTATGAGCTGAATCTTTGGGATCGACGTATTAGCTGTCCAAATCATCAGTTTCTTAAAGCAACAGGTTACCATTAACTTCTCTATTAGAAGCATATTCAAGGATTTATAGGGGTTCACATTATCACATTCATTATAGCCCTTTGGGCCACTGTCCACGATGAACGGTGGTGTCGGAGAACAGCTCTCTGGTGTGACACACACCACACACAAACACAACACACGTGCTCCAGCCTATTCCCACCCACCCCTAATTTATATCGACCTCCTTTCATTAAACAGCCTTGATGCTAAAATCAGGTCAGTGGGGGGGGGGAATTCCTGATTAGCAAGGCATTGATTTTTAAGCAGGTTCCTGAATTATCCCAAGATCCATACCCACCTCTGGCTTTTTAATTTTTTCTTAAATTTGTCTACATTTCAACACTGTGTTTTCTGTCGAGTGCAAAAACAGGCATATTCCACTTTAACATGCTTTGTGGACAAGCAAGGTTCTCTCTCCAAATAGGGTGTGCGGGGTTGGCATTTCAGTGCATCTTGGCAGCAGACAGGTCTCTCTGCAGCCTTGCGGTTGTTTAGATCCTTGTGGTGTGATTGTGTCATAAGGAGAGAGACAGAAAAAGGACAGGGGTAGTTGCAGGGTAGGCAGAACCTTTTGCTGAAATTGAATCTTTTGCAGATGAAATTGCATGCCTAATTCCGGCAACCTGGTGCAATTTACTCTGTCCCCTCCCTACCATCTGACTGGCATTTTCCAAAAAGCATTCTGCCTGTCCCCTTCTCATTCAGCTCTTTATAGCTCGTACCATCTTTGCATTGCCTGAGTCAGCAGTGTTCTCATGCTGAAGGGGACGCATCTGCCGGCCACGACAAAAACTGGCCGGTTTCCCCAACTGTGCCCTTGTCCTTGGTCTGTTCCCCTCTCTCTAAAAGCAACATGCACAAGCCTTTCTTGCGTTTCGAACGTTTCCAAATAATCCCCACCCTCCTCTGTTGGTGAAGTGCAAGCCAGCTATTCTGTGCAGCTGTAATGTGAGCTGTGTAAACGTTGCCCGTTTAAAACGGTTCATTGTGCTTTTGACGGGGCAATCTTTTGTGTTGCGTCTATACTTATTGCTCCTGAGGCCGAGCCTGATGGCTGGGTATGGCAGACACATTTCTGCACAATGCTGCTTTATTTGTGTGCCTGCTTTGGCTTCCCATTTCTCTCCAAACCAGGTGTCCCACTGTCTGCCTGCACACAAAGCTCCCAGAGCCAGTATGATGTAGTGGTTAAGAGTGGTAGACTCGTAATCTGGGGAACCAGGTTCGCTTCCGCTCCTCCACATGCAGCTGGGTGACCTTGGGCTAGTCACACTTCTCTGAAGTCTCTCAGCCCCACTCACCTCACAGAGTGTTTGTTGTGGGGGAGGAAGGGAAAGGAGAATGTGAGCCGCTTTGAGACTCCTTGGGTAGTGAAAAGCGGGATATCAAATCCAAACTCTTCTTCTTCTTCCCAGGATACAGTCCTATGTTCCATTTTAAGCTGGAGCCTCTCTGGGCAACGGGCATCAAATTCATGTTGGAGCTCTGAACTTTCATTTTCTTTTTGGTCTGCTCTGATTGTGATAAACAGGGAAGCCTTTCCTTTCTTCCTTAAAAATAAATAAATACAGATTTTCTTGAGGACGAAAGTGCTTACAGCATCTCTGCTTTCAGTTCATAGAGCCCTTTCTACAGTTCAGTTACATTCAGTGGTACCTCAGTTCTCAAATGCCTTGGTTCTCAAATGCCAAAAACCCAGAAGTAAGTGTTCCGGTTTCCAAACATTTTCCGGAAGCCGAACGTCCGATGCTGCTGTCTGCTATTGTTTCTGGGGCGCCTGCACCAATCAGAAGCTGTGCCTTGGTTTTTTGAACATTTCGGAAGTCAAACAGACTTCCGGAACGGATTAAGTTTGGTGCTTTTGTGTTTTCGCTATTTATTTTGCGTTTTTGTTGTTTGAGGCTTTTGGTTAATTTGTTTTTGTGACTGTGTGGAACCAAGTTCAGCTACTGATGATTGATTGTGTGACTGCGGAAATGGATAAAAGCCCCCCATCCAAACAATGACTATCATCAGTCCAGGTAAGAATTTTTTTAAATTTTTATCATCTACAATACTGTCTTATTTATTTTATAGTACAGTACATTGATTATTGCTTTCATTTTATGGATCAATGGTTTCGTTAGATAGTAAAATTCATGTTAAATTGCTGTTTTAAGGGCTGTTTATAAAATTTTGGAGTGGATTAATCGTTTTGCATTACTTTCTATGAGAAGATGTGCCTTGGTTTTGGAACGCTTTGGTTTTGGAACGGACTTCCGGAACAGATTAAGTTTGAGAACTGAGAAACCGCTGTAATGTTACAGACAGTATGAGGCTGGAGGAGGAGGAGGAGAGAAACGGGGCAGATAGCAAACTTTGGTATTTTTACATGGTGTGTGTGCGAGGTTTGGTGTCAGCGTCACATGGGTAGGTTCTATATCTATTACTTTATTAGTTTTTCTTGGCGATGAGAGAGATTGAGGGGCCCAGGACATGGCTGGAAAGCCTTTTTGTCACCTGAGTAAACCTGGACCACCGCAGCTGGGTTTCTTAAACATCCCCTCTCCCCTCTTTGCTCTTAAGGGTGCCACCTTTCACCTGCACGGGACACGGGTGGCGCTGTGGTCTAAACCACAGAGCCTAGGGCTTGCCGATCAGAAGGTCGGCGGTTCGAATCCCTGTGACGGGGTGAGCTCCCGTTGCTCGGTCCCAGTTCCTGCCCACCTAGCAGTTGAAGGCACGTCAAAGTGCAAGTAGAAATAGGGACCGCCGGCGGGAAGGTAAACGGCGTTACCGTGCGCTGCTCTGGTTCGCCAGAAGCGGCTTAGTCATGCTGGCCACATGACCCGAAAGCTGTCTGTGGACAAACGCCGGCTCACTCGGCCTATAGAGCGAGATGAGCGCGCAACTCCAGATTCGTCTGCGACTGGACCTGACAGTCAGGGGTACCTTTACATCTTTTCACCTGCATGGAGTGGAACAGGCTTAGCCAAGGATTCCTCTGGCAGTGAATCTGCCCTACCCATGTGATTCTGGAAGCTGGACAGCTCAGTGCCCATGTGCCACAGTGTCTGGCAACATGGTGGTCAAGGGGGCGGGAGGGGATGTGCATTTTCTAGCTGCCTCTGCTGAGCAGTGGCCAAGCAGGGATGTATGGCCTGTGCAGCAGCGTTAGAAACTCGCATTGTTCTAGGCCAGACACCCCCAAACTTGGCCCTCCAGCTGTTTTGGGACTACAACTCTCATCAGCCCTAGCTAACAGGACCAGTGGTCAGGGGTGATGGGAATTGTAGTCCCAAAACATTGGAGGGCTGAGTGTGGGGATGCCTGTTCTAGGCACAATTTTGCGACAGGGAGTTTCATTAGCGCACAAGCATTTTCTGAGCTCTGGGCGCAATACTGCGCCTAAGATTTCAAGATGAAAATTGCAGAGGACCTTTTTCTGCCTCCCCACTTCCAGCTACTCTCCAAAGACTGGAGAAGAGACCCTCTTAAAAATATTACGGGGTGGGCGGGGGAAGGACTAGACCATGTGAAAAATGAACGTAATATTTTAGCTGCAGTTCATTCCATTTTCAGCTTTGTATTCTTGTTGTTTAAAAGGCACGCCTAGGCATTCCGTTGTTACACCCATAACCTGGGTTTAAGGTGCCATTTACTCCTAGCTTTCATATCTCGGTTTCTAACACTGCTGTGCAGGGATGGCCACATTTATGTCTGTGAAGAGGCCTGCACGACTGCGTTGGTTTTTCGAACTGTGTGCAGTAGTGATGACCATTGACTTGGATGGCCTTACATTGTGAGAACTGAATGCTGGACTAGGTGCGCCTTTGGTCTGATCCAGCAGGGCTTTTCCTAGGTTCTTCTTCTTCTTTCTTCTTCTTCTTCTTCTCTTCTTCTTCTTCTTCTTCTTTCTCCTCTTTTTAAAAATCCTTTATTGTGAGCAACCTCCATAGGAGAACTCATTTGAAATGAATGGAATGCACTCTGTTTGCCAGGGCATGCCCTGGATTGGCGCAGCCATTCAGGGACTCTCAAGTGTCCTTCTTGCCAATTGAAGTATAGCTTAATCTAATTCCAGCTGGATGGATAGGTGTAAGAGGACTTGGCAGTAACGGTGGGTGGGGAGAGGCAGGCAGGGAGAAAGGAATGATGTCATCGCATAAACTTCTCTCCTTTGATTCTGAATCACCTGTTTTTCCTCTCTTGACCACCTGAGGTTTTTTTGTTTGTTTACTTCCTTGTAGAAATGATGTAAGTTTTGGCTGCGAGGTGATCCTAGCTGGTGTGCTGTGTATTTTTCTTTTGAAGATACAGTGACTTCCTTTTCTTCATTGATTTATAGAATTTAATACTGTTCCTCTCCCCACCCCTCGCAAATCACGATCGGCAGATATAGTGGGGGGGGGAATCTATATCCGTTCATGTACATATACAATAATAACAAATGACACTTCCTAAAAACTAAGCAGAAACAGAATAAAACTGTATTATAAGTAAAATTGGGCAGTGTACGATTCAAAGTTGGGAATTGGAGACCTTGAAATATTGCGTAAACTTTGAAGAGGCATCTAAAGCTGTCGTCTGTCTCTGCCTCTCAAACACCAGGGGGACAGTATTCTAAGATGGTGCTACCACCCAGAAGTCCTGCTTCCTCATCAATAAGTGATAATCTGCTGGCCATGGGATGACTAACAGGATCTCCTTGGATGATCTGAAAGCTCTGTTGGGCTTGTGCTGAGACGGCCAGGGATCTGCTGGATCCCAAGCTATTGCATCACTGCATTGGGCCTGATCTGGGGCTGATCATCATGCTCTGGAACTTCCTCCCCAGCTGTCATGAACAGCAGGCCTGCAGATGTTTTGATAGCTCCCCACTGGCGGGAGTGGGAAAACTTGAATTGCACCTCAGTTATAACATCAATGTTCAGCTTTAACATATGCACCGCATCGCAAACCAGTCTTGTCACAGATGGTGAATCTGCATCCCCTTACACACTTTCCCTTTCCAGCCACTGTATGATGAATGTTTATTTATGGCTCCTTTGAAATCATCTGACATGACATGACGTGTTGGGAGAGGAGTTGCCGTTGGCTTCTAATAATGTTACAGTTGGCTTCTAATAATGTTACAGTAGATGAGTCCTGCAAAAAAAAACCTTCTGCCTCTTTCCTTAACGTGTTCTCTACATGCCAACATGTATGTGCTTGACACATCCAGCACAAGGTCCCAGAAGAAGCACTAAAGGTGAGCATTTGCATTCCTTTTTGTGTTTGTTTGTTTGTGGGGGCGGGATGAGAATAAGGGGGCTATTTATGACACGCTTCTTGTGCTAGTGAGCTATACTTACAGCTCAGGGAGATCCCACGAGTGGCTCGACACCATTTTCTTTCCGCTGCTTAGCTTGTAAAATCCCCCAAAACGGGTGTCGGGGAAATGGGATTTCCCAGATTCATAGGAGGCATGGGATCTGATGCCTCTGATAGCTCTCCTAGCAGTAGAAATGGAGGCTGCGTGGCTCAGTGGTAGGATGCATGCTCTGCATGTTTCCATGGATAACGAGATCAGCTGATATTGGGAAGGTCATTTCTATGCTTGTAGAGAGCGTCAGAGAATTCTATTCATATTGATCCAGAGCAGATTCCAATGTACAGTTAGCATGTTGCAGGATTCCCAAAAAATAGACCAGAGGCAATTGTATTTCATCCAGCAGAGCTTTACTGCTACTGAAGGCAAATGAGCATAATGGTCACAAATCCAATACACAGGATTGGCACTGTCCATAAGAAATCCAGTTGCAGCAGACTTAACTTAAACTCACAATAACTTATAATAAGACTAAACCTTAACACTAAGCATGCTGTGTACAGAACACCACACCAGAAGAAGAGAGACAGAAAGAGAAAGTGAAGCCCAGGCTTCTTCTGGCCTTACTTTTATAGTCAGCATGACCTTGACTGAAAGAGATAGCAGAACCAGTTTAAACCAGCTGCACTCAGCTTCTCTGAAGGAATAACCCGAACACCACGAACCTTCTGCTTGTTTCTTTCGCACAGAGAGGCTTCCAGAACCCTCTTGAATCAATTAGAATAGGAAAGATCTCTACACGTCAGATCATACTTTCTGCACTAAGAAATGCAAACTGACATCCCCCCCCCAAATCGGGTAGTTAGTATTGGCTTAGCTTAGGTGTGGGGAACATTTGGATCTCCAGATGTTCATAGAATCGTGCAATGCAGGATCTCAGCTTGATCATACAGGACTGATGTCATCTAACCTCTGCTTAGAAACCCCCCAATGGAGAAAAGTGTGTGGTGTGCACAATCATTCAGAGCTTCTCATTCAGGCATGAGCCTTGTTGATGAGAACAGGTGTTGTGCAAAAAGCACAGATGCAGCTTTTCACCACCACTCCCATTTATTTCAGATCTTTCCCATGAGAAAACACCCAGTGCATTATGCTGAAACAATCTTAGATCAGAGCTAATCCCCACCTGGCAGATCTGTGTCCGCTTATTATTATATATCTCCGCCTGTTCCATAGGATAGGCTGCCTTCACCTTTTCAAGGTTTTGGCCCATAGTCATGAGGCTCTAGCAATTTCACTTACTTTTTTTCTTTTCAAAGCCAGCCAGTGATGAGGTTCTTGTGAAAGTCCACGGCTCAGGCAAAGTTGCCGGGCAGGATTTGGGCCATGTTTCGGCTGCCTGAGCCTGAGAAATAAGACGCACATCGTAAGGAAGAACACACAGCAGTGCAGATTGGAGATCTTGTGTGAATTCCGTGGCAGGGCAAAAGAGCTTCCACAAAAGATTTGGGGGGGGGGGTGTTATTTGGAAACAGTGGCTTGTTATAGCAACGGGTTATAAGAAATGTCTCCAGCCTTCTTAGGCCTTGGGACACACCCAGAAATCCAGGAAGCTGCCATGGACCCACACAAAAAAGCCCATTTCACAGAAAGAAAAACTAGTGATGGCCGCCCTATCCCAACAACAACAGGCGAAACAACTACAACCCCCACAAAAATAACACACACACACACACACACACACACACACAAGTAGGCAGACTCCCCAAGCAGGCAGACCACCTCAAAAGTCCAACCCCTGTCAGTTTTTTAAAAATATTAAAAATAAGGGGTCTGAGGGTGCCATGATGTCTATATATGCCCTGCCCAGGACTGCAAAGAAGACCCTTTTCTCCTCTCCTCAAGCTTCTTACCTTTGTGCACACCCCCCCACAAAATATTACCAAAATGTTTTGCATTTCCCCATTCCTGTTTAATCCTCACACTGTAACAATGACAAACTATTAATTCAATTACAAGGTTCCTGCATTGCAGGGGGTTGGACTAGATGACCCTGATGATCTCCCCCCCCCCAAAAAAACACCAAATACAGCAACAGTGTTTTGTGTTGTGTAGGCTCCTATGATGTAAGTAATGGGCCCCGCCTGCTAGCCTGCTCCCTAAAATATCACATATAAAGGGCCCCATTACCCTAAATCCGGCCCTGTCCTTGAACTCCGACAACACTTATTGCTTGCCTGGATAGTGGCTAAGAGAGTGTATGAACAAGCTTGCCTGTGAATAAACTTAACGCTTATTTTGCTCTACCCAAAAATTGCCTCGCGGCCCCCAAAGGCCTGCTCAGAAAGGGAGTGTTGCCCTTGGGCTGGAAAACAGTTTTCCCCCACCCCACCTTGTGCTATAGACGTTTGTGTGTCTCTCTTTTGCCCTTCAGCATGAGAAATACACCAGCCAGCTTCAGATGAGCTTCAAAAGCGCAGTCATGAAAAGGGTTAGAGCAGCCCTTGGAGCACGGCGGAGATACCGAGTCGCCCCAAGCGAAGCTGGAGAAAGGCGAGAAGAAAGCAATTACAGGTACCTGTATGGGAAAACCCGTTGGCCGGGGAACGAAACGAGCCACCCCCCCCCCCGGTCTCTCTCTGTTGCAAGTCTTGATTTTGCTGGTGATTAGGAGTTAGCCGTTCGGCAGGAGTTGCCGTCGTGGATCTGGCGCAATGCAACCTTGCCTCTCCTTACCCATGCCAAGATGAGATCTACGTGAGATTTGAACTCGCTCCCACAGGAGGCAGCGATGGGCTTGGGTGGGGTTCAAAGGGAACTGGGCAGATTCTCGGAGGAAAAAGTTATGTGTGGCTACCAGCCAGGATGGCTTTGCTCTGCCTCCATGGACGGAGGTAGCAAAACTTAAACTGGGGGCTTTTAAAAATTGTTTTCGTTCATTATTATGGTATGCATTTTTGCATTTTTATATTGTAAACCGCCCTGTGATCGGTGGATGAAGGGCAGTATATTATTATTATTATTATTATTATATTATTTATTATTATTATTATTAATGCTGCTAGTGAATAGTAGTTCCTGGAAGCCGGAGAGGTGATTGGTCTTGTGATAAAATCCTGCGTGCAGCTTTCCCACAGACACCCCGATCGGCCACTGTGAGAACAGGATGCTGGACTAGATGGGCTATTGGCCTGATCCAGCAGCCCTTTCTCTTCATGTTACTATTCTTAAGAGCGTCTTCTTTGATTTCTTTTTATCTGGATATACAGGCATGATTTTTAAGGCAGCTTTTTAGCTGTTCTGCGTTGTCTCGCCATTTTGCTTCTTACGTCGACGCTTTTATCAAACCACCTTTATAGGGACCACTCTTAAAAGGTGCAGTATAAAGAAATGATAAAATGAATAAATAATTAAAAGTTGCATTCGGTGCTGGTCATACTGAGTCGACCCATTAATGGACTTAGGTTTAGTCCAGGCACCCCCCAAACTCGGCACTTCAGATGTTTGGGACTGCAGTTCCCATCATCCCTCACCACTGGTCCTGTTAGCTAGGGATGATGGGAGTTGTAGTCCCAAAACACCTGGAGGGCCGAGTTTGGGGACGCCTGAGTTAGTCGTATCTGTTCCTTTTCAGTGTGACTAGCACTGCCTACAACCCTAAATCTGCGATTAATGGGGACAACCAGAACTGTTTTCCTCATGTTTCTGTATTTCAGGGTTAAGCAAAACCTTACTTTCAAATAAATGCGGGTGCTCTTGATTCCAGGTGTTTCGTCCTTTGGGGATTAGCCCATAAGCCAAATATTTCACCCAGTTTCATCATGCGCTGAGATGGGAAGAAAGGCTTCTCTCTGGCATCACTCGAGAGGCCGCCATCTGAGCGGTTGTTGCTGGACTCCAGCTCCTATTAGTCCTGCTCAGTATGGCCAATGGGAAGGGATGATGGGAGTTGCAGTCTAGCACCATGTTTCCTGGCCGTTCTGCCCGGCCTTAGGCCTGATCCAGCAGCCAGACCCTTCTCACGTTCTTATGGGAGGGCCGCAGTTTGGGCGAGGCTGGTGTGGAGAACAGAATAAATAAAATAAATGCCTGAAAGGGGTCTGAGGAGAACTAGGCCGAGGCGTATAGCTCAGCGTAGTTGCTCTTTAATTGAATGAATTATATTTTAAGAATGTGCACCACCTCAGTAAAGCTTAGTGGTGAAAGCTGAGGAGACTGACCAACCCCTTCCTCTCCCCTCAACCACGTATATTAGCGTTGTCTTGAAGGCCAGTTGTTGCCCTGGCGACCCCTGTGCGTTAGAAGGAAGAAAGGCAGCCTTGCAAAGGGAAGTTTTGATGCTTTATATTTGTTGGAAGCTGCCCCAGAGTGGTTGGGGCAACCCAGTCAGATGGGCGGGGTGGCAAATAATGCAATTATTGTTCTGATCAAGACTGACAGGAGTCTCCTTTCAGTTTGCCCCTTAAAGCCCATCTCAGTTGCAAAGGGAAGGGAAAGGGATCCTTTGCTGGACTTATGGAGGCTGGTCTTAGTGACGGCAGTTTCTCGTGACCTTAATCTTCTGTGCGGCCGTATTTGTCCTTGCAAAAATCCCCTCTAAGCTGGGATCAGGTATTAGAGCCATCCTTTCCCTGTTGGTTCTTTATTTGAGCTGAGAGAGAGAGAGAGAGAGTTCGCAGGCATGCATCTACCTCTTTTCATTCATGTGTTGCACACCTCCTCCCTTTTGGGGCTTACCTCCATTTACCTCTCCTCCGTTCTTCCAGGCACCGTCTGTGATTTGAAGCTCCGTGTCCAAGAGCCCTTTTTTGCCCCGAGCTTCCTCTGCCAGCAAACCCCCAGCTCTTTTTAAAGCTCGATCGGAGCAAACCGTCAGTCCGAGGAAAACCCGATTTGATGTTTGCTCGGATTCAGCTTAAAAGAGCTGGTTTCTGTGGAGAAAATTCGGGGCAAATAAAACATAAATAAAATGCTTGGACATTAAATCGTGGAAGAGGGGGGCAAAATAAGGGTGAGTAAGACCTGTGTGGCTGGTGGCTGTCAGTTTTACCTGTGACGTCTCCAGCAGGCATGACAAGCTCCGTTTTGCTTTGCTCAGAGCGAGCCAGGAGTTCGCATTCGACAAGAGCCGCTTCCTGTGATGAGCTGCGACAGCAGACAAGGGTGAAAGCCTCGAAGGAAACTTCCCAGTGGCAACAGCTGTAATGTGAGCCAGATCCTTGCCGTGCCATTGTAAAGCCCGTGTCAATCCCCAGAGTAATTAATTCGCATCCCTTGCCCGTCTTATCTTGTCAGCTGCTGGAGATTACGCAAGTTCCCCTACATCTGGGGCAGTCTGTGTGCCATCATCTAGATTCTGTACTGCAGCTGCCGTCATCCCAGACCATTGGCCATGCTAGCTGGGGCTGACGGGAGTTTCAGCCCAGTACCATCTGGAAGGCTGCACCTTATGGACCAGCTCCTTGCAAACTAACATTTGCAGTATTTATGCTGAAAATTGATGGAAAGTTTAGGCATGCTCAGAGTTCTGTTAGAACCCAACTTTACAGGTCTGCAGGCCATCCTGCTGCTTTTGAGCCTGTTGCCCGTGCCCGTCCATTGCCTGCACATTTGCAAAGCTAAACAGGGTCTGGTATGGTTCCAGGTTGGATGGGGGGCTGCGTGTTGAGATTCCTCCATTGCAGGGGGTTGGATGAGATGACCCTGTGGGTCCCTTCCAGCTGTACAGTTCTATGGTTCTATGTACAGCATTACTAAGAAGAGGATCTGAGTGTGTACAGTTGCATTGATGCGGCACTTTTGGGTGCCTGGGGGTGTGGCCAGTTGGGTGCTAGGTGTTTGGAGCCATGACCAACAGATGTGGTCTTGCCTTCCCTGCCATGCATTTGGTGTATGGGCAGATGTCATTCCATACCACCTGTCTGGGCAAGTGGGTAGCTGTATCAAAATCCAGATCTGGATGTGTGTGTTCTAAAAGTCATACTAGGGCATGACTTGCACCTTTACCACTTTGAACAGTCACGGCTCCTCCCCAAAGTACCTTGGGGAACGGCAGTTTGTTAAGGGTGTAACCAACATGGGGCTTCCAGATGTTGTTAGACTACAACTCCCATCACCCACTGCTGGGTGGGGCTGATGGGAGTTGTAGTCCAACCATACCTGGTGCTGATTGCCCCTGCTGCAGAGCACAGTTGCACCAATTTAACACTCATGGCTTCCCCCAAAGCGTCACTGGAGCTCTGCAAAGAGTGCGGAGAGTTGTCGGGAGACGCCTGTTCGCTTCACAGAGCTACAATTCCCAGAGTTTCTTGATTGTTAAACCACTCTGGGAATTGTAGCTCTGTGTGGGGAATAGCGGTTGCCTGTCAACTCTCAACAACCTCAGATATGCTGATGATACTACCTTGATGGCAGAAAGTGAGGAGGAATTAAGAACCTTTTAATGAGGGTGAAAGAGGAGAGCGCAAAATATGGTCTGAAGCTCAACATAAAAAAACTAAGGTCATGGCCACTGGTCCCATCACCTCCTGGCAAATAGAAGGGGAAGAAATGGAGGCAGTGAGAGATTTCACTTTCTTGGGTTCCATGATCACTGCAGATGGTGACAGCAGTCACGAAATTAGAAGACGCCTGCTTCTTGGGAGGAAAAGCAATGACAAACCTAGACAGCAGCTTAAAAAGCAAAGACATCACCTTGCCGACAAAGGTCCGTATAGTTAAAGCTATGGTTTTCCCAGTAGTAATGTACGGAAGTGAGAGCTGGACCATCAAGAAGGCTGATCGCCGAAGAATTGATGCTTTTGAATTATGGTGCTGGAGGAGACTCTTGAGAGTCCCATGGACTGGAAGAAGATCAAACCTATCCATTCTTAAAGAAATCAGCCCTGAGTGCTCACTGGAAGGGCAGATCCTGAAGTTGAGGCTCCAGTACTTTGGCCACCTCATGAGAAGAGAAGACTCCCTAGAAAGACCCTGATGTTGGGAAAGATGGAGGGCACAAGGAGAAGGGGGCGACAGAGGACGAGATGGTTGGACAGTGTTCTCGAAGCTACCAACATGAGTTTGGCCAAAGTACGAGAGGCAGTGAAGGATAGGCGTGCTTGGCGTGCTCTGGTCCATGGGGTCACGAAGAGTCGGACACGACTGAACAACTGAACAACAACAAGTCAACTTTCAGCGCCTTTAACAAACTGCAGTTCCCTGGATTCTTAAGGGGAAGCCATGGCTGTTTAAGTGGTCTAATGCTGCTTTTAAGTGTATTGTGCGGATGTCGTCCCACCAGAGTAAGGACTTCAGTGGGAGCCCTGCAGTGCAGGAGGAACATGGTACACTGACCAGGGAAAGGGAAAAGGTGAGGCCCCTGTTATTTCTGCCATGCTTCTCCAATGCAGAGGCTTTATAATATCTGCCATTTACAACACCTGATGTTGCACACGCCCATTCACTTCTGAGGCGGAACAGGTCTAGCAGGGCTTGAGCACTCGCTTGTCCCAGGTCACTGACAAATTTAGGTACCAGGCTCAGGCACAGTCTATGTTCTGGAATCCTTTGGTCTAAAATTGCTTGCTTTCCACAGGCAGGGAATGTCTTTTTGAGGAAAGGCGAGAGGAAGGAAGCAAGCAAGGAAGGAAGGAAGGAAGGAGGAATAATAATCATTTACAGTTTAGTAGTCTGGGAAAATACGAAAAAGGTCTTCAGTGCCGGAAAAGCTAGCAGAGTAGTCCCAAGGTGAGCCTCCCCTAGAGAGAGCATTCCATAATTGTGGGGCCACCACTGAGAAGGCACCTGCCTCATTTCTGATGCTCACCTGGAGAAAGTCCTCCTGCAAAGGGGGGTTTCTTCAGATGCCATGGTCCTGAGATGTACAGGGCTTTATGTGGGGGATGCATTTGATCATGTTCAGGGCTGTGAATCACCCTAAGGTATTTGGATGAAGGGTGGCCTACAAATTTAAACAATAAATAGTTCGTCAGTTTTGTTGGGTTGATCATTAAACCGATTAGTTTTTGAATAAATGTTCAGTTCATTGCCACTGTTATGAATTCCGTTGTGTTATTGCGAGACTCTTAATCTCTGGGTTGTGGATTCAAGTCACATATTGAGCAAAAGATTCCTGCATTGCAGGGGGGTTGGACTAAATGATCCTCGTGGTCCCTTCCAACTCTTGATTCTATGCTTCCATGTAATCCCTTCTCCATTATTCTGAAGGAGTACAACGATCCCACGAGGGCTGTATTGCACTCTTCTCAACGCATTGATCCGTTAATGAATGTCTTGTGCGACAGGTGTATGGTTTTGCGTTACACCACCAATCCGGCTCTTGTAGACCCTTTTAGTCGCCCCCCCTCCCTAACTTTGAGGATTGGAAGTGGGTTTAAATCATTAATGGAATAAAGAACATAATACCTTTAGTAGAAAAGTGGGCTACTCAGTCGTGGTGGAAAAGAAGCTTTGGAAGGAAAACTGCTGGGTTAAGCCTGTAGGTATTTAGTAATTTGCTTCTAGTAAATTGAAGCAAGCTCTGAGGTGAGCAAATTTCATTTGTTTGTTTTCCTTCTGTTGGAAGTTGAGAGCCCAGGAGAACCGAGCTAGGAATCCAAACAAGTAAAGCCTCTTTCATTCCCCCTCATTGCCTGCAATATGTTTTTGTAAAATGTTGAAAAAGCAATAAAGTGAAAATTTGTATGAGATTATTACTATTTTGCTATCTTTTCTCAATACATCGCAGAAGCCAGCTTCAGCAAGCGTCATTCCGCGGTCCTGAGAACTTTTATTGAGACCCAAGTCTGTTTCAATTGCCGGTCGTCAGTTGCCTGTGCTTTGCAATATTTTGTTTTCATTTCATAAAACAGATTGGAAAAGAGAGCTCTGTCCTCTTGCGATTTAGGAATTAGCTGATCCCCCTGATTAGATTAGGAAGGAGTATATGATTTGCCCCTAGGCTCATCCCGCAGTTCCGAAGTCGTTTTCCTTCTCTCCTGAGCCCCAGGTAGGTTTTACCATTTGTTTTCCTTTGTGCATGGAAGGTGGCTGCAAATTTGCGTCTTTTGGAAGTGATTTGTGGAGTAGCACAGGACTTTGACAGTCGGTGTTGTGGATACTTTGCAGGTATAAAGTGATTTAGTTCTTTTGGTCAGCTCTGAAATACTGTTTTAAAGCGTGGTGAGGCCGTAGTATATCTACTGCGAAATAGCCTCACTCTGTTCTATGGGGCTCACTCACTAGGTGCTAAATTT
Organism: Lacerta agilis; assembly: GCF_009819535.1. Lineage (NCBI taxonomy): Eukaryota > Metazoa > Chordata > Lepidosauria > Squamata > Lacertidae > Lacerta > Lacerta agilis. The sequence continues at coordinate 11,678,496 of NC_046312.1, forward strand.
GCTTAGCATTAACAATGATCTCTCCCCCCTCTTTTTTGAGAAATAAATGTGGTTTTCAAAGAGATGTGCTCTTATTGTGTTATATCTTTCTTCTTTCTTTCTTTTCTTCTATCTCCTGTTCTTCCTTCTGCTAAGAAGGTATTGTTTAAAAAACCCTTCAAAACCTGTTTTGCTTGGACGCAAAGGATTGTGTGGTTGGTACATTGTCGCTGGTAGGAGAGATCTCTGATTTAATCCCTGAAGTTCAAGATGCAGTTCCTCTCCTACCAGCGAGAGTGATGTGTGTCTGAAAATATGTGAATGAGCATATCTCTGTGTGTGACTGGGCTTTTGGAGGGGGTGACGGGACGCCCCCTGAGCTGTAAAAGATGAACTGCCCCTCTAATTCTTGAGGGACAGGTGGGGTGGGGGAAGGCTTGAGCACCTCCTTTCCCCCCTCATCATGTTCTGAACCCCCAGCAGCTGCCATGATGGAAACTGCCAGGCAACTGGGCTTCCCCACCACAGCTTCTGCTCACTCCTGGAGAAGTCTAGAAAGTCATAGAAATAGGCCAGAAAGTGATCCCTTCTCCATGCAGAGCTTCCTCATTCTAGGCATAGCAGTAGGAAAATGGGGACAGTGGTTGGCCAGAAATACATACCCTGCTCTTTAAGCTGGATAGCTCAGTTGGTTAGAGCGTGGTGCTGGTCATGCTAAGGTTGCAGGTTTGATCCCCGTAAGGGATAGCTGGATACTCCTGCATTGCAAGGGGGTTGGATTAGATCAGGCATAGGCAAACCTGGCCCTCCAGATGTTTGGGATGACAACTCCCATCATCCCTAGCTAACAGGACCAGCGGTGAGGGATGATGGGAGTTGTAGTCCCAAATCATCTGGAGGGCCGAGTTTGCCTGTGTCTGGACTAGATGAACACAAGGGCCTCTTCCAACTATGATTCTTTGATACTTCTTCTTTGTTGATCACTTGTAGCCGAATAAGATTGTCTTCCATGAACATGGTTTCCACAGTAAGTCCGTAAGTGACTGTGGAGGCCAATTCTGAATCCACGCGTCCTTCCATAGTGGGGACATAGGTTTCCGGGTGGTGTTGATCATGGTGAGGGCTTGCCAAGTGTGCCTTCCTCTTAGTGCATTTCTCCCTTTTGTCCTGAGTTCGAGTGTCCTTGACACCTTTGGTAAAGGCTGTTCTCCAATTGGAGCGCTCACAGGCCAGTGTTTCCTAGTTGTCGGTGTTTATTCTACATTCTTAAAGATTTGCCTTGAGAGAGTCTTTAAACCTCTTTTGTTGACCAGCGGCATCACGCTTTCCATTTTTAAGTTCGGAATAGAGTAGTTGCTTTGGAAGATGATAATCAGGCACCCGAACAATATGACCAGCCCAGTGAAGTTGATGATGAAGAATCATTGCTTTGACACTGGTGATCTTTGCTTTTTCCAGTATACTGACTGTATACTGTATAGTTTGACTGTCTTCCCAAGGGTTGTGCAAATATTTTGGAGACACCGTTGATGAAATCTTTCGAGAAGTTGGAGTTGGCGTTTATAAGTGGTCCATGTCTCACAAGCATTTGCAGCACACATGGAAACTGATTGAATGAGTGTCTCGTAAGAAGAACGTGCGCTGGCCAGGACACCATATATAGTGCTCCTTTGGTCTGGTTGGCCTTCACTGGAGTCCAACATGACGGCAGCCGCTTGGTGTTGTGACCCCCATGACCCACCTGTAGCTCCCGACCCCTTTGTTGACCTGTGATCAAAGATTGAATCAGATTCCCCACCCCTGCTTTTCTGCTAATTTTTCCCTCGCTACCAGTCCATTCGTTATCTGTGTCTGCTGGAGATTGAAGCGATGCTGTTAATAATGAATGGGAAAAAGGCTAGACTGCAGTGGTATAGATTTTCATTTTGAGAGAGATGCCTTTGTTATAAATCTGTGTGTGTGTGTGTGTGTGTGTGTGTGTGTGTGTGTGTAAGGAGAGGGGTCCCTTAAAAACTTACATTGGCAGCCCAGGCACTCGTATGTGTGTGTGTTTGTGTGCTACTTTTGTGAAAAAAACAAAAACAAAACAAAACAATTGCAGAAATATTTTGGTTTCAAAGAAAATAGAGTGAGCCGCTGCCATGATCAAAGCTGCAGGAACCATCAATTAAAAGCCGTCTCTTGGGACAGCTGCCCTTATTTCAATGCCTGGCTCTCCTTCCTCTGATCTGCCCAGACGGTATTTTTAGATCAGCACTTGAGTTCATTGTCTGGAGAGAGCTGGTGCAGTGCCCTCTTTGCAATCGCTCATTTTATTTTTATTGACTTTTTAGTGGGACAGAGAGGGGGTTGGGTGCCGCGCTGCTTCTCCTAACGCGCTGCTGGGTTGATCTAACGTGGCTCCTGGCCTCCCATCCCAGTTATGGCTAATGGCTCCCCCTCCCCACCTTTCTTTTTCTTTGCCGCTTTCTGCCACATCTGGGGAATTCCAAACTCCGCAGAACTTGCGCACCATAGGTGTAAAGCGCATCCAACACATCGTGCCCTTTCAAGTGCACGATGCGCCCTCTGGTTGCTGTCACCCACTCAGGTACCAAAAACTGAAGTTTGCTGCCTTTGTGCATTAACCCTGCTGCTGCTGCTGCTGCTGTTGTTGTTGTTGTTGTCGTTCAGTCGTGTCCGACTCTTCGTGACCCCATGGACCAGAGCACGCCAGGCACGCCTATCCTTCACTGCCTCTCGCAGTTTGGCCAAACTCATGCCAGTCGCTTCGAGAACAGTGTCCAACCATCTCATCCTCTGTCGTCCCCATCTCCTTGTGCCCTCCATCTTTCCCAACATCAGGGTCTTTTCTAGGGAGTCTTCTCTTCTCATGAGGTGGCCAAAGTACTGGAGCCTCAACTTCAGGATCTGTCCTTCTAGTGAGCACTCAGGGCCGATTTCTTTGAGAATGAATAGGTTTGATCTTCTTGCAGTCCATGGGACTCTCAAGAGTCTCCTCCAGCACCATAATTCAAAAGCATCCATTCTTCGGCGATCAGCCTTCTTGATGGTCCAGCTCTCACTTCCATACATTACTACTGGGAAAACCATAGCTTTAACTATACGGACCTTTGTCGGCAAGGTGATGTCTTTGCTTTTGCTTTTTGTCGGCAAGGTGATGTCTTTGCTTGCAATCAGCTCGTACCATGGATTTGTTAGCAACGTTTTCCCCAGTACTCTCATTGGCCCTCAAAGTCCTTCTCCCATGAGCTTGAACAAAAGAGTTCAATCCAAAGAACCGAACGGGTATGTGGCACCCTGTTTGCAGTCCCCGACATCTCCAGTTCAAGGGCTGTCAAGAGTACCAAGACTGGGAAGGTCTCTGCCCCCACCCCCTTGTGACTTGAGGGAGGTGGGTTCAAGACATGCTGCCAGTCAGTGCTGGCGGTGCCAGGAAGAAACTGCCCGTGGCTCAAATGAGGCAGCAGTATTCATTCGTGGGACAAAGCTGCTTTACCTTCAGTGATTATTGTTATTACTTATTAAATGTATACACCGTCCTTCATTTGAAGATCACAGGGTGGTTTACAGAATAAATTTAAAAAGTGAAAACACAGAATGCATATGATAATAAGGTACCCTCCAACATCCAGGTGATCCAAATTGGGGCATTCGGGGTTTTTTTTTTTTTGGTCCCAAGCTCTCACAGGAGCAAGCTGACTTGCGCCATAGCGCTGGACCAAAAAATGGGACATTCTACGATCCACTCAGAAGCCAGGATGGTTTCTGAATTTCCGGGATGCCCTATTTAAATCATCTGGCTAGGTTTTCCCCAGCCACTTGGGGCAGCTTCCAGCACATATAAAAACATAATAAAACATCAAACATTAAAAACTTCCCGATACAATAACTCCCCCCCCCCCCCCATAAAACCTCTTGATCTAATAAGAGCAACAAAACAAAACCAATTGTTGTTTCCTCAGCCAAAGGCCTGGTTATAAAGCAACGTTGTTGCCTGGCTCCTAAAGATAAGTAGTGAAGGTGCCAGGCAAGCCTCCCCGGGGAGAGCTTTCCACAAACAAGGAGCCACCGCAGAAAAGGCCCCTTCTCATATTGCTGCCCTCCAGGCCTCTCGTGGGAGAAACATGCAAAGAAGGGCCACGGAGGAGGACCGCAGGGTCCAGGTTGGTTCTTATGGGGAGAGGAAGTCCTTGAGCAGGCACCCCCAAACTTCGGCCCTCCAGATGTTTTGGACTACATTTTCCATCATCCCTGACCACTGGTCCTGTTAGCAAGGGATCATGGGAGTTGTAGGCCAAAACATCTGGAGGGCCACAGTTTGGGGATGCCTATCCTTGAGGGTCCTGAGCTGTGAGTGTTGGCAAATGGGACCTGCAGACGAATTTTGCAGCATGGAGTGCTCCTATTCAGGGTGTGAGCCAGTCATGCTTACCCCCCCCCCCAGTATATTCCATCTCTCCCTCTGCCACCAGTTTTCCACTGAAAACACACACACAGTCTTGTGGATTCTCCCCTCTCAAGCCTTGATTCTACCACCCAACTTTATTATTATTATTATTATTATTATTATTATTATTACTATTATTATTATTATTTCTGCAAATGTTGAGATTCTCCCCCATCCTCTTGTCCCTTCTTTGCCTACCTAATAATTGGCTCCTGGAGAATTAACTTCGTTATTAGTATATACATGATGGATGACACCTTGTTCTGGAACTCCCATAATGCTTTGCTGGGTTAAATCCAGTCTACTGGAACTCGATAATTTTGATTGGCGGTGCTCTATTGGTCTTTTCTTTTTTCCTTGCCCGTTTTTATCTTGTTAATCCCACTCTCGCTCCCCCCCCCCCACAAATGTCGGTGGTGTTTGTAGTATCGCTGCCGCCACCCAACAGTTCAATATTTATCTAGACTAGTGACCTCGATCCTGTCATTTAAAGGGATGCTGTTCCCCACTTCGCCCTCCCTGGGCTGTCTGGCTGGATTGATGAGCCAAGAAAAGTGCCTGAATGAATTGGAGCCATCTGGACAGGCTGGCATAAAAAGTTCTGGCAGAGGGTTGGGGTGGTGGATGGATGCTTAATGAGCCAGGCTCGGAGACACTGGCTCTAATACAATTAGGACGACAGAGTTGTTTAGTTACTTTTCACTGAAGCTTCAGGCACTGCCGGTTCACTCTTTACATAGGCTTCTTCTGTGCTGTGGGTTAGGGCAGTGGTCCTCAACCCCCGGGCCATGGACCGGTACTGGTCCATGGATCAAATGGTACCGGGCTGCCCAAGGAACATTAAATTATTTCCATTTTATTTACTGTGGTGTATTTCTCCCGGGTTTGTGTGACTTTCCATGGACGAGAGGTAACCGGGAGCTGAGAGACGTCACCTAAAGCCGCACCAATACCGCGCATGCGCAAAATCTTGTGATATCGAGGCGGTTTTAGGTGACGTCTGGAGCTGGGCGGCTGCAGGCGGCAGAGTGGCGTTGTAGCTTTGGTAAAGAGAAGGTGTGTATGGCTCTTCTCTCTGTTCAGCGGTACTTTCTCATGTTTAACAGTGCTTGGTGTATGTGTATATTGTGTTTGCTCAAATTTAACCCACAAATTAGCAAAAATGAGTACGAAACAGATGTCCCCTTTCAGTGGCTTTTTTTCGCCGCTGGCTGGCTTGCGGAGCCGGGGGATGGAGAGGGGCAGGCCAGCGAGGAGGGTGATACCCCCGGTGACACCCCCCCCCTCGCTAGCCCGCCACTCTCCATCCCCAGCTCCGCTCTGGGAGCCCATCGGTGAAAAAAGCCGCTGAAAGGGGAAAGCCCCTTTTCAGTGGCTTTTTTCCGCCGCTGGCTGGAGGCGCTGATCGCAGGGGGCGGGGCCCCGCCCCGAGTGTCACCCCCCAAGGCGCTACCTGGGGAGGACCACCCCGCCCCCTTGCTCCGCCCCTGGCTATTACCCCCAGATGGAACCATCTCGTTGCAAAGAAACAAGCTCAGGTTCTCATTGATTTAGCGTTCTAGTGAGTTAAAATGTTAAATCACTTTATATTCATTTTTTGGTGTAACTGTATTTTATTTTGAAGGCATGTTTAAATACAATTAAATTAAAATTATTAAATCAAAACAATCTAAAATATAAACAATCAAGCCCCCCCCGGCCGCGGCAAAACTATCAAACGTTGACGGTCTGCGGCGATAAAAAGGTTGGGGAGCACTGAGTGAGAGGATTTAGGCTGTAACTTTTGGCCCCAGGACATGGCTGGAAGGCACATGATGCTGCAACCTCAGTGGGTCTAGGTGCAATCAGTGCTTGGGATAGGAAACTTCATGGAAACCTTATTGCAGTGCTGCAATTTGGTGGTTTTAGAATCTGGACTTGATGGTCTTATCACAGCAATGGGGAACCTCTAGCCCATGGGCCCATTCATTCATTCATTTAATTTATACATCACCCTTCATTTGAGGATCACAGGGTGGTTTACAGTATAAAAGCACAAATTGTTGTTGTTGTTAAAATATCTATAACACTATTCACCGAGGATCACAACATAAAAACAGCTCCAGCTAACATGGTCAGTGGTCAGGGATGATGAGATTTGGGAGTCCATGAACATCTGGAGGCACCATATTGCCTGTCCCCAGTGCAGAGTAATTTCTAATTTGACCCCTTTCCCCCTCCTCCGTCTCCATAAGAAGAGCCCTGCTGCATAAAAGATTTATCTAGTCCAGCGTGACGTTCTTATGGTGGCCGACCACCTGCTTCTGGGAAGCCCACCAGCAGAGTATGAGCATAATGGCCCTCTCCCTATCTGTGAAATGGGTATAATGATGACCTACCTCAAAGTGATGGTTTAAGCCTAGGATGGGGAACCCTGGAGTCCTGCAGATGTTGTCGGACTGCAAGTCTCATCATCCTTGATCACATCTGGAGGGCTAGAGCTCCCCCATCCCTGGTTTACGGCAAAACAGTAGAGTACAGCACTCTGCCGTGAGATAAAAGTGCTACAAAAAGCATTGCTTTTATTAATAATGATGGAAGAAGGATGGGCAAGTCAGTACACATCATGGAAAGAGATTTCAGGGGAGGCATCCAGAAAGAGAGCAGTAATTATGTGTTTCAAGTTCTAGCTTGCTTTATCCTTGATTCTCGGGGTGTGAATTATAATTTTAAAAGGGTACATAGCATGTCCAGCGCCGGATTTAGGTTTGATGAGGCCCTAAGCTACTGAAGGTAATGGGGCCCTTTATATGCCCAGCCGTCCTTTGTCAACAACAAATTGTCGCTGTTTTTGTGTGTTGAATATATGCTATATGGTAATTTATGGACCTAATAGGTATCTAAAGCCATTTGTATATAACAAAACATGTATTTTAACAAGTAATTGTTGAACTGAAATACAATTAAGAAGTGGATTAATAGTGAAATACAATTAAGAAGAAGTATATTAATAGTGAAATAATTATCAAGCTCTAACGTAGCCTAGGGCTTGCCGATCAGAAGGTCGGCGGTTCGAATCCCTGTGACGGGGTGAGCTCCCATTGCTCAGTCCCTGCTCCTGCCAACCTAGCAGTTCAAAAGCAGGTCAAAGTGCAAGTAGATAAATAGGTACCGCTCCGGTGGGAAGGCAAACGGCATTTCCGTGTGCTGCTCTGGTTCGCCAGAAAGCGGCTTTGTCATGCTGGTCACATGACCCAGAAGCTGTACGTCCGCGATGGACCTAATGGTCAGGGGTCCCTTTACCTTTTTAACTCTATGTAGGTTTATTTTATTTGTTTTTTATCTTATATTTTGGAAATGTACATCCAGTTTTTTCCCCCTTTAAATTTTTTTGGGCCCCCAAGAGAGTGGGGCCCTAAGCTATAGCTTGTTTAGCTTATACGTAAATCCGGCACTGAGCATGTCAGGCTGAAGCAGAACCCCTGTGCTGAAGATTTCAGCTCCCTTTTAAAGCACTTATTCCGGTCCCCACAAGCCAACCTCGGTCTTCTGAAGATAAAGTTCAGGGATTGGTGGGTTACTAGGGAGGGCAGTCACCCAGAGCGAATGTCTTTGTGTCGACTGAATTTGCTACACAAAGGAAGCAGTTGCAAGGGTACCTTTTTTGATTCTGCACGGCTCTCCTGATATGACAATAAGTGCTTGTGTGCATTTTTTGTGGGGTGTGTTATGATGACTGGAAGCCCAAGGAACCTGTATTTCCTGTTCCCCTTGCTTATTTCTGCATGGGAAATGGCTCTCAGGTAGGTGAAGCTGTTTATATATGTGCACATGAGCCCATTTGCATGCGTGGTGCTGAGTTTAAGCCACCGTCTCCCTGGCTGGTGTGAACTGGCAGGGTTTTGGGTGTGATGCTAGATCTACCACGCCACTCCTCTCCTGACCCCACTTGGGACTGCTCTGTCTGTGCCGTAAGAAGTCTGTGGATGGGTAAAAGAATACTTGTAAGCCTTCTGCGGGTTTAAAGTTATTTATCTGTCTCGTTTAAATCTCTTATTGGTAATACATTGTTAGCATCAGGACTTGTCAACAGCCCAGTTTTGGAAAGATTCGGAAGGGGCGTCCTTGGAGAGCCAGTGTGGTGTAGTGGTTAAGAGCGGTAGACTCGTAATCTGGGGAACCGGGTTCGTGTCTCTGCTCCTCCACATGCAGCTGCTGGGTGACCTTGGACTAAACACACTTCTCTGAAATCTCTCAGCCCCACTCACCTCACATAGTGTTTGTTGTGGGGGGGGGGAGGAAGGGAAAGGAGAATGTTAGCCGCTTTGAGACTCCGTCGGGTAGTGATAAAGCAGGATATCAAATCCAAACTCTTCTTCCTTATTGAACTGGCTTAACAAAGTTTGGCAATTGGCCCTGACAGAGAAATTGACCAGACAAAATACCACTAGCTGAAGTACAGAGACGCAGAGACTCATTTAAAACTCACCGGTACTGTTTTAATGAATAATAATAAAGAACTTCTGCAGACAATCGAGACTTTTTTGGTTGGTCTAGGTTAAATAATAGTCCACATTTTAGACTTCTGACTGCGTGTTATGCTGTGTGTTCAGTATATGCCTTGCAGTGATTTAAAAATAAAAATCAAGTTGCATACGTGTCTTCAAGTGAACCATGATTTAGCTCGCCAGGTATTCCAAATAACCAAGATTTGGAACCAAGGTTTGCATTTGGTCAAGTAGCACCATTTAAAAACCAGTCTGACTACTTCAGAAGCCTAAGCGGGTGAGCAGTTGGTTTATGGAAGACTTTTAATTAATATTGTTGCCCTTAGTTTTCTAAAAGGTGTATATTTTGGAGTACGTGTCCCTTTGCCACCATCTTGAACTTGATAACAATAGCTGCCAGCAAACTAATGCCGCCTTGTGTTTGTGTGTGTGTGTTGTCTTCCTCCAGAGACGACAACTACTTACCGCACACCCCTTTACGGCCAGCCATCATGGTGGGGGGAAGATGATGAAAACAATAAGTGGAGTCAGCGGATGACAGAAGGCAAGAAGAGCCGTATCCAGGTAAATATGCATGCTGCTTCTCTTTACAACAGTTAAGGGTGAATAGTGTGAATAGGAACTTTACATAACCGTGACTTTATTGAATTGCATTACAGTGGTACCTCGCTAGACGAATGCCTCGCTAGATGAAAGGCATTCGCTAACGAAAGGGTGACTCACAAGACGGATTTCCCTATGGCCGCGACTCACAAAACGAAAACATTTTGCGGGTTTCCCCCCGTAAAGCCGCGCTTCCTCCGACCGCGCTTCGCAAGACGAAATTTCCACTATACGCAGCACTCGCGGAACGAATTGATTTCGTCTTGCGAGGCACCACTGTAATTCCTTTTGAGTAATTTGTGGTGTTGTGTGCTATATCCATATGCTACTGTGTTTGATTTATTTTATTTATTCATACAATTGATATACCGTTGATTGTGTGGGGGGGGGGACTTCAAAGACAAAAAAGATAAAGCAATAAAATGATTACTAAAAGATTTGCAACCATATTTTAAAACCTACAGAAAGTTAAAACTGCAATGGAATAGACTAAAACGGATTAAAACTCGTAGAAACTTTCAAAACTTCTGTGTAGACTTTGATTTTGATATTGTGATGTTTGCTGGGCTTTTTTAAAAAAACGCTTCTGTTGTGGTTGTTGTGAGCTGCTTTGTGCTCTGCGTTTGTGGTTGGAAAGTGGAAGACAAGTATTAAATAAAAAGCTTTGATATCAAATTAAAGAATAAAGCAAATTAATACTCCCCCCCTTTACCCTGCAGAGAGAACAAAAGACATAGGTCAGCACGCAGAGGAAATCAATGGGAACATCACCGGCTACAGCGACCCTCAAGGAGACTCTGTCTACGCCTTCCGAAGGGAGCCTAGTTACTTTGAAATCCCGACGAAAGAATTCCAGCAGCCGGTGAAAACTCCAGAGGCCCAAGTCCACGAAATCCCCACCAAAGACGTTGACTCGGTGGCGCTGCCCGTCGTGCAGAGCCACGCCTCTTTCACCATAGAGTTTGACGACTGCACCCCGGGTAAATAAAGATAAAAGATCACGTCACCAAATTTTCGCTCAGGCAGAGAAGGAACCTCGGCAAAGAAGCCGGCCACGCGGAAATGATCTCGGCAGAGAGCAAAGTGGCTGACTGGCTGGTGCAGAACGACCCGAGTCTCATGAGGAGGCCGTCCCCGGGAGAGGACGTGTACAGTACCAAAAGTGACCTCCCAGTTCACGTCAGGACTCTGAAAGGTAAATGCCAGTGTTGCTAGAGTTGCTAGCTGTGGTCCAGGGCATTCGTTGGCTGTAGATGCCTTCCTATAGAAGCCAGTGTGGTGTAGTTGAGAGCCAGTGGTGGTGTAGTGGTTAAGAGCGGTAGACTCATAATCTGGTGAACTGGGTTTGCGTCTCCGCTCCTCCACATGCAGCTGCTGGGTGACGCTGGGCTTGTCACACTTCTTTGAAGTCTCTCAGTCCCACTCAGCTCACAGAGTGTTTGTTGTGGTGGAGGAAGGGAAAGGAGAATGTTAGCTGCTTTGAGACTCCTTTGGGTTGTGATAAAGCGGGGATATCAAATCCAAACTCCTCCTCCTCCTCCTCCTCCTCCTCCTCCTCCTCCTCCTCCTCCTCCTCCTCCTCCTCTTCTTCTTCTTCTTCTTCTTCTTCTTCTTCTTCTTCTTCTTCTTCTTCTTCTTCTTCTAAGTGATGGGGCATATTTGAAATTGCAGACATTTAGAATGTGAACTTGCACAGTTTGAAAATCCCTGCTACATTGTGAACTTGAATTTCATTCTCTGCCTTGTTCCTCATGGGGTTTGTCCTGCTACCGGCCATCTTTCTGTTCCATTTATCCCATCCTTCCAAGGATACTTACTCTTCCCAAAGCGAGGGAGGAGTGGCTTGGAGCCGGGTGGTCTTGCTTTTGGGTGCACAAGAAATATTGCAGGTCTACTTATGCTTATGAGCATGCTCAGGAGTATCATCCCACCAGGGCTCATGGGACTTGTAGTGTCCTGTGGCTCCTCGCAAGCACGAACCGGGAGGCACAGAAAGCCCTGAACCCCAGCAGCAAATGTTGTCTACCTTTAAACAGAGTCTGCAAGACCATTTGTGGTCTCGGTGAGTCCTCTGAGCCAGGAGTTTGCCTGTCCTTTGTAAACATGTCTGCTTGGAAGTGGGGAGACTAGCAAGGAAGGGGGAGGGTTGCCTTCCTTGTATTCACCCCCCCAAGATTAGAAGCCCTTTGGGGGGACAGTTCACTGAGTAAGCTCAGAAAAAACAAGTTGTTTCCTAAGGGAAATAAACCGTGTGCGTGGTTAAACCATGGAATTCTCAAGATGTAGGTATGGCCACCGACTTGGATGGCTTTAAAAGAGGAGGGGACAGATTCATGGAAGATAAAGCTGTCTTTGGATACCAGATGCAATGACTATGTTCTGTGTCTCCTGTTGCAGGCAGTATTCCTGCAAATGCCAATTGCTGGGAATCACAATTGGAGGGAAAGTGCTTTGGCCACCCAAGTCCTGCTTGCTGGCTTCCCATGGGTATCTGGCTGGCTTCCCATGGGTATCTGGCTGGCCACTGAGAGAGTAGGATGCAGCATTAGATGGGCTCCTCGGTTGATGTTTGGGGCAGTGCCACAGCAGTAAGTACTCTCTGTCCCAGGACAACTCTAATTGCACATCCACTTCGCAGGTAACAGACACGAAGATGGAACTCAGAGCGACTCTGAAGACCCAGTAGCCCCCAAAGAAGATGAGACACCTAGTAAAGAACATCTGGCTGAGCAAGCCCGGCTCCAGCGCCAGATCCGGCGCGACCCCCAGGAGATGCTCCACAACCAGCAGGCCTTCGTCATCGAGTTCTTCGACGACGACACGCCTCGGAAGAAGAGGTCGCAGTCCTTCACGCACAGCGGACAGTCCAACCAGAACGACGTGGACCCCGCCTTGAAGACCAAGATTGAGAAGCGCAAGATTACCGTGCCCGCGGAGAAACCGGGGGGCTCTGTGCTCTCATCTCATCTGCCTGCGGCGGGAACCAAGGGGCCAAGCAACTCTTTCACCGCCCCTAGGCCGGATCCTTTAAGCGGGAGAAGACAGAGGAGCGGATCAGCTCGTCGTCGTCGTCGTCGAGGACCCCTGGAAAGAACCATGGCAGCGTGGGGAGGAAGTCGAAGATCGCTCAGGATTTGCTGCAGAGTGTTTAAGGGAGAGCTCTCAAGCTGGGAAAGCTAGTGTTGAGAAGCCAGCTCCGACACCGGCGCCGCTCACCCCGCGAGTTGTAGCACCGCCGCCACCAGCACCCGAAATAGTCCCTGAGCCGGTGGCTGCCGATCCTAAGTGGTCAAAGCGAGGAAGCAAGAGGAAGACGACAGCTTGAGCGAAACGGGCACGTATACCATTGAGACGGAGTCGCAAGATAAAGAAGTCGAAGAGGCTCGGAAAATGATAGATCAGGTGAGCCTGCCGTTCTTCGGGAAATTGAACTTTGCGTAGTTTGGCCCCCTTGATGGCTGCAGCTAGTGGTGTAACAGAGCAAGGCTCAGGGCAAATGTAATGCTCATTGACCTCGTGGATAGGAATTCACTGTTTTGTTCTAAGCTGCCTTCCCCTCCCCGTCTCTTGGGTTTATCAGGTGTTTGGCGTTTTGGAGTCTCCGGTATTTTCTAGAATTTCCCCTGCCTTCAGGCCTGTCATAAAAGGTGAGAAGGAGGAGCTGGCTCACTTGATCGGCGAAAATGGCTCAAGCCCAAGGTGACTATGATGCAGGTCATCGCTTCCAAAGTTGCCAGTGAACATCATGCGGAGATGCAGGTACAGTGAATGTGTGAAGGGCCCAGGTCTCACTTTGACTTTCCTTGCACTTGAGGGCAGCTCGCATGCCTGCTTCTGGCCCTCATGGCCTGCAAATGTTTCGTTTTGTTATTTACTGAATAAAATTATAGACCTCATTGACTGGTCCTCAAACAAAAGACCCGTAAGCGATTTAGGAAAAACTTGTTAAAAATACCTATGGAAGCAAACCTTTAAAAAACAAGTTACATGAAACAGACTAGCAGTTTTATTAGAAGTGAGTGAGAATTTGCTAGTAACAATCACTACTTGTTCCCAAATATTGCAAGGTGAATAATGTAGAAGCGCTGCCTGCAGGCTTGCAACCTAATGGAACTGTAAATCCTGCTAAATCGCCCAAGGCAGTTTGGCGATGGTGCAGGATTTGCAGAAGAGATCATGGAACAAGACTTCAGTGCCCTTCATAGCTTGTTACTCTTCTCCATGCTTTGCAGGAACAGAATAAATTATGTGAAATATTTGCATCAGAAAAGAGTTTAGCTCTTTTCTGAGCCTAGGTGGAACAGAGGGCACACACGAGCCCTGCGTGCACGTTGAAACCTTAATAATTTGAAACAACAATTAATTAACTTGCTTTCGGCACCTGCTAAAAACTTATTCATTCGGCAAGCCTGCCCAGGCATGCAATTTGATTATATATCTGTATCTATGTTCTAAAGCTATTGATTTTGAATATTATATATATTATATTTTGATATAATTTCATGTCAGTTTGATTTTTATCAGCATTTTCAACCAATATTTTATATTGCTCTGTATCCGGGTTTCCCAAACTTTGTTCCCCAGCTGTTTGTAGACTACAACTCCCATCATCCCTAGCTAGCAGGACCACAATGGTCAGGGATGATGGAAAGTGTAGTCCAAAAAAAACAAACAAAAAAAAACCAAACACAGATGGAGATCCAAGTTTGGGAAACCCTGCTCTACATAAACCACTAAGAGCCTTTTGTCGAGTTAATCGGTGTACAGATCTTTCCCAATAAATAAATAAATATAATCCTGTTGAATCCAAATTTGGCTTACGTCTGAGTAGGCACATAGGGTTGAATTTAACATGGCACACTGGCATCATTCCATCAGCTCAAGAATTTCTGCATGCCAGATCTCCCCTCCCCTCCCTCTGTGCACTGTTCTGCATATTCTCCCACCCACCCCAAGCCAGTTTGGAGGGGGAGATCGGGGAGGAGGAAAGCCCCATTGTGATAGCAGAACTTCTGCCAGCTCAAGCTAGCGCAAATGATTACTTGAGTCTTGCCCCATAATGTATGCTTGTTTTCTGTAGACATCCACATGCAATGATGGGTTGTATCCAATTGTATACCGCCCTGGGATCTTTTTTTTGATGAAGGGTGATTTTGAGTTTTTCAAAATAATCAAAGCAGGCAAATAGCGCCCCTGTGGTTACAGAAGGCTCGTGGATCCAGGTATCAGTCCTCTTCAAGGATTACATATTTGCATAGCATTTCCTGCCATAGCAAATGTTGCCAAAAACAAAATGGCCAAATACTGTGCATTATGATGAGAGTTTGTATGAACGGTGTGGGATTTCCCCCCCTCTTCTTTCTATTTGCAGTTACCATTAGCATCTCAAGGTGGTCAGAAATGGGTATCGAGATGGGCAAGCCTTGCAGATAGCTATACAGACTCAGGATCTGCTCCTGGAGTTGGGGATGCTCACCTGCAGGGCCCCCTCTCTCAGGCTGGCATAGGTAAGTACAGCACCTGGCTTCATTTTCACATTGCCAAAGGACTTTACCTAAAAAGGGACAGGTGAAAAGCACCCCTGGTTCTGTTTCCTCTTTCTGCTGCTTGATGCTTAGGCCCAGTGTTCTATTCTGAGAGGTCTGGAGGGGGGGGGGGCAACACGAAAACGGGCCTTTTCTGTGATGGCTCCCTGTTTGTGGAATGCTCTCCCCAGGGAGGTTCAGCTGGTGCCTTCATTATACACCTTTAGGTGCCAGGCGAAAACATTCTTCTTCAACCAGACCTTTGGTTGAATGACATCCAATGCCCTTTTAAATGTGTTGTGGGCGAGGGGGTTATTGGTTTGTTTTTGTTCTCATTTTTATTGTGTAAAGTGGTACCTTGGTTTTTGAACAGAATGCATTCCGGGAGTCCGTTTGACGCTCCTGCAGCCAATTGGAAGCCGCACTTTGGTTTTCGAACGGTTCCGGGAGTCCGAAGCTGCGCCGGACGTTCGGCTTCTGAAAATTGTTTGAAAACCAGAACGCTCACTTCTGGGTTTCGATCGTTCGGGAGCCAATTTGTTCGGGAGCCAAGGCGTTTGGCTTCCAAGAGTCGACTGTATTTTATGTTTTTTATATTGTAATTAGAGCCAGTGTGGTGTAGTGGTTAAGAGTGGTAGACTCCTAATCTGGGGAACCGGGTTCGCTTCCCCGCTCCTCCACATGCAGCTGCTGGGTGACCTTGGGCTAGTCACACTTCTCTGAAGTCTCTCAGCCCCACTCACCTCACAGAGTGTTTGTTGTGGGGGAGGAAGGGAAAGGAGAATGTTAGCTGCTTTGAGACTCCTTCGGGTAGTGAAAAGCGGGATATCAAATCCAAACTCTTCTTCTTATGTTGTAAACTGCCCTGAGATCTTTTGATGAAAGGTGGTATATCACCACCACCAGCACTAAACTTCCTTTTTTGTTGTCTTCAGTAAATGTATTTCCATCCCCCTTAGAAAAGGACTGCGGTCCTAGAGTGGCAGAGTCTGAGAGCTCCCTGGCGTTACGGACGAGGCGTCTTCTTCCTCAGCTCCCTCCGGGTGACAAGCCGGAAAGCCCAACACCGACCATTTTGATTTGTCCAGAGGCATATTCTGACGTTTCACCAAGGAACGCTGCTAACAGCCACGTAGCAGAAATGTTTGTGGATCCTGCCAGCCGACTGGCGGTTCGGGAAGATTTGGATCCCGATAGCCTTAGTGACGCCAGCAAATCTGACGACGGCTTTGGCTTGGAAAAACGCAGGAGGAGCCACAACAGCACCAAAACATTGGAGCAGAGCCAGGGAAAGGCGGAAAACGGGAAAGCCAAAACCCACCAGCACACGGTGCCGAGGCTTTCGGGTCTGAGAGCCTCCAGCGACCCGCTGTCGACATCTTTCTATATTGGCGACGAGGAAGAGGAAAGCGGGGTTCCTTCGAAACTTCCTTCCAGCGTTTCTCCTTCTCAGGCGGAAAAAGAAGAGGCTCTTTTCAAGTGTGGGAAGCCAGCGGCCAAAGGTGTCAGCAATACCTATGTCAGCTCCAACGGGAAAATGGTGATTTCTTTGCACCAGGGGCTTCCGCTTCCAGAGGAAGAAGTCGTGGCTGCAAAAGAAGCGTCGTCCTTTGTCCGGCAGGAAAGCTTTACCAAAGAGAAATCGAGCAGCAACGTTCCTCAAAACCGGCTACCGCATATCTCAAGCCACCCCCTGCTCAAAGATCTCGATGTCACCCGAGCGAATCGCATGGACTATAACCAAGACACTCACCTCCTCCTTAAAGATACTGAAACTGCTCTGGCAGCGCTTGAAGCCAAAATACTCTGCCAAACCAACCAGCTCGACACTCTGGAGAATTCCCCGGGGCAGTTGGAGGACTCCTTGTCCGGAGAATCTGATGTGGACACGGCTAGCACCGTCAGCTTGGTGAGCGGCAAAAACTTACCGAGCCACTCGCCGAAGGGCAAACCCGTGACAACCTTGCAAAAAGAGAAGCCTTCTTCCACGCCTTCTGCCCAAGATCAGAGTCTTCAACCGAGCGCAAGGGAGCGGCTTTCAGAGAAGCGGAAAACTCTTCCGCTTGAGGCAGGGAGCAAAGGCGAAAATGCGAGACGCTTCCAAGTTAAGCGTAGCCCAGGGACCGGTGGCTCCCTGGACTATACAGACGATGAACGAAGTAGTAGCCTTCCATACCTGCCAGCGAATGAAATAGCTTCCTCTGACCAAGAGCAATCCACCTCCAGGCCCATCTCCAGGAAGAAGCCCTTCTCGCAGTCCACCAAAGAGGAGCACAGCAGAGTGACGCCCACGGTGCAAAAGATCCAGCAGGTTCTCACCAGGTCCAATAGTTTGTCTACCCCGAGGCCCACGAGAGCCTCCAAACTTCGCCGGGCCCGGTTGGGGGACACCTCGGACAACGAGAGCGCCGATACCGAGAAAGCAACGTCTCACCACGAAGGAACGGCGGCGCCTTCCAAGCAGCCGGCGGAGGCCAAGAAGCTGTCGAGGCTCGACATCCTGGCCATGCCGAGGAAACGGGCGGGGTCTTTCACCGTGCCAAGCGACTCGGAGAGCGCACCAGCCAGGCCGACGTTCTCCGGGCGCAGCGCAGAGTCGTATTATTCTACCCGGAAGCCCCCCGTGTCGGAAGCCAGGAAACGCCGCTAGGAAAACGGCGGCGGCAGTCGCTGCTTCGAAGCAGCCTTTCAGCAGGACACGCTCCAGCAGCGTCAAATACTCCTCTTCTTCCAGTGAGTAACTGTGTGTGTGTGTGTGTGGAGTGCTTGATCCTGCCATTGCTTGGAGGTAGAGTATCTGTTTTGCGTGCGGAAGGCCCAGGTTCGATCCCCGGCATCTCCAGGTAGGGCTGGGAAATAGTCACCTGTCTGAAACTGCGGAGGGCTGCTGCCAATCAGTGTAGACACTACTGAACTACATGGACCCAAGAGTCTGACTGTGCAGGGGTTCCCAAACTTGGGTTTCCAGCTGTTTCTGGACCACAACACCCAGGGATTGTGGGAACAGGTAGTCCCAAAACAGATGGAGACCAAAAGTTTGGGAAACCCTGGACTATGCTATAAGGCAGGCACTTCCAACAGGTAGATCGTGATCTACTGGTAGATCACTGGACGTCTCTGGTAGATCACTGATAGATCACTGGCTCCCCCTAAAGAAGCTCAACAACTTTGGCTCCCCTTAAAAAAGCTCATGACTTTAGCTCAACAGCTTTGACCTGAACCCCCCAAAACAGGGCTTTCTTTCCTAAAAAAAAGCTCTACAACTTTGACCTGAACCCCCCAAAAGGGGGTAGATCACTGCCAGTTTTTAACTCTGTGAGTAGATCGCAGTCTCTTGGGAGTTGGCCACCCCTGCTATAAGGCAACTTCCTATGTTTCCACATGTGTTGTTAGGATTTTCCATTTAAAAAAATTCCAAGCCATAAGAAAATGATTTGGAAATAAATCCGCAGAACCTTTGCAACAGATACAGAGCCCCGTACTTTTTAAATATTAAGTGCTGGGATTTTATAACCCAAACAGAGTTCCCTTCTCCCTTGGTTTGTATCTGTGTGGGGAACGTTGGCTGTCATTGCAATGCAGTGTCCTTATTCAGAAGCTGTGGTTGCCCAACATCTGGTAATTCCGTAGCATAACCCTGCTTGATAGCTTCCTGAATCATCTGGTGGTATGGACAAGGAACGCTGAACTAGGGTGGACTCTTGGCTTGTTGGAATAAGGTACCGTATTTTCTGGCGTATAAGACAACTGGGCGTATAAGACGACCCCAAACTTTTCCAGTTAAAATATAGAGTTTGAGATATACTCGACTGCAGATTCTCCACCCGGTGTATAAGACGACCCCCGACTTTTGAGAAGATTTTCCTGGATTAAAAAGTAGTCTTATACGCCAGAATATGCAGTAGTTATTATATACTCTCAATGCCCTTGCTTTGAATTGTTCTGTGACCTCTGAATACTCACTAGCTGCTTGTTCTTATGTCAGGCTTGCCTCGTCGCCTGCGGTGAGTACAGATCTTCTCCTGGCAACCAGACAGGGGAACTTGTGGAATTGCAGGAAGGTTAGAGTTCGAAACTTTTCAGCCAGCAATGTGCTAATCAGTCACAAGCATTGCTTAGGCTAGTCAAATACTTGTGGACCAAAACAAAATATAAAATAATAAAATAAAAAATCCTTCCAGTAGCACCTTAGAGACCAACTAAGTTTGTTCTTGGTATGAGCTTTCGTGTGCGTGCACACTTCTTCAGATACACTGAAACAGAAGTCACCAGACCCTTATATATAGTGAGAGAGTGAGGAGGGGTATTACTCAGAAGGGTGGTGGGAATGGGTGATGGGCTGATGGGTGTGGAAAACCTGTTGACGACTGTTCTAGCAGTTTGAAAGCATGTCAAAGTGCAAGCAGATGCAAAATAGAAAATTCTTTTCAGTAGCACCTTAGAGACCAACTGTGTTTGTTCTTGGTATGAGCTTTTGTGTGCATGCACACTTCTTCATGCACACAAAAGCTCATACCAAGAACAAACACAGTTGGTCTCTAAGGTGCTACTGAAAGAATTTTCTATTTTATTTCGACTATGGCAGACCAACACGACTACCCACCTGTAACTGCAAGTAGATAAATAGGTACCGCTCCGGCGGGAAGGTAAACAGTGTTTCTGTGTGCTGCTCTGGTTTGCCAGAAGCGGCTTAGTCATGCTGGCCACACGACCCGGAAGCTGTACGCCAGCTCCCTCGGCCAGTAAAGCGAGATGAGCGCCACAACCCCAGAATCGGACACGACTGGACCTAATGGTCAGGGGTCCCTTTACCTTTACCTTATGTATATAACATAATACATTGTACAGTTACATATACAAAAAATGATTGATTGATTTCAGGGTGACCTTCCCCCCCCCCAAAAAAAAGATTTGGAAATGACAATTCATTCCTTTTTTTAAGGGGAGAGTTCATCTATCTAAGCTACAGGAACACAAGGTTGTAAAAAAGGTTATAACCCTAGTAATCATACATCTTGTCAGACGTTTGCAAGCTGTGGGAGTTACCCCACATTAATTCCCCACCCGTCTGCATTGAACATGGGGGAAATTGCACATAGTCCATCTGATGTACAGCACAGCTGGTGAATGTCTGGCCCTCCAGGTGTTCTCGGGACACAGCTTCAAACAACCCTGGCCATTGGCCATGCTGACTGAGGCTGATGGGAATGGGACTCGCAACAGCATCTGGAGGGCCTCATTTTCTCCACCCTTTGCCTAGGACAGGCATAGGCAACCTCCGGCTCTCCAGATGTTTTGGCCTACAACTCCCATGATCCCTAGCTAACAGGACCAGTGGTCAGGGATGATGGGAATTGTAGTCCGAAACATCTGGAGAGCCGAAGGTTGCCTATGCCTGGCCTAGGATAACCCTGTCCTACAAACTGACTTCCCCCTCCCTGCAGGAGTTAATTCCTACTACTTTTCATTCAGCACAAGCAGAAACGGAGATTGCAGGAAGTTCTTTGGACCTGATGCACTCCTAGCGGCTGAGCCCTGGATGATGCAGTTCCTTTTAATTTATAAAATTAATTCTAATTTAGTTGCTGGATAATCCTTAAGCCTTTCACCACACCAATGATTTAAACTTTGCAGATGACACTGTGATTTAATGGTGCTGTGTGCATAATAACAAAGCAGGGATCGCGGTGTGCATTGTTGGTACTGCAGAGCTGAAGTGGTTTAACCGCCATGACTTCCCCCGAGGAACCCTGCGACTCACCGCCTGGCGACACCGCCGAGTCGCATTTGCCGGGAGACGCCGGTCCACCCTAACCGTGCCTGATCTTGTTCCAAATGAATTGGTTTTGTCTTCCGTTTCCTTTGCGCCAACGGGCTAACCGGGTTTTAGTGCCAAATTAACCTTGGGAGTTACTACCCATCAGTATACGACTAACACGACTAACCTACTAATTCCACAGGGGTTATGGAACTTGTGCAGGCGTTATGCTTGGTTCTCATGTCATATATGGTGCCAGGTGTGGGACACATAAGGGCGGGCCTTGGCGGAGAGGCAGTGCCTGGAAAACCATTTGGGCAGCACATCCCAAGTACCAGCAATTAGCTTGTTTTGGGGCAGTGCGGAAGTGCTTTGCAAGCCCTGTGCTTGTCACTTGGGGAGCACTGAGAGCATGGGGCTTGCAAAGTGATCCATGCTGCACTTGCAAAGCCCCTTTTGGCCAAGCCTCATCCTTACCTGTCCCATGCCTGATGTCATACAAAATATCAGAGGTGGAGCATGTTGGTCGTGGTTCGGCTGAAACAGCCTTTCGGACCAAATGGGGAGGGCTGGCAGGCCCAATTTGGCTCATGGGCTGGAGGTTCCCCACTCTTTACGCTTACATTCAGAGTCTGGGAGAGGAGATCGTGGCTGCTTCGCTTCTTGCTGCTTGTCCCACTGTTCTGCTGAGCTATGCAACGCTTGGATCTTTAGCATGCCTTCCAAAGCCAGACTTGTGGATTAGCTCTCTCCAGGCACTCTCAGGGGTAGAACATCTGCTGTGTACGCAGGAGATCCCTGGTTCAATCCCAGCGTCGCCAGGAGAGAACCCTGCCTGAGTTTCTGGAGAATCAGTCGGAGTGGACAATAATGAGCTAGATTGACTCAATGGTCTGTTTCCGTTTAAGGCAGTTTCCTATGTTTCTGTGGGCTCAGCACAGCAGCAGAATGACCAGGGATGAGCAGAGCGGTCACAATCTCCTCTACCAGAGCCTGCGCAAGAGCAACTAAGCCAAGGTTTGGCATGGCGTGATGTGCAAACCAGACCACAGTGTTCCAGTTTCCCAGTTATGTGTCTTTTTTCTTGTGAGCAAATGGATAAGAGAAAAAAGTCAACATGGAGAAATCTGAACACCGCACTGACGCTGCAAAAGCAGCTGACAATCACTTATCAGAATTGGTGCACTCTGATAAAGCACAATAACTTTGAAGCTGGAAAAGGGATATTTCCATAGCCTGGGAAAAGAATTTCCAGGGAAACAAAATGAGTGGTTTCTCTCCCCTTGACTAGCTGTAACCAGGAATATCTGTATTGCGTGTAAAAGGGTGTTCCCTGTAAACTGCAGCCAAATGTGGCATATAAATGCTGCAGGGTAAACCCAGGGATCTCATGGAAATAATTATGACCATGAACATGATGTGTGCAATCTCCAAATGGGGCTGCCCTTCTGTTGAAGTTTCCTCTTTCACTTGGCTGAGCTTGTTTACACAGTCGGTAATCCCGAGGCAATTAATACTCGTGGAGTTGTAAAATTTGTCCGTGAAGCAAGTCAAAAGTGAGGGAAGATCCCTCTGGAACCACCAGGCCCCTGAATTTGCCACTGTTCTATCTCGAGGCAAATAACCACATATAGTAACTCAGCATGGCTGTTGCGTTGGGTGTCAAGAGATGCGACAGGAGTTCAGGGGGAAGGCTCCTAGCTCAGTGGTAGAGCACCTGCTTGGCATGCAGAATGTCCCAGGTTCTATCCTCAGCAAGAGGGCAGGGAAAGGCCCCTGTCTTCTGAAGCCCTGGAGAGCAGCTTCCAATCAGAGTTGACAGTAATAGATGGGCCAGTGATCTAGCTTCCTGGAAGGCACCTTATGATC
Source organism: Lacerta agilis (assembly GCF_009819535.1). NCBI lineage: Eukaryota > Metazoa > Chordata > Lepidosauria > Squamata > Lacertidae > Lacerta > Lacerta agilis. The sequence continues at coordinate 11,701,167 of NC_046312.1, forward strand.
TTTGGAAAGAGCCTTCTTCAACATGGTGCCTTCCACACATTTTGGGCTACCCCAGCCAGCATTGTGCAAATTTCAGTCAGGAGATGTTTTATGGAACAGACTCATAGAATGGCAGAGTTGGAAGTGAACCCTAGGGTCATCAAGTCCAACCCCCTGCAGTGCAGGAATCTCGGCTAAAGCATCCATGGCAGAGGGCCATCCAACCACCCTTGGGAGGTTGTGGACTCTCCTTCCTTGGAGGTTTCTAAGCAGAGGTTGGGTGCCTGTCATGGATGCTTTAGTTGAGATTCCTGCATTGCAGGGGGTTGGACCAGATGATCCTTGTGGTCCCTTCCAACTCTACCATTCTATGATTTTATGATGGGCTGGTGGGAGTTGTTTTCCAAAACATCTGAAGGGTACCCAGGTTCAGGAATGTAAGTAAGCAGGCCATGAGTGGTATGATGATGCTCCAGCCTTAGGGACCCTGGCCTAAATCAGGGGTGGGGAACCTGCCGAGAAGGGAAATAGCCCAGCGGTGTAGAACATCTGCATTGCATGCAGAAGGTCTCAGGTTCAATCCCTGGCCTCTTCAGTTAGAGCTGGGAGAAACTCCCTGCCAGAAACCTTGGAGAGAGCCCCTGCCAGTTGGTGAAGACAATAGTGAGATAGATGGACCAAATGTCCTCACTCGTATTCATCTTCATCTGTTTATTGGGAGGAAAGTGTACTTGGCTGTACCTGATGCAAGCACCCCAACCCCTCTGCTCCCTACCCTTCATACTATTCGTGCCCATCACTAAATTTGAGAACCACTGGATTAAGGATGACAACACTGGATCTCTTTAAACAGACCAGGGGTTTCCTGAGTGTGTAAACAAGCCAGCCGTTTCTGCTCTCCCATCTTGGAAGTCCTTAACCTGTGTGGAAATGAAGTCACCTGAACTGGTGGTTTGCTGAGGGGCGACACCTGGAAGTCTAACCTGCCTGACGGTACCTCCTGGGGCCTCCTGTGCATGTGGCAATTCAGGACCACAACCCATGCTGGAAAATTCCTCCAGTGGAAGGCGCTTCCGTACAGGAATTCACGCGAGGTGCCTTCCACACAGGAAATTTGTAACATGTGGGGCAGACCGATCGTATGCACTTTGCCACCGTAGAATTGCAGCGGCCTTCTCTGTTGCGACTGGTTAATTTGTGGAAGTGGAGGGTGGCCGTTTCGCCAGAAAATTATCACACGTCTGCACCTGATCTGTGGTAAAATAACAATAATAATAATTCTCCTTACTGCTTGACTGGCTGATGGAAATAGCCCACAACTGTTGCTGCGACTACAGGGTGAGCTCTTATTCATGTGCCAGAGAAAGAAAACTTTAATGTCTGAATAAGAGGGCCATGGGGCTTCACTCTGGACACAGCCCCCAGTGTCATCTGCCCGCTCGGCTTCACCCCTCCAAATGTCCGCCAGTCAGGCAGAAATCTGAAGGTGGAGCCAGCTGTCCTCACATAGGTTCCTCTACGTGACCCAAGTGGGCATGTGGTACCATATTCTCACTCGTCCTCCTGCTAATGCTCTTAAGGCAGAGTGGGGAGCAGGATCTGGCCAATGGCACCAAGTCTGACAGGTTTGTGGGGAAGCCTGAGAGGCCCAGTTTAGATCCTCAGGTTTTCCCTATGCTACAAATGAGCTCCTGTCAAGGGAGCAACGAGGAGGCTGCCACATATTTTATCATTTATCTGTTTAAGCAACTTAACGTGCCGCTTAACCGCAGTAGTCCCTTAATCGGTTTTCAAAGGGGCAATGCGAAACAAATGAAAACCAGTTAAATCTATAAAATTCAAACGTCAGTTAGAATGCCAGTCATTTTAAAGATCAGGTGCGGAAGTGCGATAACGTTACACGGTTTTAAAAAAAAGGTGGCATCTGTATTCGCCCACAGTAAAAATGCAAACAATTCCATCTTTTTATTCCTCCGAAGTTCTTTCCATTTGGTGGGATGCACAGGAGTTTCCTTGTTCACCTTCCTGCTCCTCCTGCTCCTCGGGCTGTTTTTTTGCATTAGTGGGTTTTTGTTTGTTTCTTAACCTTTTGAAGCCCGTCTCAAAAGTCTTTTTTCTTTGCCTTCTCTCCTTCCTATTCTTCTCCCCCCACCCTCCACCACCGCCCGAAACCAATTCATTTCTTATAAGCTTCAAGGCGGCGGCCGCAGGGCTCAGATTACACTTCCACTTCCGAGGAGGAGTATGGCTCAAACCACAGCTCCCCTAAACACAAACGCTCCCATACTTCAACAGCCACCCAGACGCCCAGGACCCGAGGCTCAGGGCTGAATAAGCAGAAGCACAGCAACAGCAGGGAGACGGAGGACGAAGACTACGACGATCACGACCCCTACAACTTCATCGCGCAGACGGCAGAGATTGCCGAAATCGCCAGGTGAGGGACGGGTTGTGGCGGCAGGTTGAGCCGCTGGAACCCAAACCATTGGCGGCGCGCTGTGGGTCAGGTGAGAAGTGAAGGTAGGAATGGGTGGGTGGGGGCCTGGGAAATATTGGTTGTGTAGTGTTATGCAAGGTAGAAAGAGCTGGGTCAGGGGTTGGCAAACTTTTTCAGCAGGGGGGCGGTCCAATGCCCCTCAGACTCGTGGCAGGGGCAGAGTATATTTTTGGGGGAGGAAAAAAAAAGAGAGAATGAATTCCTATGCACACTGCACATATTGTATTTGTAGTGCACAAAAAAACAGGAAGAACAGTACAAATAACCCAGAGATGCATTTTAAATGGACACAGCATTCTATAAAAAATTCTTTCCAGTAGCATCTTAGAGACCAACTAAGTTTGTTCTTGGTATGAGCTTTCGTGTGCATGTACACTTCTTCAGATACACTGTGTATCTGAATAAACCATGTTTCTTAAAGCTACAGCAGTCTCGTGGTTTATTCAGCTATTTACACCTTCAGTCTGCATGGAGGGAGTCCAGATCTTACAGCGTGGTCATTTCAAGAGGGATTTATCTCCCACAGCAGTGCAAACAGCCTCCAGACAGCCTGCCCAAGATGGACGCACGACACCCCCCCCCCGTCCTTCTTGCTTCTTCCCAGCAACCCTTTCTCAAAACATCTTTTTTTCCTGTCACCTCACACCCAGTTGCCCTGGCCACCTTACAAACCTCCAGTCTCTGTTCACAACTAAGAGCAGCGGGTCAGGACAGTTCTCTTGCATTGCCAATGGCTCTCAATGGCCCTGTATTGCTTCTTAATGGCCCTAGCTTGACCGGGTCATTTTGCATATTCCAACCCAGGAATTCCTCTGTACTGTAGTTTGTATTTCGCCCTTCACATCCCAAATCATCAAAATCCTACCATTTATTAATTTCTTGGCTTTAGCCCTGCCCTGCATCTATAACAATACATTTAAATGAATATCATCCCACTTCTAACAGTCATGCCCCCCCCAAAGAATTATGGGAGCTGTAGTTTTTTAAGGGTGCTGAGAGTTGTTAGGAGACCCCCGTTCCTCTCACAGAGCCACAATTCCCAGTGTTTCATGAAGAGGGGAACCTCCCTCGGGAAGTTGTGGACTGTCCTTCCTTGGAGGCTTTAAAGCAGAGGTTGGATGGTCATCTGTCATGGATGCTTTAGCTGAGATTCCTGCATAGCAGGGGGTTGGACTAGATGACCCTAGAGGTCCCTTCCAAGTCTACAATTCTAGGATTCTGTGATTCCACTCTGGGAATTGTAGGTCTGGGAGGACAATAGGTTTTGGTTTTGACTCAACCCACTGTGGATATGACAGCAACCATGGTTTTGCCATTCCACTGCACTGGGAAACCATGGTTAATTAGAAGCTTGGTTGCTCATGACGCAACGGGAGGAATGAAAGTTTTTGTGTGCTTGAGCAAAAGGGCCTGTTCTACGTTTACCCTTCCAAACTATTCATTTGGCACCTTAAGAACTAGCAGATTTATTGTAGCCTAAGCATCAATCTAGGCTGGCTCGGTGTAAGGCAACTTTCTTTACTAATATGAAAGGTTGCTGCAAGGCTTACTGAGATAATGATAATCCCCCTGAATGCTACAATAAGGTTAAGTATTATATTATTATAATACTTAACCTTATTATATCCGTATAGTTAAAGCTATGGTTTTCCCAGTAGTAATGTATGGAAGTGAGAGCTGGACCATAAAGAAGACTGATCGCCGAAGAATTGATGCTTTTGAATTATGCTGCTGGAGGAGACACTTGAGAGTCCCATGGACTGCAAAAAGATCAAACTTATCCATCCTTAAAGAAATCAGCCCTGAGTGCACACTGGAAGGGCAGATCCTGAAGTTGAGGCTCCATTACTTTGGCCACCTCATGAGAAGAGAAGACTCCCTGGAAAAGACCCTGATGTTGGGAAAGATGGAGGGCACAAGGAGAAGGGGACGACAGAGGATGAGATGGTTGGACAGTGTTCTCGAAGTGACTAGCATGAGTTTGGCCAAACTGCGGGAGGCAGTGAAAGATAGGCATGCCTGGCGTGCTCTGGTCCATGGGGTCACGAAGAGTCGGACACGACTGAACGACTGAACAACAACAATTATATTAATAGAATTCTCCTTTTTAAAAATCATATGCGTCAAAAAAAAGCGTAGGAGAAGTTCAGGTTGCACAGCTGTTAACGGAGAAGCCTTGTGGGAAGGTTGCATTACACAATCTTGCCGTTTTAGTTGCTGAATAAATCTGGCAGTCGGCTCATTCTGGTGTGGTGCATTGTCCTCTTGATAATGGCGCAGCTGGGTGTTTAAGGGATGGCAGCTCTTCAGGAACTTAAGCATTACACAGCTCTCTGTGTTCTATAAATACTTTCTGCTTAAGAAGCCAGCTCTGGGAGATTGCAGAAGCTAAGGCTGCATGCATTCCTGTGATCCGTCTGGCGTCGGGGCAGAAAGGGCTCTGCTGGATTTTGCAAGAAGGCCGCCCCATAATTGCAGTCTTTGCCTCCTGGCTCTGCTGCGGCTTCTGAATCAACAGGGAGGCGCAGTCTAGAATAGCAAGTGAGGGTTCAAAGGGAAATTAGTCCCCCTTGTTTACACTGGGCTTAATCACGTAATTGAGGCATCAGAAGAAACTGCTTCGGCCCCAGACAAACCTAGCCACTCAATTAGTCATGCAGTTCTAAATATTACTCCATTTTAGCTCACTTGCGCCTTTTTGTTTCCAAGGAAACAGCTGAAAGGTATTTCTATAACCATGCATGTTTCTGCAGAATCTTAGTCACTGCCTAGAAAACAGGGCTGCAGCCTTCAATCCCTTTAGCCGGTAAATTAATCAACTAAAGTTTCAGTTCATAAATTTGCAGGAGGCCAGTTTTTATCAGCGAAGCTGAAAATTCAGAGCACGCTTGCCTAGTTTCTGAGATTATCTTTATTCTGCTTTGTTGCACTAATCAGGAATTTTAAAAAGAAAATGTTAACAGATGACATTTCCATGTAATGATAAGTGATAAATTTTGATCAGATTGTAAATTAACTCACACTTCATTTAGTATCGCAAAAAGGTGTTGGGAAATTCTAACTTATTTACATGTCATTGATTGAACAATCATTTGGTTAGAAACAAACGATGATCAATTAAAAATCCCCACAAAAAGACAACAGAAGAGATAATGCAATAACCAGATTTTAATGTGTTGTCCTGAGGTAGCAAAATAGAAGTTCTGCAATTTCATAATTTAATAAGTGTAACTGCAAATCTAAATTGGGTTGTGCATTTTTCAAGGGCATGGATTTTTCTGTGTGTGTGTGTGTGTGTGTGAGAGAGAGAGAGAGAGAGAGAGAGAGAGAATTATAGTTTCAGGTTTTTTCTTGAGTATATCCCCTGTCTAGATAAGATGTAGACAAGGGCTGAGCCTGATGGCTTTGTAGTTGAACATTCCTCAGTCCTTAAGTTATCCATGCTGTTCCTCCAGATTGAGCCAGACCTTGGTGAAGGACGTAGCGATCCTTGCTCGAGAGATTCATGACGTTGCTGGAGATGGAGATTCCCAGAGCTCATCGGGAACGGGGCCAAGCACCTCCCACAGTTCTGTGCCTAACACCCCCGCCTCTACCATATCAGCAAGGGAAGAGGTAAGATGGCGACTTAAGACCTATGCAGTAGTGAATGTAACCAAAATACAGAGGTTAGAGGAAGCTTCATTAGGTCAGAGCAGTGTTTCTCAAACTTGGGTCTCCAGCTGGTTTTGGACTACAATTCCCATCACCCCTGACCACTGGTCCTGCTAGCTAGGGATGATGGGAGTTGTAGTCTAACAACAGCTGGAGGCTCAAGTTTGGGAAACGCTGAGTCAGAGGCTCCCAGTCGACTCCATCCCTGTTTCAGAAATTGTGTACCTGCTAAGGCCCATCTATCTTCTCCTTGATTTCCTCTCCTTCTTGGGAGCAGGGGAAGAAAAACACACGCCATACTCTCAAGCCCTCTCCATTTAGTAAAATTAACTTTAGCTCACCCCACCCATGCCCCTTTTGCTAGTTCTTTCTTTGGCAGCAAAATGAGGTCAAAAGCTGTTGGGACACAAAACCAGTTCTCTCCAAAATGTTGAGTTACAGAGACTCCTGCTGTATTTCCCCAACCCTCTCAGCAGCTTCCAATAATGGGGACCAGGAACAGAGACTGTGATGGGATGCCAGGCATGGGTTGGTGGTAACCGCAGTCCCGTGCCCAGTTCCTCCTCTTCTCCAGGTGACACTTGGTTCCTGAAATGTGTGACCTGTCTTCATCACACCCTGTGTTTCTCTGCTCCCACTCCTTGTGGCTGGTTATTGGTTGCCGTTAGATTGGGATAGGAACATGCACAATGCCATTTTGCAATCAGTTTCCCCTTCACAAAGAATTCTGATGCTGGATATTGGAAATATGCTGTATTCAAGGTCAGCTCTCCCCACTGAAAGTCAAGCCTTCGTTTTGGGATTCTTATATGACATGGTGCACTCCCCACAAACACACACCCTTTCTCACTAAGATTCAGTAACCAGCTAGCCTTTCTACATTACATGCAAGTTTTATACTCCACAATCATTCATTTTGCATGCACATTCATATGTAAAGCTGCAACTTATATCTCTTCCTTTAAGGAGGCAGTAATAGCAACTTCTTCACAGTTGGACTCTCTGTCATAGCGCCATTATCGTGCATGGCACTTTACAGAGTTTGAGCAAATCGGTCCCTTCTTCCAGGAGCATATGACCGGAAATTCAACACAGGAGGAAATGAGAGAGGAGACAGGGAGGGAAGGGGTAACAGACTCCTGTTCTTGAAAACAAAAGTACTAAAACTCTTGGACCATGCAACTGTGGTTAATGGGGACCGGGGCGAGATCAGGGCATTACATCAATGTTTCATCACCTTCAATGGCTTCTAGCCAATTCAGAGTACTGGGATCAATATCTAAAGCCTTAAATGGCTTGAGGTCAGGATACCAGAAGGATTGCCTGCCCTGTACATATCTGCCCGGACTATAAGATCTTCACTGGAGACCCTTTTTCCAGGTTCCCCCACCTAGGGAAGTGAGCTAGATGGATACTAGGGATAGGGCCTTCTCAGTGGTGGTGCCCTGTTCCTGGAATGCCCTCCCCAGAGAGGTTGGCCTGGAGTTTGCATTGGGAATTTTCAGTGATAGGGGGGGGGAGACCTTTTCATGTTTTTAGTTCTTGCAACTACTTTGTTTCCCCCCTGGTCGGTAGTTAGTGTTGCATTGATTTTATGCTGCTTTGTTTGCTGGTTTTTGCTCATTTTATGTAGGTGCTGCTTTTATATTGATTGTTTTCATGATTGTATTTAAATTCAATGAAATGCAATTTCTGGACTGCCCAGAGGACATGGTTAACCGGGGGGTATTAAACATGATTGCTTTGCAACTGAAATCTCTTTCGCTTGCACGGCCCTGCATCTCTCTAGTTTGAGACCTGCATCCGGTGGTTGCCCCCTGCAGTTCCTAAGCAGGAGGAGCATGTTCTGCCAAGGCAGTTTTGAGAAGAGCAATTCCTCTTTTAGCAAAAATAGCTATTCAAGGGTACGCGGGTGGCGCTGTGGGTTAAACCACTGAGCCTAGGGCTTGCCGATCAGAAGGTCGGCGGTTCGAATCCCCGCGATGGGGTGAGCTCCCGTTGCTCGGTCCCAGCTCCTGCCAACCTAGCAGTTCGAAAGCATGCCAGTGCAAGTAGATAAATAGGTACCACTCCGGCGGGAAGGTAAACGGCGTTTCTGTGCGCTGCTCTGGTTCGCCAGAAGCGACTTTGTCATGCTGGACACATGACCCGGAAGCTGTACGCCAGCTCCCTCGGCCAGTAACGCGAGATGAGCGCCGCAACCCCAGAGTCGGACATGACTGGAACTAACGGTCAGGGATCCCTAGCTATTCAAGGGTACTGCCAACAAATCCAATCCAGCACCTCTGAAAGCAAAGACGGGAAAAGTTTAGCTAATTAATAATACAGCTGGCACAGTGTGGTGGTTAGAGGGTTGGGCTAGGACCCAGGAGACGAGAGTTCGAATCTCCACTCAGCCATGAAGCCTGCTCAATGACCTTAGGGTATAAATATAATCATACATGTATACGTAGTGTTTGGCCTCTTCACTCACACTGGACTTAGAACCCCAACTGTAAACCACCGGAAAGGCCTTAGTTCTGTTGTTATGTTCTTCTGGTGGCTGTATAATATGATTTGCCAAGGCAGAGCCCAGGGCACTCAGTTGGGAGGGCGATATTTTCCCAACAGAGAATGGGTAACATTGGGTTATTGAATTACTTACTTGCAGATCTTGTCGTTTGAAGCTGCCAAATAACCATTCTCCCTCTTATCTCTCAGTTCCATATGGACTTTTTATTGCCTGTAAGTAAAATATTAATAGAAATAATTAGTATAGAGAAGTCTTTGTGTGTGTGTGTGTGGTGCTTTGTAGACCTGCTGTACTTCCCCACCTTTAAAATCTGGTTGAAATAGCAACAATTTGCAGGTGGAACGGAAACCCCGTAGCTCCCACTCTCATACAAGCAAGCTTGGCTTAGATGCATGTGGTGGTCTGTAAACTATGGGAATTGATCTTGTTTCTGTAAATAAGGATACCTGCTAGTAAGGCTGGAGAACTAAGATGTTAAAGTTCAAAGGAAAACACCGTTAAAATAGGATAACCCCAACCTGAACATTTTGTTTGTTTGTTTGAGCTATAGGTGCAATCCTAACCCCAACTAAAGCCTGGATTGAACCCAATGCTGTCCTGTGACAGCAGGTGGGGCCAGCTCAGACACTCTCCACCCCCATGTTGGGACCTGCCAACAGCACTGCCCCCCCCTTGCACATTTGGTGGGCATAATGGGGAACTTTATGCCAGTGGAGTGTCTCTGTGCAATCCAGCCTCCCCAACCTGGCACAAAGTGGGTTTGGATTTCACCCTGGGACCTGAAAAGGGGACACCCCCCCACCCGGAATAAAGGCTGCCTCCTTCCCATCACCAACCCGGAGACAAGAGGTCATGGTTGATGCTGTCAGTCCAGGGGCATAGCAATGTGAGGACGGAGCGCTCCCGGTGCCATGTCTCCAGGGGTGAGAAGGCATGAGGTGTGCCGGCGGTGGTGCTCCAGCGCCGTACAAATGGTGCTGGGATTCTCTGCTTGTGGCTGCAAGCACATGTAGAGGATCCTCCATTCGCGACTGCAGTCATGAGCAGAAGATCCCGGCACTGTCCATACAGTGCTGGAGCGGCACCACCAGCAACTCGCTACGTAGCGCGCATACACAGCGTCACTACATAGTGACGCCCCGCCCCCCGGGTGCACATCATGTTTGCCGCTCTGGATGCCCGAGCGGCTTCCTACAACCTCTGTGTCAGTCTACTTAGGGAGTTGGGGAGATTTGTCCCTCCCTCCCTTAATGCTAGTTGCTGTCCAGCAACCTGCAGGCTTGACCCCCCACCCCCAAGTCCAAAGATCACCCTACAGTCTCCTTAAAAGATGCTCCGTGCAAGACTTTAGCAGCATTTCAAGGGCTTTTCTGTGTTGCTTTGGGGCATCTGCTGAGTGCCTCTCTGTGTGCTCTGGTCCAGTTTTGGTGCCTAAACGCAGCTCTTTAAAAGCAACCAAGAGTCTCTGCCATCTTAAAGCCGTATCTTGCACAACTTTCTATTTTCCATAATTTTCCAGAAGGATACCTTAATCTGCATACATTCATGATGGTTATGTTTTTCTGGAGAATACCTTGATTAGTAAATCTTAAAAGGATCTTGGGTACCAGGGCTGGGAAGGAGCCACCATCAGTTTAGGAACCTCTGCCAATCAGAACAGACTATTCTGGACAACATGGATCCTAACTCAATAGCAGACAGTTTTGCATGCTTGAATGCTATGTTTGAACTTTCTGTGATAAGACTGCCGCTTCTTTGATTTGCCTTTTGCTTTCTCAGTTACATTATTCTGTACTTTTGCCTTTTGCCTCACCCTCTCTGTATATGTGTGTACATATTCTGTTGCTCTTATGATCCACATTGATCTCTCTCTTTCTATCTCTTCTTTTTCTTTTCTTTTAATGCAGATTGCTCATTCATCTTTGCGAGCAGCAATTCCATCTCAGGTGCATTTTCCATGCCACTTATTTCTACTTTTTAAAGCGCTCTTAAAGTTGCTTTAACCTCATTTAAATTAAATATGTTTTAAGCTAGGGATGTAGGGTATTGAAAAAAATATTATTTGGCTAATCTTTATGGCACCACTGTTCTCTGCCTTTGTTTTCCTTCCCTGGATTTTCTCGCATTGCGTTAAATGCATTTCTTTGATCTGGCTATGTTATACATTTATTAAAGATGAAGTTCAAGTAGGAAAAGATGCAATCAGGAGCCGATTATTCCTCCTCGCTTCTGCCCCTACTTTCCCCGCCCGTGACCCGAGTATGTTTGACACAACATCTACATGGCATGTATGCATTTAGAGTTCTGTGCACCTATGCCAGGCCTGTGGCACCTTTGATTTTCGGGCCTTTCAGAACGCTGGTTTGTGGAAGGTGGAGTGAACTTGATAGCCCCATATCCCAAAGATAACCTGCCACCCCCTGCCCCAATTTCTGCTTGTTTGGTGGATGTTCCGAATTGAAAACCAGCATGCATATAACTATATACCCAGGGCTAGTTCAAGCCATTTCACTGCATGAAACAAAGGACAATTTCCATATAGAGAAGCTGCCTGGACTCACAGCTGAATTGTACTACCATATTGGCCCGAATATAAGCTGCACCCGCAAATAAGCCACACCTTTACAGTTCGGTGGCTTGGGGGGGGGCTTGGGAGCGGTAGGCGGGCTAGGCGCCGTTGCCCCACGCTCCCGGGCTGCTTCCTTGGTGATTGGGGGGAGCTGTACTGCTTTGCCGGCATTATAAGGTTGCGAATATAAGCCGTACTTTAACTTTTAATGGGGGGGGGGAGTGCGGCTTATATTCGGGTCAATATGGTACTTCAGCGCTGGGGACCGGACAGTGTCCATCACTGCACCTAAGCTCTACAGGAAAGATTAGGGCAGACGGTGTGGTCACAGAGCTGTGTCTTTCATCCCCTCACTGCCGTTGTGTGTGTGCACACACACACACACTGGCCCCAGCATCGGCCGTTTGTATGCACGTCGTTTCCTCCACACGGCTGGGAACCCTGCACAATACGGATCCCAAACTGCTTTGAGGAACCTAGCACTGTCCCCACGTAGGCCTCCCATTCAGACCTCCCACCAAACACGCAGTGATTGTGGAGGCAGAGCCCGGGGTCCCTGGGTGCAGCCCCCTTCCCTCCTCTGCATGTTCCTGCATCACAAAATTGTAGACTTGCGAGGGACCCCAAAGGCCGTTCAGTCCAACCCCCTGCAATGCAGTGAAAGTGCGAAGGGCATTTTTTGAAAAACGGTCAGGATTGTATGTTACTTGGTAACCTAAGTGCTATTGTATGCACACGGTAACCTAAGTGCTATTAATACACGACACCAAGCATGTGCACACTGGGAGCATGCTTGCCTGCCACATGGCTGGCTTCGCCCAGTTCAGCTGCGGTGTAGGGATGTGCAGATTTGTTTGTTTTGGTTTCTCTCTGTTTCTCGTTTGTCAATTCATTTATCCCCATTTTCACATCAGTTTACATTAAAAAAGAAAAAAGACCACATGAAAATTTGTAGGCATTTTTTGTGTCCCTTTCACTTCATGTACACGTTATTTTCTATGCAATTTTGCCTAATATACACTTTTCTTGCTTGAAAGCACCCCCCCTCCAATTTGATGCTTTCTTGTGCTCTGATAAAACCGTTTTTTCTCCTCGCTTTCCCCAATGTACACTTCTTTAATAAAGCATTTTTTGCCGGTTGGAGAGCTCCATTGCAAAATTCGGTGAATGGCTGGTTTCAAAGGGTAGCCCTGTCACGCTTTGCATATCTGCGTGGAAAGGGCGAGTTGGGTAGCTTACATGTTGAATTGCGAACTGAACACATTTTTTTCCTTCCATCCCTGGAGAGATGCAAACAGACTTAAGAACTGTCTGGCAAACGGGTTAAGTGAGCAGTGAGCTGAATAGAAAAAAGGTGTGCAGAAAGCCTTGTGCTATTTTGACAGTTTCCCTGTGAAATTTTTGACTAAGCCTAGTGGGGGCGTTGGGAAAAGGCCTCAAGATTTTGGAATGGCTAAGGCTGATAAGATGCACGACGTAGGAATGCTGTTTTGCTGGATCGATAATCTGTTCTTCCCTACTCACCCTGTGATGGGAAGCCATCACATTATGAGTTTTTCTTGCGGCTGCAGCTGGTGTTGTCAAACGGGGGCAGGAAAACGGGCTGTGCGATGTCATCGGGTCACCCGAAAGGTGTTTGTACGCATTAAAGAGGGAAAGAGCTAGAGGTGGGGCTGCCATTTTTAGGCACGTCCCTGGGACACACGTAACATGTAGCTCAGCCTAGATTAAGCAAGTCGTAACATTCACCTAAGGGACGCGCGTGGTGCTGTGGTCTAAACCACAGAGCCTAGGGCTTGCCAATCAGAAGGTCGGCGGTTTGAATCCCCGCAACTGGGTGAGCTTCCGTTGCTCGCTCCCAGCTCCTGCCAACCCAGCAGTTCGAAAGCACGTCAAAGTGCAAGTAGATAAATAGGTACCACTCCGGTGGGAAGGTAAACGGCGTTTCTGTGCGCTGCTCTGGTTTTGCCAGAAGCGGCTTAGTCATGCTGGCCACATGACCCGGAAAAACTGTCTGTGGACAAACACCGGCTCCCTCAGCCAGTAAAGCGAGATGAGCGCCACAACCCCAGAGTCATCCACGAGTGGACTTAACAGTCAGGGGTCCTTTTACCTTTAATGTTCACCTATGTGCTTTACCCTACACTTTTATTCCTCTGTCCCGAACGGCGATAGACGATAAATTCTCTCGTCGTTCGTTATGTATTTCAAAGCTGGTGCAGCACATACCAGAAGCAAGCCTGAACTACCAGAAGGTGCCTCCTGGCTCAATGGGATTCCACGATTTTGACCAAAATATGAATGACAGCCGAGAAGAGGACCTCACAAGGAAAACAAGGATGAGAAACAGGGAAGAGGTAAGTTCTTGTCAAGTGTGCTGAAAAGCCACAAAGCAGAGAGTGTAACACCTGGTTGTCAAAGCTGGCACTTACAGGGCCACCCACCTGTCAGTCACCTGACGTCACATAGAGCACAGCGCTAGGCATGTAGGGAAGGCGGGCTTGGCTCAGGCAAATGGGAAGGTCTTGCATTCTAATCAGGCCCATAGACCTGGAGGTTTCCAACTGCTGTTGTAGACAGTCATTTGGGAGCAGCACATTAGTATTAAAAATGATAGTCTTCAAAAACAAATGAATTGTGCCTCATTTATCAAGAGCTTGTTTTAATTCACAAATGGGGAGTCTTTGACTTTCTGGATCCTGGACTCTAATAATAATAATAATAATAATAATAATAATAATAATAATTTATTGTTTATACCCCATCCATCTGGCTGGGTTTCCCCAGCCGCTCTGGGCGGCTTCCAACAAAAGATTAAAAAAACATTAAAACATCAGTCATTAAAAATTTCCCTAAACAAGACTGCCTTCAGGTGTCTTATAAAAACAGGATAGCTGCTTATTTCCTTGACATCTGATGGGCGGGCATTCCACAGGGCGGGCACCACCACCGAGAAGGCCCTCTGCCTGGTTCCCTGTAACCTCACTTCTCGCAGTGAGGGAACCACCAGAAGGCCCTCGGAGCTGGATCTCAGTGTCAGGGCAGAACGATGCGGGTGGAGATGCTCCTTCAGGTATACCATCAAGCCCAGCAAACATGATCCAGTGGTCAGGGATCATGGTAGTTGCAATCTAGCATAATCTAGAAGGCCACAAGTTTCCTATCCCTGTTTCAGTTTAACTGGTCGAGCAGTAGCCTTTTTGTGATTTTTTTAAATTGTTTTTAAAATCATGGAAGGACTTCAGCAGATTAAAACCAGCTTGTGTGAAAAAATACATTGGCTAGGACCCTATGAAGTTCTAAATGTATACACCAAGCTTCCCATGCAACCATTTGTATTCAGCCCATTGGCACTTATCATATCAGGTATAATCTGCCAGTGAAGTTCTGCAAGAAGACCTGATCCCTTCCCTGTTGTCAGTAACACAAAACAGTGTTTCCTTTGTGAAAACACCATGAATATATCCTTCCAAATGCAGGGGTCTAATCCTGTTGTGGTATCACTTCTGATAAACACCAGCTTCTACTGAAAGAAATGCTGCTGTTTGTGGTGTTGTGTTTCAGGTCATCTTTGACAACTTGATGCTGAATCCAGTGTCCCAGTTATCCCACACCATCCGGGAAAACACAGAGAACCTGGCGGAGAAAATGAAGTGAGTGGACGCCCTCAGTCTAAACTTCACAGTGGTGAAGCTGTGGAGGAACCCTGTTGCACTCTACCCCAGGCTCCTGGTCTGGAGGAGATGACTGATTCAACTAGCCAGTTCTGTTGTTTTTTTTCGAGATCTGCACATTTCCCAAGGCCTGTTGGAGATAATGTATATCGACTGGGAAATGTGGAGAATTTACTCTTCGTGGATAGATTATGTGCACATTCAAGGCCTTCTGAATGTGCACTGTAGCTGGTCGTTATGCATTTTAACCCCTCCCTCTCTTTGTAATATAGTTTCTGTGGGCTCATTTAGAAGCCTAAATTGGAACTGCTGCCTCCCTCCCAATGCCCCTGGCTTCAGAGAACGGTCTTTGGTAGAATCATAGAATTATAGAATTGGAAGGGACCCCAAGAGTCATCTAGTCCAACCCCCTGCAATGCTGGATTCTCAGTATATCATACATGACAGGTGGCCATCCAACCTCTGATAAAAACTTCCAAGGAAGGAGAGTCCACAACCTCCCGAGGGAGACCATTCCACTGGCAAACAGCTCTTACCATCAGAAAGTTCTTCCTGATGTTTCGTTGAAATCTCCTTTCTTGTAACTAAGGATGATCTTAATGCATTGACAGGTGTGGGAGACAGAAATCTTTAAGCCAGGGTTGGGGAGTTTGTGGTTGTCCAGTTGTTGTTGGACTACAACTCCCATCATCAGCTGATGGGAATTGGATTTAATTTTTAATTAAACGTGTGGACCATCCTTCACCCAAAGATCTCAGGGCGATTCACAGCATACAAATACAGTCATACCTCGAGTTGCATACGCTCTGTGTTGTGTACATTCGACTTATGGACCTCCGTGACCCAGAAGTCCTCCCTGGAGCGCGTGCGATGCGCGGGTGCAAAGAAGCATTCTGTGCACTTCACACATGCGCAGAAGCGCAAAAGGCGTGAACTTCTGGGTTTTTTGGGGTTGGGGGGCGTTCGTGTTAAGCACGGCTGTGTTACGTACTGCGATCCGGAACGGATCGCGTGTGTAACACTGGGTACCACTATAAAAAAGAAGAAGAGAAAATACATAATAAAAAAGAGAGTGAAGAGCACAAGGGCCACAGGTTATCCATCCTAGTTTATTTCTGTATTGGAGACAATTATTCCTGAGCATGTTTCTTTTCTTGACAAAATATTGTCTATGTTGTGTGTCAGAATTCTGTTCCAGAATACTGAGCGGACGTGGGAGGAGATGGAGGCCAAGATTAACTCCGAAAACGAAGTGCCAATCCTAAAGACCTCAAACAAGGTGGGGAATATTTTTGCTGAACTGTGTGCTTGGTTTGACAAGAAGTCTTTATCGATCTGCAACCCTTAGACTTCAACGCACAAACCTACCTTCCTTCTTTTGTTTATTTATGGCACAGCTGAGATGAATGCAGGGCACTAGAATGAGTGCAAGGGAGGGCATGATAGAGGTGTATAAAATTATGCGGGAACTCGGGGGCAACCGACAAAACGAAGCTGAATGTTGGAAAGTTCAGGAGAGACAGAAGAAAGCAATTTCTTAATGGAGCACATCGTTAAGCTATGGAAAGTGCTTTCACTAGATGTAGTGATAACCACCAACTTGGGTGACTTCATAAGAGGATTATGCCTCTGATTATCAGTTACTGGAAATAACAATTGGAGAAAGTGCTGTCACATTCAAGATCTTCCCCTAAGCATCTTTGTGGCCACTGTGAGAATATGATGTTGGACTAGGCAACTTCTTCTTCTGTTACGTTCATTCAAATGTGCATCTGAAGCGGAAATCTCGAAACTTGGCTCGTTACAGATTTTGCTTCTTAATTTTGTCTCCTTTTTTCCACACTTTTTTTGGGAAAGGAGACTGGTACATGGCTGCTCTTAAATGTCAGCAGCAATACCTGCACATTTGTAAGGTCAAAATATTGAGTTTTACTACTTACTAGAGGGTGGGTGGGGTGAAGCTTTCAAAAACCAAATGTAACTTTAAAAACCTTTAAATAGAGGGGGGAAAGGCAAATTTAGAAACTTTGCCCCAGTTTATGTTTTAATATGGGAAGTTGAACTGATCTGGAGCTAAACAGAAATTGCTTTCAATGATTGAATAAATGCATTCTCAGTCCCTTGAGTGTTTGAATTACTAAACATATCGTTCTTTATTACTAGGAAATCAGCTCTATTTTGAAGGAGCTCCGCAGAGTCCAGAAACAACTCGAAGGTTTGCCTTATTTTGACTTCCCTGTTTCTTTGTGATTTGCGTTAAATGCAGTTTATTGTAGTAAGCTGGGCTGGATCTACACTGACCTTTTTAAACGTCATTAGAGCATTATTACCTATGCCATTCTAAAACGTCACAGGGCATACTGCAAAAATTACGTTCATTACCTTATCATTATTCCTCTGTAACAGCAGTTCCCCTTACTGCCCAGTTCCTGGTTGCTCTGCAATGCCCTCTGGTGTCACATTTACTAACGCTTTATTAACGTTCTTAGCAAAACATAACGTGACCCTTACGTTTTGAAAATCATCCCTTAACTCTTTCTTAACGTTATAAACCATGAGTGTCGATCCACCCACAGATAAAAGGGAAATAATAATAATAATAATAATAATAATAATAATAATAATAATAATTTATTTATACCCCGCCCTTCCCCGCCAAACTGGGCTCAGGGCAGCTAACACCAATGAAATCACAACAAAACATAAAACAATTAATTAAAAATACAGAATAAAATACAATTTAAAATTTAATTTAGACTGCAGCCTCATTTTTAAGTAACCCACCAATCACACCAAAAGAATGAAACATCAGGGTTAAACTGAAACCAACCCAAAGGCCAGGTGGAACAGCTCCGTCTTGCAGGCCCTGAGGAAAGATGCCAAATCCCGCAGGGCCCTGGTCTCTTGTGACAGACCATTCCACCAAGTTGGGGCCAGTACTGAGAAGGCCCTGACCCTAGTTGAAGCCAACCTAGCATCCTTGTGGCTCGGGACCTCCAAAAAGTTATTATTTGAGGACCTTAAGGTCCTACCCAGGACATACCAGGAAAGAAGAACATATGTACGTTTCTGAGCACAATTCAAAGTGTTGGTGCTGACCTTATCAGAGCACGTCCCAGAATACCTGAAGGAGCGTCTCCACCCCCATCGTTCAGCCCGGACACTGAGGTCCAGCTCTGAGGGCCTTCTGGCGGTTCCCTCACTGCAAGAAGTGAGTTTACAGGGAACCAGGCAGAGGGCCTTCTCGGTAGTGGTGCCCTCCCATCAGATGTCAAGGAAATAAACAACTATCTGACTTTTAGAAGACATCTGAAGGCAACAATTTTTAATGTTTGAAGTTTTATTGCTTTCTATTTATTATTATCATTAATGTTTTGTTGGAAGCCGCCCAGAGTGGCTGGGGAAACCCAGCCAGGTGGGCAGGGTATAAATAATAACTTATTATTATATTATTATAGTGCCACCTGTCTGCCCAGCTCCCTGCATTCTGCCCTACTAATCCCAACAGCCTCCAGGTTTTATATCACCTGGCATTGTTTTGGAGATGTTGATGATAATGATGATGATGATGGTGATGATAAATTTATTTATACCCCGTCCATCTGGTTGGGCCTCCCCAGTCACTCTGGGTGGCTCCCAACATAATAATGATAATAATAATAGCAATAAAACAGATAATACTTAACAAACAAAATAAAATAGTAGCCATTCATTTGCTTGACTGCCAGCCATCAAGTTTGAAGTAACTGAGAACAGCAGGATCAGAAGTTCATCAAAGATTGGACTAAATTTGCAGATTATCTGAAAGACAATTGCAGTCAATTGAATACGTTGGTAGGATTGCAAGAAGCTTTGTAAGTTAAATTTTAAAAATCATTGTAGATATGGAATTTTAGTGAGAACTTTAGATGTTATAATTTTAAGCAGTGGTTAGGTAGTGAAAATATAGAAATTAGTAATGAATGTAAGAAAATCATAAGGAAGGTTTGATGGAAGTCGGGGATTTAAAAAGCCAAAATGTATAAGATGAGAAGAGAAATTGTAATGGAAATTATTATTGTATTATTGTAAAATGAATAAAAATGATTTGGCAAAAGAAGAAGAAGAGAGAATGTGTAGCCCTGTAGCCCTATAAATCCATGTTAAGGCTGACTTGACTTTCTCCCCCCTTTTTTTCTGCAGTTATAAATGCCATCATTGACCCAAGTGGAAACTTGGATGTGCTCGCCAATAACAAAATGTCTTCTGCTACGCCACAGTCTGTGGCGGCTAAAATCAGGACTGCTAACAACATTTCCGGGTCCATGTTGGAGGCGTTGTCTCCTGTCAAGAAGAGAAATTACGTGCAGAAATCAAACTTTGGCTCCGCTAGCCTGCAGGATGCTACGTTTGTTCCGGATGGGGAGAAATACGTGATCTAGCAAGAAAAGTTTTCTATCGCTTTTCCTCTTGTATGTAATTTGCCGTGGCGTTAGTATTGTGTACGAGTGGTTGTGGGCAAGTCCTTGTGGAGCAGTTGTTTAGATTGCTGACACATTGCACAAAACAAAACAAAAGAAAACGAAAAGGTACAATCTCTGCTGTGTGAGCATGAGTGGCAGGCCTATGTATATGCCTTTTGGAAGGGGGGAAAATGGACGAGCACTGTGGAACAGCACATACTCAGCACAGAGGCAGACTCTGATTTATTTATTTTTAACAGAAAGCAAGCGATGCATAATTTCTCCAATGTGCCATAGCAAACAGGCTTTGCGTATTCTTCACTCTGTACTGCCAAAGCTCTGATATGTTATTGTATTTAGCCTGTTTATAGCTGTCTGTTTTAGTTGTATAGAGGCTCCGTTTTGAAAATGTACCTTTCGGGGGCGGTGGCTGGCTGTTGCTGTATATTTAATTTTAAATGGTTCAG
Source organism: Lacerta agilis (assembly GCF_009819535.1). Classification (NCBI taxonomy): domain Eukaryota; kingdom Metazoa; phylum Chordata; class Lepidosauria; order Squamata; family Lacertidae; genus Lacerta; species Lacerta agilis. The sequence goes on from NC_046312.1 coordinate 11,720,961, forward strand.
CCAAAACTGATTCCCCCCCCCCCTCTCATGCTTGTCAGCTGAGCAATGCACCGTGGAAGTTTTTTTTTTCTTCCTTTCAGAGATCCAAGAGCAGTTAACTTGCAAACATCTCCAAAAAGGAAACCAAGATGGCATTGAATCATTCTGCTTCCAATCACACAGCTTTTATGATTCCGCTGGGAATGAGTAATAAAGAGTACAGATGATGGAGAGGCAGTGATTAAGTTTGCATTTTTGATTCCCTTATTGTAATCAGTAAAGAGAGGGGGGGGGAGGAAGAAATTCAGGTGCAGAGGAGGAGGCAAATTAGTCACAAGGTCAGGATTTTGTATAGTGAAGTTGCCAAATTTGTACTATTTCATGGCAGTTGCTTCATAACTAAGTTTTCGGGTGGTCAAAATGTGTTTTTAATGCAGTCCACAAAGTCTCCTGTTTACTGCATGGAATTCTGAAGGCACTAAAGAATTGAGTATTCCATGTGTGAGCAATTAAGATTTTGATCATAACTCACCATCCTGTGCTTCTAAATCTCGTTGACATGCATAGGAAGTTTAAGAGTGTAAGAGCTGCTTTTTGCACTCGCGGGTATCCTGTCTTGAGCCTCGTTCCTCACCCTGCGAGGCATGCTAAATGGAGGCCTCCTTAACAGAGCTTGAGGGGTGCAAATTGAGAATTGTCTTGTGTTGCCTCCAACTTCCTTGGGTGCTCTCATGCAGCTCTGTTGAGCCAGCAAGACCCTGGGCTACTCTTTTGTGCTCTAGCAAATGGCCAGCTTGTTGATCATTTGGCGATGGTCGCAGGGCAGCGAGATCACCGATCTCAGGCACGGCAGCTTCTGCAGTTCCCCTGGTCTCCCCAAAATGCAGGCTGGCAATAATAAAAGTTGCCGCAAATCGTGGTGCGATTCCAACTTTTTACTGCCTTACGTTGATCGCATGAATGTGGATTTCGGGAGTCCGTCTTAGAAGCATCCCACTTGGGGTTTCCATAGGGGGGTTCAGAGTTCATCCTCGTGTTGTCTCCGTTACCTTATTTGCTCCCATTTTGTATGTTGTGTCAAGCATTCCTACCAAGATGAATGGGGAATTTGAGCTGGCAAATCTGGGCAAACCGTAACGATGAATGTATTGCTCTCAATCTCTCCCTGCACACGCACAAACAGCTGAAACCTCAGTTGGCTTCAAGCACTGTGGCCGCCCTGTGACTGTTGAATCCAGATATGTGAGCCCTTCTGGCTACAAAGAATTAAGTGAGTTAAGTGGCTGGCTTTTAAATACAGTATTATTGAAATGATCTTCTACTTCCACCAATACAATCTCGGATAACGCCAAGGATAGTTTTGCAGCAATTCTGAGGTGTATGCTAATAAAAAATGCAATTTTAAAAATAATAATAATTTTAAAAAATTCATTGTTTCCCACTCCCACTTGCCAAATTAGTGCTTGCTGATTGGGAGGGGGGGTGCACTTACTGAGATGACAGTTAATTTTTTTTTCTATTACAAAATTCCTCTTTGGCTTAAGTAGCTAAAAAAAAAAAAAAAGGAACGTGCGTCTTTATTGTGAAAAAGACAATACTGAGCTAGCTTGGCCTTTCACAACCCAATGCTCTGCAGACATTTTGTGTTGCAACTCCTGGGGGTTGATGGGAGTTGTAGGCCAAAAAATCTGGAAGGCTGGGGAAGACTAAGCTAGGTGGACTAATGATGCAAACCAGCACCATCTGATTTCTAGTGGTAGAAAGATAATTCTTTTTAGAACTGACTTCTGTAGTATAGGGTTCTCCCCCAGTTATGTATACTTAAACCCCCATTTCTTATGGGATATATGTGGGTAAGGAGAAGACAGGGAATCTAAGCAATTACAGTTAGAACATCTTGGGCATTTACTTTCTTGGGCTCCATGATCACTGCAGATGGTGACAGCAGTCACGAAATTAAAAGACGCCTGCTTCTTGGGAGGAAAGCAATGACAAACCTAGACAGCATCTTAAAAAGCAGAGACATCACCTTGCCGGCAAAGGTCCGTATAGTTAAAGCTATGGTTTTCCCAGTAGTGATGTATGGAAGTGAGAGCTGGACCATAAAGAAGGCTGATCGCCGAAGAATTGATGCTTTTGAATTATGGTGCTGGAGGAGACTCTTGAGAGTCCCATGGACTGCAAGAAGATCAATCTTATCCATCCTTAAAGAAATCAGCCCCGAGTGCTCACTGGAAGGACAGATCCTGAAGTTGAGGCTCCAGTACTTTGGCCACCTCATGAGAAGACTCCCTAGAAAAGACCCTGATGTTGGGAAAGATGGAGGGCACAAGGAGAAGGGGACGACAGAGGATGAGATGGTTGGACAGTGTTCTCGAAGCGACTAGCATGAGTTTGGCCAAACTGCGGGAGGCAGTAAAAGATAGGCGTGTCTGATGTGCTCTGGTCCATGGGGTCACGAAGAGTCGGACACGACTCAACAACAACAAATGCTCTTTATCCTAACAACGTCAATAAAAGCAAATGCCAGTGACTGATTACTAGGTTACTTTGTTGTGCTGGTTGGTTAACAAAACAGGTTATCTGCATGGCCCTGGCAGTTGACAAGGAGAATTTCACTACTCCCCTGTCTTGTTGGGTTCCTGATAAGATGCAAGTGTGGAGTCAAATTCCCTTCATCACTTGCCAGAGCGATACAGAGGACTAACTGTTCTAACAGCCTACATGCAGCCCTGCAATAGCCATTTGTGAAGCAGTAGGTTTCATGTATTCATCCTAAGTCTGTGAAATTGTATGCAAAATGTCTTAACGCTGCCAGAGGTGGATCTCGTGTCCATCTTTTTGAAAATGGATGCAATTGAATGGTTTTTCTTGGGGTGGCGCTGTTAGTCTGATGATCCCCAGTTGCTGTAGATGGGGGTTGGGAAAGGGGGTGGTTGTTCTTCTTGTTGTTGTAGGTGTTAACCTACTGGTAATGTGGGCCTGGGGATAGCAGGTGTATTCAGTAGAGAACACGGCTAGTCTATTAAATGAAATTTGTTTAAAACAATGCTGTAAGATGGCAAGAGGCAAAGTGGTCTGGCAAGTGAACAACACATGCAGCCTCCCTATGTTTCTCTAACTGCTTGTGGAAGATCCATGATGTCTAACTGGTTTTCGTTTTATGGCGTGCGTCTCTTAGATAATATGGTTGTGTAACTTAGAATAACAAATGCTGCCATTGCTGTAGAGACACAGCAGCAAAGAGTTCCCAAGCTCTTCCTGTTTACAGAAGGATCCAGCAAGTTACACATCCAGTTATTTAGGTCAAATCCACATCATACATTTAGGACATGGCTTTCCGCTAGAGATTCCTGGGAACTGTAGTTTTACCCTTTCCAGAGGTATGATTCCCATCAAACTCCAGGATTCTTTGGGAGAAGCCATGTGCTTTGAATATATGGTGTGGATAGGACCACAGTTCTCCCCTCTTCTGTTCCACATGGGGGGTGGTGCTTGACAACTCAGCTTAGGGTGCATTCAGCCACGTTGAGGAGATGTCAACTGTTGATCTCGGCATGTGGTCAGCCGATTTGTTTCTTTCTGTGAAATCAATAAACCGTATGGGACTGGTGGGGCACACCAAATTCACCTAAACACCTACTTCAGACTGGGTTGTCCCACAAGAGACTGAGAAGAGGCTGTAACCTGGTCAATGCTTGTCTGTATCCACTTGGTTTTTTAGGCTGAGAGATTTTTTTGCCTCCCCCTTGATCAAGTATATTCCAGGACATTATTCCAGGACTTTGAAGTAATGGGCAAACCCAGAGGAGGTGGCTGGATTGCACAATCGTTTCACTTCCCCAGTTCTTCCCCATGATCAAACAGAGATGCAACACAACTCTTGTGTTTGCCAACACCAAGTCTAAATGTGATTCTCTTTTAATATAATGCTGTATTTTTTTTTATTAAAAAAAACCACAGGCTTAGTTTGAACAAGCTTAGAACACTCTTAGGGAAGGAGGATAGTATCTGTCAACCTCTTGGATATTCCTGCATAGGTTGTAATGTAGACCCAAACTACACTGTAGTTTACCTTAAAAATAAATAAATCTTGGCAGTGGTCCTGTCATTCAGGTCTAAATGTGAGGTATTTTGTGTGCACACACGCTAGGCAGATACTACATTTACAAGTGGCTATTCCACGTACTTTAGCATCTGGCTGGCAAAGGGTGATCCAGTGTGTTTTCCTACTGCACATTGCATTATAGATTAATCCAAACAGGGCCTGTATTCCTAATCCTGCAGTTTGGGCTGTATTAAATTGTCACATGTAGTTATGCCAAAGAGGAAACCTTATGACTCTAAACTCTGTCCAGCTTTGGTTCCCTCCAACATCTACATATGTAAATCCCCAATTTTATGCTGCATACTGTTTGTTAAGTCTTCATCCTGATACTTCTTGAGTAGTCCAGATATCATTTACTTTAGGGTTTCAAGTTTCGTGGTTTGTTTCTTTCCTAGAGTGTCTCGGGGGTTAATCCATTGACTCAATGAACCCCTTCCTGTTTTCATGTGTATTGCCATGCTCTGTTGTTTTGTTTTGTTTTGTTTTTGCTTCAAATGTTTAAGTTAAACATCTATCTTTGGCTAGTAAATTTTCAGAGAAACAAAAAGACCATATCCCATTGAAATTGAAATTAAGTGGTGAAGTTGGCAGCAGTTTGCCTCAGGATTCTTTCTGAAAACTGAGCTTGGTTCTATATGTTGGGGGTGGGGGGCGGAGTGAGTTTTCTTTTGGGTATGTTAACGTTACATTCTTATTGTTCATAATGATGGAATGGATGTATATATTTGAGAGCGAGAGAGTGAGCACACCTGGTTGCATTGATCATATAATGTGCAGCCTGTCACTCTTCATGCTGTTGATGACGACAAAGCTGAATTAAGTGGCAGGACAACTTTTAACCAGGTCAAAGTCTTTGCACAAGTTTGAAACACGCTTTTCCAACCATTCGGCATGTGCCCAGATGATGAGCCCAAGATGTTTGAGATTCACTCACTCTGCAGGGTCCCGTCCCCCACCCCCGGATACATTCTGGAGCTTTGTTCACAGGTTCAGTGACCAAACATGTCCATTTGGGGGAGGTTGGAAGAGGAATTGGCTTGTGCTGATTTGAACCTGAGAAAACTTGACCTGCAAATCAGCTTGGGGGACGGGGGACGGCATCTTCACACATTACAGGCAAAATAAGGTTTGTCACGGGAGCGTGCACTGATTGTATTAGCATGGTACACCTCTTTTCCTCTCACACACTTTGTTATTTTGGGATGCACTTAACAGGTCTTAGGTGTACACCTAAAACCCAGAATGTGTGAATGGCCCTGACTTGTCCTTCAATGAGTTAAAGAAAACGTTTACAGATAACTTACTTTAAAAATAAAAATAAAAGTGTATGAGTGCAAAGATGCTACTGATATTGGTAAATGGATGCGAGGTCTTTCTCTTTTATTTTGAATCCAGCAAATGTATACATTGCAGCTGTAAAATGTACATTAACTACCTGTTCACTTTCTGATGTGCCCCTTGCTGAATTGTGCCTAACTATACGCTGTTGTTATGCTGCTGAAATCATTTTCTGCTGTTCAAAAACACACACAAACTGTTCATGGAGTCATTCATTCCATCTGCATGCGACACAAATGCAAGCTGGGCTGTATAGCAGAAATTCAACTTTGTATAATTCAAAACTGTTTCAGTGACTTGTCTTTTTGTTTTGTTTCCACACCCACTCTTGAAATACTCTGTATAATTTTAATCCGGAATACCCCCGTCAATCGTACATAGTGGGGCATTTCCCACCCCCCCTTATTTTTTCTTTTTTTTAAAAAAAATATGGTAATTTATTTCATTTGGTTGATAGGCAACTTATCTGTATATTTTTGTTCCAAGGTGATGTTGTGGATGTCTTTAAAAACAAAATAAATTGTTATTTTATATAATTTTATCATAAATTTGCTATAATAAATCATTTCTTTTTTTGTTTTCCACGAGAGGTTTTCTTTCATCTCCAAAAATACGTTTTCTCAAGTTCTTACAGGACTTAATTTCAATAAATTGAAATGAAACGTCAGGGAAAGGGTGAAAAAGGGAGAAAATATATACACCTCAATTCTGGGAACGCAGCCAAACTGGATCAAATGTAAATTGGGGGGAAGGTTTAGATGACACTGATGGCTAGTGGCCTTATCCTTTATATCAGAGTGGAAAACCTCAGGTCCAGGGAACAAGCACAGTACTCCAGGCCTCCCCATCTGGTCTCCAAGGCTTTCTCTAAGCTTTGCTTCCTCTGCCCAAGACACCACACCCCTGACTGGCCCTGCTACACAACCTTGAGGGCTTCCCAAGAGGAAGGTTGCAGAATTACGATGAAGCTGGGGATGAAAAGCAATGGATGGGGGAGCGAAAAATCAGTTTGATGAGAACAGAGCATGCTCAGTGTTCACATGTTGATGGGGGGGGGAGGCAATCCGAGGGTGAGGCGGAATGGAATGGAGTATTCTTGAAAGGTGGGATGGATGGCTGGGACCCTGAACAGAAAAAGTATTCCACGCTGCAACGTTTTGTTGCAGGTCCTACTTGTTGGACTCTTCCCCCTGACTACTGCAATCTCCTTTCTAGTCTTCTGTTGTGTCATTTCTATTCATCACCCTGCTGCTCGATTCCTTCCCCACTTCTTACTACACTGGCTTCATGTTCTTCCAGATCGAGCACTGATTTTGGATCTTGCCGAAAACCAGCTTTTGCTAGACAGCATCAAACGTGGGCATTGCAAAGGGGTGCCTCAAGAGGCAAATTACGTCCTCCCGACCACCCCGTTTGTGCAAAGTGCTATGACATGCTTGTGGTGTTTATTCTCACCCCACAAAGTACTCTGGCAAGCAGGGGTTTTTTTTGCAGCCCTTCAGAAACCTGCCCAACCTTTTTGACCAGAGATGACAATAGTATATAGGCCCACACTTAAGGGCAATGATGCCTCTACAATGCCCCTGACATTTTGGAGAGATTTAATGCAAAACTATTCACCAGGGACGCGGGTGGTGCTGTGGGTTAAACCACTGAGCCTAGGGCTTGCTGATCAGAAGTTCAGTGGTTCGAATCCCTATGATAAGCTCCTGTTGCTCGGTCCCTGCTCCTGCCAACCTAGCAGTTCGAAAGCACGTCAAAGTGCAAGTAGATAAATAGGTACCACTCCAGTGGGAGGATAAACGGTGTTTCCGTGCGCTGCTCTGGTTCGCCAGAAGTGGCTTAGTCATCCTGGCCATATGACCCAGAAGCTGTACGCCGGCTCCCTCCGCCAGTAATGCGAGATGAGCGCCGCAACCCCAGAGTCGGAAACGACTGGACCTAATGGTCAGGGGTCCCTTTACCTTTACCTTTACTCACTTCTTGAGGTAGTGTGTGTAGCACAGATAGCCTTTGCCAGACAGTCTCTATTATTCAAATCTAGCAGCTGTGAAATTCTGGTTTGAAAGGGGAAATTCCGCTTGTTGCTCTGGGGGAGGAAAAGCAACACGCACGGTTTGTGGCCAGTTCATGAAACCCCACTCAAACAGTAGCAGAGTGTTACTTGCTCCTCTGAAGGAGGTAGAAAGACTTCTAGCCGGAACGACCTAAGACGGTGAGCATTTTTGAATGATTAGGAGACAATTGGCCTTAGATTACTTAAATGCACTAGTGAAGGTAAGAGATGGTTTGGGTTGGGAAGTAACAGAGGGCATGTCTTTGTGTGCGGAAAATCAGTCCCTAGTAACTCCTCTTAATGAAGGGGGTCTTGGATAGCAGGTCCTGGGAAAGAGACCTTGGGGAACTGTTGCCAGCTGAGGTAGATCTGGTGCAGAACCAGTGGTGTGTTGAACCTTGCAGATGTTGCTGGATTCCAGCTGCCATTGTCCTTGAACGTTGGTCATATTGTCTGTGGACTGATGGGTGTTGGGGATCCAACAACACCTGGAAGACCACAGGTCCTCCATCCCTGGGCTAAATGGAACCACGATCTGACTCTGCATAAGGCATTCTCATCTGAAGTAGACTTTCTGGGAGCACTGGAGCCATTCACTCTTATTTCTTCCAATTCCTTGCCATGTGTTTCTGTGTTCTAGATCATGAAACACACCCCACTGAGGACAAACAAGCCCTTTTATTTGAAATCGCACCCAAGCGAGCAAACGTGCATTAATGTGGTAAGTACTAGAATAAACCCAAGTTGCAGCTACTGGGCAGTGAATAAAATGTATTCTCTGAATTAGCTTGACTAAGAATCATGAAGCTACTAGCATCATGAAGAATCACTAAGAATCATGAAGCTACTAGCATGAGTTTGGCCAAACTGCGGGAGGCAGTGGAGGATAGGGGTGCCTGGCGTGCTCTGGTCCATGGGGTCACAAAGAGTCGGACACGACTGAACGACTGAACAACAACAACAACAAGAATCATAGTCCTGTGGTAGAAGAATAGAACCCTCCGTGTCAAGTCTTTAGGAGGGTTGTACTTCAAAATTGGTTCCTTCACTCCAGTCATCAGCCCGCAGAGAAGGGTGGTCAGAGAGGGGTGGGAACAGGTTGGTGAATGTCACCTCCGGTCTTTCAGTGTCAGGTTCCTCTTGGACTCTTGACCATCATTCATGTGATGGGGGGTCAGGGACTACTGAAGAACAAAGAGACAGGCACCATTTCAGGAGGTGCAGAAGGACAATCCTGTTACTGAGACCAGTGCTGCCATAGAACAGGATGAAGCAACTTTCAGGCTACACAGTGAAGGGTGTCAAGAGTGGGTTAGCAATAAAACACACGGAGTAAGTGAAGTCAACTCTTTATTAGAAGAAACAAGGTTGCTCAGGATTGCCCAGTCTAATGAGCACAGCAACTCTTCCTCATAAGTCTTGCCCCTATGAAGCAGTTATGGAGACTAAAGGTCCTCGCCTTTCCATAGCTGCCTAAGCCGCCTTCTCTCTTGGGTCCTTCCCAAGCAATCTGAGACTCCGCCGGCATGTCTGTCTCTGTTCCTCCCTCTTCATACCTTTTCTGGTTCTGGGAGACCCAAGGGGACGGGACAACACCTTGGCTTTGTCACCAGCCTGACTCATCTCTGCCTATTGACTTCCCTCCTCTCTTGCTTCTAATTCTGGACTTGGATCTACCACAGACTCTCCCTGCTCACTACGCCCCATTACCTTTTTAGCTTCCGACGCCTCTTCCTCCCGGTCTTCTCCCTCTGCACACCCACTGGCTCACCACCAATCCCTGGGCTCTGAGTCTTCTTCCCTTCTCCAGCTGGTGCCTCCCTCCATTCCTCTGCATCCAGCCAGTACACAACAAAGGGGGGTTTACCATATATTAGCTGATGTCAGGAATTGATGTCTGAATAGTACAGCAAATGTTAGCCCAAACAGGGCCCATGATGAAATGTTGAAGAAATTAAGGGTGTTTAACCTGGGGTCTAAATGTTGCCTCAGGGAGATCAGTAATGGTTGATGACCTCCCCTAAAGAGATTACTTCTACTGCAACTACTGCTACTACTCGGAAGGGCTGTAGGTCAATGGAGAAGCGCCATTCCCCAGTGCTGGAGTCTGTGTCCGAAAGCTGCTGCCAGTCAGTGTAGACAATACTGACCAGTGGTATAAGGCAGCTTCCTATGTACTACTACTACGAATTAAGCATTTAACATTTTTTAAAAGACAGCCCCTGCCCACAGGCTCCCAGTCTAGCTAGCATAATACAAAAGGGAAAGGAATGGAGATGCAAGCACATTTACCGGGTAGATACCAAGCAAAATCATCTGATCTGGGTGGCAGAGCCGCCCCTCCCGTTGTTTGCTGTGAAGTGGCCTGGCTGCCTCAGGTTGCCCATTCTGGTTGTTTAATGAAAGCCCAGCTAATTGTTATTTATTTGGTTTTCGTTCCAGCCCTGCAGGTGGGCTGCACTGACATTTCCCTGTACTTTATTATAACCGCACTGTGATGAAAATATAAAGAGGAAGTCTCATCCACCTGCTGCACGACACAGGAGGATGGTTAGCAGAGTTTCGCTCTGTTTAATAAATGAAACTGGTTTTGAGCCTGAGAACTGAAATGAGACTTAAGTCCAACCCCCCCCCCCAAAAAAAATTGCAAATGTAGTAAAAGGATGGATTTTGAGTATGTGTGTGTACTGAAGGAATAGAATCAGAATCCTGAATTTGATATACTTAACTATATAAAACCTATGAAGGAGCAGATTCACACTCTAACCTTCCTATGGGCTAATAGACATTGCCAAGAGGCTACTCAATCTCAGGAGCCGGCGTGGTTAAGAGCAGGAGTTACAAGATCCCTGATTTAAACCTCAGCAGTACCAGAAAGTTCTTGGGCTGTTCAAGGCAAGACTCTTTTGTTGTCCCTCCTCCATCTTTCATAGAATGGTAATAATACTGGCTCGGAGGAGTGATGCCAGACAACATTCCATGCATGTTCTTTCCTTGTTCCAGGTGTTTGGACTGCTTGCAGTTGCTGGGCTTCTGTTTGTGATAAGAATTCATGTCATGAAACCCTCCGATGCAGTTTCTGCGGGAGAGGAAGATGGGGTTCTCAACACCCACAATAATGACAACCGAAACACAGAAAGAGACAGGGGGACCGAGATGGGCAGCAGCCCTAGATGCAATGATTCATGCAAGTAAGAGGGGTTTTTTTTTCCTCGGGGTTGGGGTTGTTTCCAGTTGTCGGAGAACCTGCTCCAACAACTGAATTAGGTCCTGAGGGTAAAGAAAATGAAAGAGGCAGGAGACTGAGAGAAACGGGAGACTCAGGAGAAACAGGAGACTGTAGTTGGGTATCTGGTGTGCACAAAGAACAGCGGACGAATCCTCCCGCTCGCACCCAGGCGGAGACTTTTATTTTTAACCTTTTTGCCTACGTAGCCACACAGTCAACCAGTAACAATTAGACACACATATGCATTTCCTGGCGGGAACAACTCTGTACATGCGCAGCGCTGTGTTTGACAGATCGTGCAGCGTCTATTTCCGTCGCATGTGCGGCAGACGCAGCAGGCTCGTTTCCCGCCAATGGCGGTCGCGCACAGCAGCGCTCCAGCATAATCCTACATCCAGTGCCTTTTTTGGTTCCAGCATAAGAAGTGCCCCTGCAGGATGAGGCCAGTGGCCTATTTAGTCCAGCATCCTGTTCTCACAGTGGCCAACCAGATGCCTGTGGGAAGCTCGCAAAAAGGAACAGCGCTCTCCCTATTTGCAGTTCCCACCCACTGGCATTCAGAGCCACACTGCCTTTGACTGTGGAACACAGTTGTGGCCACCACTGTTCTCTTTTTAAAATGTAAGTGTTGTGAATGTGCCTGATACAGCATGTAATATTACTTTATTTCATTTTTTTAAATTGGCGCGTTTATTTAGGTATTTGCATATTGACTTTCATAGAGCATCCCAAGGCGGTGCACAAAAGAAAATACGCAACCGTTCGTTAAACATATTAAAGCAGTGTTAAAATCTTTGAAAACTAAGATACAACAGTGATCCGGGGCAAGATCAGCATAATTCCACCCCACAGAGGGTTGCCATATTTCAAAAAGTAAAAACCAGGACACCCCGGAATTTGTTGAACTTTTTTAAAAGAAAAACATCCCCCAAAATCCCATGGTCTTTCAATAGACTTGCCTGGGATTCAGGAAAAAGCGCCACCTTTTGGAGATACTGCCCTACACACACACACACACACACACACACACACGGAAAAGTACATGTGATTGAATAAAGGAACTGATCAAAGTTACAAATGTCACCTATATTGGAATGAATTTGTTTTACATACTCCTTTCTTCTCTCAGCGTGTCTGCCTTCACCTCCATCTCAAAAGCGGAAGTCATGTGGTAGGTTAATTTTGGCATAATTGCAAAGCCTGGAACATAGGATGTTACCATATATGGAGTCAGACCATCGGTTCATCTAGCTCAATCTACACTGACAATTGAAGTGGCTTTCCAGGGTTTTAGACGAGAACATTCCCAGCCCTACTTGGAGGTACTAGTGGTTGGGTCTGGAATCTTCTGTGTGCCAAGCAGATCCTCTGACAATGGGCTACAGCCCTTGCCCTGTGTGTGAGCAGCCAGAAACTGTCTGAGACAAGCGGAACAACACATTTCTTTCAATCTGAGGCTGTAGACAGCATGTCTATTACTAACCCAAAGGGCATCTTTCCTATATTATCCCGTTCATTTGTGAATTACCCTGGAATAAATGTTTACGAAGGGTGGTAATGCAAATTCCTTCAGTCAAGGGTGGCCAAACCTTTTGAGCCTGAGGGATGTTTTGAGGGTTGGCCACCCCTCTGACGGCCGCGTGCCAAAGATGGCCGCCGCCAACCCATTGACGTGTACACCAACTCTTGCTATGCTTATGACACACGAAAATTGGCAGGCAGGCACACACACACATATCCAGGCAGGCAGAAAGCCTGGAGAAACACACACACACACACACACACACACCACAGAGGGATGGCTGGACAAGGGTGGAGAACCTCAGCTCAGGGGCTGAATGTGGCCCTCCAAGCCTGCCTATCTGGCCCTTGAGACACTCCCCAGGCCACCACCCGTTTCTGCAGCCCCCCCCCCGACCTGGTTCTGCTCCCTCCCTGAGTGGCAGGAATGCACCACTGAATTCCTAAACTGGCTCTTTAGTACACATTTAGTACACCAAGCATGCACACGCTAGAAGGATGATTCTAACTTCCACTACTGCTTTTTTTTGTTTTAAGGCAGCTAAAAGTAAAATATAATCTGGCAAGGGGACTCGACATCTTGCCTTTTACACAAGCCATTTTGAAAACAATCCGGAAGGCTGGTTAGTCTGACATTATTGTGCAGATGTGGCTAATTCAGAAAAAAATGTTACCAAGATTTTCTCTCACCCTGTGAATTGGAGACTTAGCTCAGGTTGTCTTGGCGGCAACTGTTTTGACTGCGAAGTATTCTGCTACTCCTTCCCTCTTGCAGTTTCCAGCTAGTGGAAAGCCTTCCCTGGGACATGCCATATGGACCAAACAGCAGTGCTGCAAAGCCTTTATACCAAGCATGGATGGAGTTGTTAAATATAACCCAGGAAAGCATTCATGTGGCTTCTTATTATTGGAGCTTGACTGGAGAAGACCTTGGCGTAAATGACACATCGTCTAAGCAGGTGAGATAAGAGAGGGTTGTTTTTTTTAATAATAACAATAATAATAAAATCAGCAGCTGTGTGTAGGCAGCATTTTAAAGGATGGGAAGACTTTAGATACCCCCCCCACACCATGTTGTCAACAAACCAACCAGTCACGCATCCTCTGATCTGGGGGGGATATTTCCCATGCAGAATTTGGCATGTACTGCTCCCCTCGTTCGATACAAGTACCTAAGTGATTTGCCTTCTGTAGGGTGAAGATGTTCTCAAGAAATTCGAAAGCCTGCTTCTGAAGAATGTGTCTGTGTTTATTGCAACAAGCGTGCCATCTAAGGCTAGACATTCAACTGACCTTGAAGTCCTGGAGAAAAGAGGTAACTGTTTATTAAAATCCTCCCACCCACCCCCCTCCCAGCAGCAAACAACATGAAAACAGTCATAAAATGCTTACGGGACCCCCCCCCCACTCCCACTGAAACAACATAAAATCCAGCATCTAAAAATATTACAAAAGAAGCCAGTATTAAACTTGCAGGGCTTCTTAAAACTGCCATATCTGTTTTGCGCACCAAAAGGGGAGCAAAGGGGGAACGAATGAAGCCTACTAGTCATGATGGACTACGTGCTGCCTCTGAATGCTAGTTGCTGTTTTGTTATTATATTTCATAGAATCGTGGAATCATATAACTGTGGAGTTGGAAGGGATTCCGAGGGTCATCTACAGGTGAAACTCGAAAAATTAGAATATCGTGGAAAGGTTCGTTTCTTTCAGTAATTCAACTTAAAAGGTGAAACTAATATATGAGATAGACTCATGACATGCAAAGCGAGATATGCCAAGCCTTTATTTGTTATAATTGTGGTGATTATGGCGTACAGCTGATGAGAACCCCAAATTAACAATTTCAACTTTGGGGTTTTCATCAGCTGCACGCCATAATCATCACAATTATAACAAGCAAAGGCTTGACATATCTCGCTTTGCATGTCATGAGTCTATCTCATATATTAAACTCCAGTAGCGAATGAAAACAATTGCTTACATAAATGGACTTTTCCATGATATTCTAATTTTTCGAGTTTCACCCCCTACAGGAATCTCAACTAGATCATACATGGCAGATGGCCATCCAACATCTGCTTAAAAACCTCCAAGGAAGGAGAGTACACCCCACCCCCAAGGGAGTCCGTTCCTCTGTCCAACCGCTCTTACTATCAGATAGTTCTTCGTGATGTTTAGTCAGAATCTCCCTTGAATCCGTTGGTTCAAGTCCTAACATCTGGAGCAGGAGAAAACAAGATTGCTCCATCCTCCATGTGACTGCCTTTGAGATATTTGAAGATGACTATCATAGCTCATCTCAGTGTCTTCTTCTCTAGGCTAAACATACCCGACTCCCTCAACTGTTCCTCATAAGGCTTGGTTTCCAGACTCTTCTGAGATCGACAGTCTTACCACATGCCTCAGTCCCAGAACTCTGTAGGGGGTGTTTAGTGAATTTGTACTGGTTCAGCGCGTAAGGACTTCCAGTGAAGTAAATGTGTGTTACGGCTTGAGAGCCCGTGTGATGTAGTGGTTAAAAGTGGTAGACTCGTAATCTGGGGAACTGGGTTTGCATCTCCGCTCCTCCACATGCAGCTGCTGGGTGACCTTGGGCTAGTCACACTTCTCTGAAGTCTCTCAGCCCCACTCACCTCACAGAGTGGTTTGTTGTGGGGGAGGAAGGGAAAGGAGAATGTTAGCCGCTTGGAGACTCCTTCGGGTAGTGATTAAGTGGGATATCAAATCCAAACTCCTCCTCCTCCTCCTCCTCCTCCTCCTCCTCCTCCTCCTCTTCTTCAAACAGTTCTTCAATCTCTTTAAAAAAAAACCATTTTTTCCATAGGAGCCCAAATAAAAAGGATTGATTTTGGACAGCTCACCCATGGTGTCATGCACACCAAATTCTGGATTGTAGACAAGAAACACGTATTTCTTGGTAGTGCCAACATAGACTGGAGAGCCCTGACTCAGGTGAGAGTTTTAAGGCTGTTAAGCTGAAGCGGCGCAGGGGTGGAAGTGGGGAGACTGAGTTCACAATACTTAACAAGATGACTAAATTTGCACGGAAACATCCTGAGAACCAGTTCTGTTAAGACGGGTGATTTTATTTGGGGAGAACATAAAAGCTTAAGAGTCCATCTGCTTACCTGGCCAAGCTTGGTTGTCTTCCTTCCTTCCAGGTGTTGGAATATTTCGTTAGTCTTATACTATCTATCTAAAGATGCAAACGAGCTTGTCCTACATTTCTGTTTCTAACCATAGCCACTCAAGTTGTTACGCTACATCAGCGGTTTTCAGATTTTTCTGCCTTGAGGGAACTCTTTCCATGATGCCTGCCAAGGCACTGCTCCAGCTTGGCTATGTGTTGAACAGGATTCTGGGTAAAGCTGGAGGGTACACACTCCATTCACACATGGTATTGCTATGGTTCTTGGGCCACTGTAATCCTGTGCCAACTAAGGGCCAAACTTGACATGATGTGGTAGATCTGCAAATTGAATTGCAGGGCAGTTTGGACTAGGAGTATGGCATTGGGGGGCTGCCTAATCCCTTCCCCTGCACTGTTTTCCCAAAGCCCCCCACCCCAGCTGCTATTGGTGTGAGGGGGAAATACACATACCGTATGGTTAACTCTCCTTTCCCAAATGCTATGGTCCACCCGGATCTCCAATGTCACACCCACTTGGGACCTCAGAGTGCACTTTTGCAGCAGAGGCGCCTGGTGCAGTTGCACTGGGCGCTGCCCTGCAGACGGGCGCCAAAACAATGCTGTAGAACAGAGTGTGAGAGGTGGGGTGGCGGGTGAGCGCTGAATTATAGCGTCAAACAGGGCACTGCTGAAATCTGAGAGCCCAATGCTGCTGCTGTTTGGAGACACCC
Source organism: Lacerta agilis (assembly GCF_009819535.1). Taxonomy (NCBI): domain Eukaryota; kingdom Metazoa; phylum Chordata; class Lepidosauria; order Squamata; family Lacertidae; genus Lacerta; species Lacerta agilis. The sequence continues at coordinate 11,737,056 of NC_046312.1, forward strand.
AGCATCCCTCTGGCTGCATGTTACGGAGAAAGATCAGTTTTAGTGGGAAGCTAGTCCATTGTTACTGCTCTTTCCGTGAAGATGGAGTGATTAGGGAGGGAGGGAGGGAGAGAGAGCGAGAGAGCGAGAGCAGGGGTTCTTTAATAGTTTTATAGAAGAGGGAATTTCAACAGGCCTAGCTTCTCATGCAACTATTAAGTGCACAAGAGAGCTCTCCTGCATCTGGGTTACCCTACTTGGGTGACCCCTGACAAGTTCCTGAGAACTCAAGAGTTCTAATATTTCACACACATTATCCTAGGAAGCTGCCTTGTGGTCAGGCTGGCTGCCCATATAGCACAGGATTGCCTACTCGGACTCGCAGCAGCTCTCCAGGTTTTCAAGTGCAGGCGTTTCCCATCACCCGCAGATTCTTTTTCAACTGGAGAGACTGGCGATTGAACCAGGGACCTTCTGCATGCAAAGTGCCACTGTGTTACAACCCCCAGAACCCAGGTTGCGCTACGTGACTGCAGAGGTGTTGTGTTGCTGAGCTCCGAAGCACTTGTAAAAGGGCATTTCCGCTTTCTGTATTTTGCTCTATGGTTTCATTCAAACTTATGCCCTTGCCAGATATACTACCACGCCAGTAAGAGTGAAAGCAACGATTTCCACTCTCCCTTCCCAACAGGTGGGCGGGGTTTGCAACACCGAGTGGGCTTACCTGGTCTGGTGCCTCCCACCTGGGTCAGGGTGGCTGTCGTCCCGCCCCCGGCCTGGGAGAACAATGGACGGCCAGCTGGGAATGGGGCGAAGGCCAAGGAAAAGAGGCCGACCCCTTCGGCCAAACCTCACTTTGTTCCTTCCCCTTCCAGGTTTGGTTTGGAATATTGGTCTCCAGTTTCTCTCTTTCTGCAGGTTAAAGAAGTCGGGGTTTTGATCAGCAACTGCAGCTGCTTAGCTAAGGATCTCTGGAAAACCTTCAGAACCTATTGGGATCTTGGGGAACCAAATGCCACCATCCCGTCTCCATGGCCGAGCAATTATTCTACCAATATCAACAGCCACAGTCCTTTGGAAGTGCTGTTAAATGGAACCAGCACTGAAGTTTATTTTTCTGTAAGCAGACAGTTCCTAAGCATGTCTTCCTCAGATTAACCCCACTGAATTCAGTGGGATTTACTCTCTAGTAAGTGTGCATAGGATTACAATGAAACCTTCTGCAGGAAATGTGTATTCTCATTGAAAAAACATGGGGGGTCAATAGATGATGTAGTAATTAAACTTCTCCTTTGCTCTAGGCTTCTCCTGCTTCCTTTTGTCCTGGGGGTCGAACCTTTGATCTTGTGGCAATTCTCGATGTTATCTACGATGCAGAAAAATTTGTCTATGTCTCCATTATGGATTATTTCCCTACGAGCCGCTTCAGACACCCACCAAGGTATGAAGCGAAACCTGAATATGTGTGCACCCTTTTATATTCTTAGCTAAGTGCTAATTAGTTGTATGACTGCTCCCTGCACCATCAGCTAGCACCAGAAGCTGTTACTTCTCTGCTTTAGTAGGAAGCCAAAAACCGAATACAGTGCTTGTGTCTATAAAGCTCCCCATTGATCGGATTACAAGCGTTTGTGGCTGCTGTTCACTTGGACTGGTGAGGTGTAAGGCAGGAGGCCAACAGTAGGTGGAGCCAGAGCCAATGCTAGGCAGAGCCAATGGATTATAGTTTCCTTCCCATCCTCCTCCCGAGTTCTACAAGGGCAACTGAGATGGAGGAGGAGGAAGCTGACAGCTAGTACCCCCCCTCTGGTTTGGTTGTAAGCAAGAAGGCAGGGGCTGGAACGCAGGTTAATGGGGCAGTACCCATTTGCCCTTATGCTCCAACCTTCACTAATTACAATCTTGTTTTTGCAGATACTGGCCACCCATCGACAATGCTCTGAGAAGTGTGGCGTTACACCGAAATATACACATACGGCTTTTAATCAACTGCTGGGTCCATACTGATTCTTCCATGTTTCGTTTCTTGGAGTCACTGAGCGTCCTTAGTGATCCACATGCCAACATCACAATCGAAGTGGTAAAACAAGCATGCTTTTGGGCCATGGGCTCCTTACAGATGCACATGTGTCATGTTCCTGGTATTGACAGTGACTTATGTAGCTTGTACACCGAGTTTAAGGGTCTCTTCTGGGTCATATATCATAGTGTCAAATGTGAACATGACAACCCTCATAATCTGTTGCTTCAAATGTGAACATGACAACCCTCATAATCTGTTGCTTTTTCTGTTATGAGGTCAACAAACCAGAAATGGAAGTCGAGGGAAGTCCAAAGGGGGGGAGGGAGAGGTGTTTATATAAAGCTGTATGTTATAAGTATATTTGTAATGAGAGAAAATAAATTTAATTTAATTTTTTTAAAAAAGAAGAAGATATCCAGTGACCAGTGCTCCCCCCCCCCCCGAAAAATAGGTGCAGGTACTCACCATGAAATTGTTACAGTAAGTGCCACACTTTTTAACAACAACAAAAAAGAGATGCCGGTACTGCGTACCTTTGAGTAAGCCCTGGGGGAAAAGCACTGTCAGTGATGGGGAGCCATTGGTTCCATTGCCAAACTTCCGTAACCAGGATTCTCCTAAAGTTCAACCAAAATCTATCCTCTGGTAGCTCAAACCCATTAGGTGAAGTCCTACCATCTGTGATAGCAGGGAACAAATATTTGCCCTCGTTCTCCAGGCTAAATACAACAAAGTCTTCCAAACTTTCCTCATAGGTCTTCCTTCCCATACAGTTGACCATCTTCGTTGCTCTCTTCATCTGTGCCTTTTGAGATGATGTGCACCCAAAAGGCACTATTAAATGCAAAGCTCTCTTAGCAGTGGTTTTTTTCCCCTTGTTCTTTTACTGGCGAATATAAGTGGAAAGTCTACTCTAGTTTAGCCAAAAGCTATTCGTATTTTATTTCCATTATTTGGAAAAGGCAGGCAATTGCTGGAAACTCAAAAAGTCATCTGTGTTTAATTCCCACTCATTGTAGACATGTTTTTATATTTAAATCTTACCAGAAAATCTTCACTGTTCCAGTTGGAAATCACACAAACATCCCCTTTGCAAGGCTGAATCACAGCAAATATATGGTGACTGACAAGGCAGTCTATATTGGTAAGTGTTGTGGCCTGGTAGAGATTGTGGTCTGCGTAGAAGTCAGCTATACAGCTGCAAATATAACATTTTAAGCGCATTATACAAATGCAGTGCTTTTTTCCTATTAAAAATGTTTAGGGGTACTCTCATTTTCCTACTCATACTGAAATACTGCCCCTCAAGTAGGCCAAACATTCACAAAATGTTTAGGGGTATGCGTACCCCTGCGTACCCCCAGGGGAAAAAGCACTGTGCAAATGTGACACTAGATGGCGATGGTGAGCTTATGGCAAATTCAATCTATTTTTCAAAACGTTTTTTAAAAAAAGCATTTTCACAGCATTTTTAAATATGTGTCTAGATTCCACCCTAGAGCACATTGCAGTAATCAAGGCTACTAGGGCATGAATCACCATGTCCCAAAGCAGCTGTGAGCTGGTAAAAAGCACTCCTAGCGATTCACATTAGTTTTGAGGGTCCTTATTTTAAGATCTTTACTCTGCAGGAGATTCCTTGGGGCTTTTCTTGACACTGGATCCTGCCTGTTACAATCTCTTCCCTCTCCCTCTCCCTTGAACTCTGCAGCTTTAGCTTCAAGTGAATATGCTAGCAATAGTGTATTCAGTTGTTCGAAACCAGAACTCTTATACCATGGGTAGGAGAACTAAGGCCAGATCCGGTCTAATCGCCTTCTAAATCCAGCCTGCGGACGGTCTGGGAATCAGTGTGTTTTTACATGAGTAGAATGTGTGCTTTTATTTAAAAAGCATCTCTGGGTTATTTGTTGGGCATATGAATTCGTTTATTCCCACCCCCCCCCCCAAAATATAGTCCGGCCTCCCACAAGGTCTGAGGGACAGTGGACCGGCCCCCTGCTGAAAAAGTTTGCTGACCCCTGTCTTATACATTTGCCATAAGAGGGGAATTTGAGGGTTTGTTTTGTTTTGTTGACTAGATAAATTAAAATTGCACCCTTATATACACTCTGTATTTTATACATCTCTAGGAACTTCTAACTGGTCAGAAGAATACTTCAGCATCACTGCAGGTGTGGGACTGGTTGCCAAGCAGTCTTCAGCAGGCGCCACAAAGAGAAACCCTACAATACAGGAGCAACTGAGGGCTCTCTTTGAACGAGACTGGAATTCCAAATATTCGGTAAAAATGGAAGACCTGCCTGGGCAGAAAGACTGTGCTTGGGAAGATGGATTTAAAAGTTATTTTAAAAGCTAAATTATTATTATTTATTGCTAATGGGAATTCAGTTATGAGCTTTCTGCGTGTGAAATTTAGGATCGTTGTGGAGTTGCCAGATGTTGAATGTTTTAGTTCAGGATGTTTCAAACCTTGATCACGGAGTAGTCCCGTTCACAAATTTCATTTTTATGGAATCGTATAGCTGGAAGGGAACTTGGATGTCATCAGGGCCGCCTTTAGCACATGCGCCGCCAGGGTGCAAAGATCTGCCCAGCACCCCCAAGTTTAGATTAGCCACCCCCAAGTTAACTTTTATTGAGCTTTTTTGGGGAGGAGGGAAGCCAAAGTTGTGTGAATTTTTGTTTCCTGACTCATTGGGAATATTTGATGCTTCAGAGTAACAGAGCGCCGGAGGGGGGTGGGGACTTTCGCTCCATTGCTTTTCACTGCCGCCAATCGAGGGGGACTGGTATATAGTAGGTATACACAGAGGCATAGGAAGGGCGGGGCGGAGGGGGCGCTCCACCCCTGGTTCCAGGGGAGGGGGGACACTCCCCACCCCTCCCCCGCTGCCCGGCACCCTGTCCGTGCTTCTTTACGGATGGGGCTGCCCGACCCGCCGCTCGCTCGCCGGCTCGCAACAGCGCCGGCCGGATCCACTACGCATGCCTGGAGATTCTGGGCATGCGCAGTGCATCCGACATGTCGTGATACCCCGCCCCCAGGGGGGTGCCTCCGCACCGCTGCCCTGGGCGGCGAAGAGGCTTCCTCCGCTGCTGGGTATACATTTGTCACCCCCCAAAATTCGGCGCCTGGGTAAAGACGGCCTTGGATGTATTTTAGTCCAATACACTGCTCAGTGCAGGATCTACAATGCAGGATGCAACTGCAGTGTCCCTGGCAGGTGACCATTAAGTATCTACATGGCCTATTGCCTCCCAAGAAAGTCTGTTCCTAACAGTAAGAGCTATTTGACAGTGGAAGTTTTGCCTGATGTTCACCTGAAACACGCTTCCCTGCAATTTCTATTCATTGGTTATATTCCTGTTGTATAAAGCAACAGAGAACTTGTCTGCTCCATCTTCTGCACGGCACTCCTTCAGATATTTGAAGACCACTATAATGACTCCTCTTAAATCTTATCCTCTCCAGGCTACGCATTATCTGCAGCTTTGATCCAATATTGTGTATTGTGGAATGGCTAGGTTAGAAGATGTATCACTTGTCAACACAAATACCTTGACAATAAATGCTATTCTATGGTGTGGTGTTCTTTTTAGTCTGCACCCTTTAAAAAGTGATTTCAAGCCAGCATACTCAAAAAAATAAACCCCAAGAAGGGAGAGTTAATTCTTTACTTGTACCGCGCTGAAATTGTGCAAATACTCATTGGTTGTACAATTTCAAATTGCAGCCCAGAGATCAAAATAGAGTTATGCAACCGGGCAATTGTTGCATTTGCAAAATTCCACAAGGTGGCAATGTTTGAGAAAATTATGGCCTGCTTTACTCGGCTCCCCCCCCCCCCATTAAAAGCTGTGCTTCATAAATCACTAACATTCTGTTTCTCAGTTCAGAACTCACTTCATCGGCACTGCTCCAGAAAGGTTTGAAGGCTGTACCCTCAATCCTGCCTGAAAAAGGCAGCTGCAGAATAGCAATTTTTAAAAGCTTTGTCTGCTGTTGCCAGCAAGAGTTGCTTATTAAATTAGATTTATACGGCCTTCTGTATTACTGTTCCTTGAATTTCAAGGTGTCTAGTAACAGTAATTGTTATATCTGCCTTGTATTGGAAGCCATTTCTATTTTGCTTTTAAAAATAGGGAACTGAGGCTACCAAGTGAATTGACCCAGGCCTGCCTAGTAAATCTGTGTCCAAGCTGGTTATGGGCTTGAATATGGAAATTTTATTATGTTTTCTGTATACATTACTGTGGGATATAATCATGTAAATATAGCTAAATAAACATTTCGGTGTAGGTGATGTGCATATTTATATTGTCACCAACTACTTGTAAGGCCGCTTTACACCTATTTTCTCCACATGGAAAAATAGGACATATATACCTGTGTTCAGCTTTCTGTGTTGAAACCATATGAGAAAATATATATATATATCTGGTAATTTGTGTTTGGTCAGCCACAGTGCAGAATGAGCCTCAAGTAAACAGACTTGTTTTTGATCACATAACCCATCTTCCTATTGCTCCAGATCTTTAAACTATGGCCAGAGTGAATCCATCTTCTTGTTTCCTGGTTTGAATGGTTACTCTCTAGTTCTTTCCTTGGCATGGGCATATGTGGACATTGTATCTCGGGTTTTGCAAATGCTAGAAACTTACGTTTTCTAAATAAATAAAAAATAAATAAAATCCAGATATTTGGGGATTAAGGTATGTCTACATAGGGTGGAATGGAGGGACGCGGGTGGCGCTGTGGTCTAAAACCACGGAGCCTCTTGGGCTTGCCGATCAGAAGGTCGGCGGTTCGAATCCCCGCAATGGGGGGAGCTCCTGCTGTTCGGTCCCTGCTGCTGCCCACCTAGCAGTTTGAAAGCACGTCAAAGTGCAAGTAGATAAATAGGTACCGCTTCGGCAGGAAGGCAAACGGCTTTTACGTGCACTGCTCTAGTCCGCCAGAAGCGGCTTAGTCATGCTGGCCACATGACCCGGAAAAACTGCGGACAAACGCCGCCACCCTCGGCCAGTAAAGCGAGATGAGCGCCACAACCCCAGAGTCGTCCGCAACTGGACTTAACGGTCAGGGGTCCCTTTACCTTTACATAGGGTGGAGGATCCTGTCCCAAAGTTAATTCCTGTGAAAGCCAGTGTTCCTTGGACCACAACTTATGGTTGTCTAACAGGCTGAATTCCTGCCGGGTGATCCTAAGCTTCAATGCCCAGCTCTGGCTTGGAGCCAGGGCCGGATTTAGCCACTCTGGGCGGCTTCTAACAGAACATTAAAATGCAATAATCTATTAAACATTAAAAGCCTCCCTAAACAGGGCTGACTTTAGAAGGCCCGGGGGCCGGATCAGGCCCAATTGCCTTCAGGATCCGTCCCATGGACTGTCCGTGGATTGGCATGGGATTCTGTTCGTTCGGGCTGCGCCATTCCCCCCCCCCCCAATCAGATGGTTGGCATATAATTAAATTGTTGTTGCTGCTTGCTGCCAGCATCAGGGGTTGACATCTTCAGGAAATTACTAAGGCCCTAATTTCGTGGGAGAGTTCACCAATGGCCTGAGTTTCCATGGTGTAGCAACAACAACAACCCAGTCACTTGCCCACCCCTGTGGGTAGGGCAATTTGACTCCCTCTAGCTTCTCAGTGCCACACTGCCTTGTGCGGAGGAAGATCAGTTGGCATATTGCCCTGGACTCTCTAAACCCAGAAAATGACCCTGTAATCTAGCACTGATGGCTAGCTACCATTTGCTTATTTACGTCACAAGATTTAGATGTGGTTTGATTGTAATAAATAGATAAATAACCTCGAAGCAGTTATCATTAAAATCTGTGGCACAAGGTAAATGGGCTGTAACTGGCAAGATTATAGACAAATTACCCAGCCACCCCTGGTTTTGTTATTCTCAGGCATTTTCTGACATCTGCAATTCACACGGCGCAGTAGTAGTTTCCACCTACTACTTTGGAAATTGTCCCAGGTCCCCCTGCAGACTTTATCTACAGTACGGGCTTAACAGTCATTGTCAGGCTGCTAAACTTGAATGCAGGAGAAGATAATTTCCAGTTTTGCAGATAATTCCCAAATCTGCAGATGGAAGGGAAGGAGTCACAATCACATCTCAAAAGTCTCTCAGGGACATTCCAGGGTTTTGTTTTGTTTGTTTTTGCAAATGAACTCAGAATCCTAGCCCTAACAACCAGAGATTTCCCCACTCCCCAACTTTCCCAGACATTTTAGATAGCCGCATTGGCATGTTAGCATGGATAGTATTTCTTCAGAATCAGAATGACGATCACGATACTAATGGTACTACTTTTATTTCTGTATCAGGAGGAGCATAGCCAGGATACAATCAACATTATTGCCGTACATAAGCACAATGTTTCACAGGCATGTGTGTACCATCTTGTTGGCTGCATACGTGTAGCAAGCATTCATATAATCCAAAAGGCAAACAATAATTATTTACAACCTATATCCTTAGGAAAGTTAAAGCCACTTACATATGCTCCCTTCCATCTCTTATCCAAGCACTAAACTCCTGACTATTAAGTTTTATTTCTGAAGTCACTTGAATGCCAGTTTACAATCCAGTCACACTGAAGTACACACCTTACGCCACTTCAGCCCCCATCCTGTAGGAGTACTGTTGTGGTCAGAAGGTCCTCTTTATCAAGACAGTTGGATCTTACGACCCTTGTCTTAAGATTGAAGTCAACGAATACCGCTTTTGAATGGTTGGTTGGATGGATTAATGAATGTGACGGCTTTGGTCTGCCCAACACATGTCTTTGGACTGAGAGTGACTACTCGTGATCATGTGGCTACATATCTGTACCTGGCCTGTGGGGGATTTCTCTTTAGTGCTCAGCAGAAGGGTACAAAACAACACTGGGGTGAATGAGTCACACTGGGGTGAACGAGTGTCAACAAATGAATACAGATTACGGTTGACAAGCCATAACTTTTTCCCATCAACTAAAGCCCTCTTCATGCCTCATATGACTGAAATGGGGATGACCCCATGGACCTTACACCACCCACACAGTCTGTCATGACCTGGCAACTGACACCATTGTCCTCCACTTCAGCACCAGGGATCCTTCTGTATTCCTTACTCTAAATCACACAGGCAGCCTGAATGTGTACAGGAAGGTCCCTAAGGTTGGCTCTGCCATTAGGCAGAGTGGAGCGATTGCCTCAGGCAGATACTAGGTGGTGGAGACAAGCAGCAAGGTGTTGGGAGGACAGAACTGTGCACAATGGCAGAGCTTCATTCTCCGGCACTGGGGGCGGGGAGCAGGCAGGGGCTGGGCTGGCACGCGTCCCGGGGGCGGGGCATGCCACCCAAAGGGTTGGGGCACGCATACTGGGGGTGGGGCGTGCCACCCGCAGGGCGTGCCATGCGTTCTGGGGCGGGGCGCGCAGCCTGCGGGGGCGGGGCGCCCAGCGTGGGCGGGGGGACAGCCGCGATGGAACCCCACCGGGATCGCGCCGATGGGGGTGGAGCGCTCCCATCGCCCCCTCTACCTGATAAGAAATGTGAGGAAGTGTGGGTTAAAATCTCTATCGGCTTGGCAGGACAAAACAGACACCAATTAAATATGCACCATGGCAAGTTTTCACATAGTAAGGTAAACGGTCATTTGTATTCATCCTGTATGCACCATAAAACATGTGATCTGCTCAGGCAATCAGTTACAGGCATGGTAGCCACAGGAAGTTTGTGTGTGTTGGCCTCCAGTCGGTAGGAAGCTGGATGAGTGCATCATGTACCGGCTTCAACTTTTGACTCCCCAGTGCAAAGGCTTGAAAAAAATCTTTGCAGGGGCATAGCTGAAACTGCTTCTTCTGTAAATGCATTTACCCAAATTGCCACAGGACAAGCATGAAGGCAAGCAGTATTTTTCTTACAGCTACTTTTCACCTAGGTGACCAGATGTTGGCTAGTCCTGATATTTTACATATATAAAACTTCAAAAGGCACGCTAACACATATCTTAAGACACTGGTGCTAAGATTTTTTTTTGTCATTAAAAAGAAATTTCAGAAGTAACATTTAGATATGCTGTTCCGCAAAATGTTTAGGACTGATATGCAATTTCTTTTAGGTGCCAATACTTCAGTTTAACTGATAGTCTTGAAAACTGGCAAGATGCTTCGTGACTGGAAAGGAAGAATAAGCATTGTAACATTTACAGTATTATTTCCATTTGGTCTATGTTTCAAAACGATCCTGAAATATGCCTATTGCTCAAAGATAATGAAAATATATTTATATATACTTTTCATAAGATAGCAGCAGAAATACAGTTAAAAAAATAAAATCTAAAAAAGAAAATATGTCTCCTAATTCTCCCAGCACTAGCTTCCTAATACTCTGCAAATAATCTAGAACAAAATCATTGCTGTGATTTGATTCTATAATGATTATATTTAAACTTTTGTCCAGTCTTTATTCCTCTAAGTAGGTCTGAAGAGAGAACACGTGGAAATTAATAGAAAGGGTATTTGTTGGTTTCATTAGAACTATGGATGTCTCTTGTCAGTAGTTTCCTTTGTCTATTTTTGTTTCCTTGTGTCCCATGCAACAAGTGTTTTTGTTAGGAACTATTTTTCTATATTTCAATGAGCTTGAAAACAGTACTGTAATTTTAAACAAAACATTTCTTCGTTCCTTTTAATGCAATGTTTTATTTTCTTTTGCTGGAAAGAAGGCAATGAGTTTTCTAATCCCCCCCCAGCCTAGAAAAGTGTTTCATCACATTTTTATGTATGCTTGAGTTTTGAAGGAAAAGAAACCATCTTATTTTTATGCCTCTTCGGGAATGCTTTGGGGTGCAGCTTTCCCTTTCTCTAGCAGTATCAATTCAGTTCTTGCAGAAGATGAAACAATGGGTGTGGTCTCTGAGGTTTCACCCTCTGCGACTGTCTCATCAGCTGGCAAGGATTCTTGCGCATCAAAAAAAGTTTCTGATTTTTCTGTCGGACTTTCCTCATCCTGAGGTTTTTCTTCTTTTGGATCTGTCTCGTCTACTTTATCAGTTTCCATACCCTTTTTTGTTGGAGATGAAAAACCTAACTTAGGGAATCGAAACCATCCAGCTTTTTCAGTTTGTTTGGCAGTGTCACTGTCTGATGTGGCTGGGACATCGACTTGTGCCTCTTCTTGAAATGGTTTTTGAACTTCAGGTTTGGAATCTGCGCTTGTGTCATCAACAGAGGAAGAAAACCCAATACTTGGAAGCCAAAATTTAAACCTGCCAGAAGATCTCTTACTATCAGATTTTTCCTTTGGATCTGTTGTTGACTCTTCTTCAGCACTTACAACTTCAGTTTCTTCGGTAATTTCTACAGCAGATTCGGACATCATCGAACTGTCTGCAAACTCATCAGAAGATTGTACTTCAACTGCAAATGCTTTCAGCTTTGTCAGCTTAGTAGTAGAAGATGCTTCTTCAATAAGTTCTTGGCCTTTGTCTGATACTTTCAGTTCAGCAAAGCTGGTCTTTTGTGTCGTTTCTCCTGCCTTTTCACCTGAAGGTTGGTGATCTTTACTCTCAAACATTTCATTCGTATATTCTGTAGAAGACAGTTTGACTGGCATATCCAAGCTCACAAGTGATTCCTGAATTTTCACTTTTAAAAGAGAAAACCCATAGGTGGCAGTTTGAACTTCTGATGGAGGAATCTCTGATTCTCTCACTATCTGAGTTGAGAAAGATTCCTGACTTTCAGAATCGCAGGAGTCAAACGCAGATTTACTTTGTAGCTTTTTTTCGTTTCCTTCAAAGTATGGTCCTTCAATGTGCAGTGATGAACTCTGAATAAATGACTCAGTAGATGGGAGTTTACATTCAAGTTGTGTTGTCTGAATATCTGGTTCCGTCAGTGTTGTAATTTTAGCTACTGATTTTTGGATTTTACCGTTCATAGTGTCTATTTTTTCTGTAGGAAATTTAATGTTGAATTCCACTGGCCTCTGTATGAGTGTTGTTGTTGTCTCCTCAAAAGAAGGATCTGTAGATGGCAGTTTAGTTTCCACTTGTGTTCTTTGGATGTCAGACAATGTTGTAATTCTGACTGTTGATTTCTGGATATTACAACCAATGTCTTCTACCTTCTCATCGTGGAATGTAGTTCTGAATTCTTTTTGAAGGGCACCATCACCATCTATATCAGTAGCAGCACATTTCATGTGTGTTGTGTCTTCTGAAGTCAACACTTGTCCTTCAGCTACAGATGTACTGTATGTGAACTTGGGTATTTTGAGTTTGTGAATATGGAAACTTAGCTCTGAATCTCCAAAAACTTGTTTGCCACTGGTCTCTCCTGGTTTCCCTGCAAAGTCGAGCTTTCTACTTTTCATGTCAACAAACTCATCTGCTTTTTGAGCCTGGATTCCGAATATCTCTCTTTCATTTTTATCTAGTGACACCTCAGCCTCTGTCTTTGGTGGATCAGCATCAACTTCTGCACTTCGTGATTTAGTACGTAAACTGCCAAACTTTGGCATCTTGAATTTTGATGATTTTGTTTTACTTGAGCCATCTGTCTCTTCTGCTTTCACTTCTCCTTCCATGGGCATATCTTTTTCAAAGCCTTCTATTGGGTACTCTATTATTTCAAAGTCTTCATCAGTGACTGAAACATCCATTCTAACTTCTGGTGGTCTAACATCAGGCTCTTGCAAGTCAGATGTAGCATTATCAACTTTCTTGCTGGTTTTTGTGGTTGACCATCCAAAAGAAGGCACACTGAACTTTGGCATTTTGAATATGCTTTCTTTTCCTTGAGTATCTTTTTTGGGTGATTTTATTTGGCTCTCCTTTTCAGTCTTTGCATCAGGGCTTTGCTCAGCGACGTTTGCCTCTGTAATGATAGCATCAACTTTTTTCTCCGTTCCAGCCACAGTAATTTCAGTGGCAGGTGTCTCAGCCACCGTTATGTCAATACCCACATTTGGTACACTGATTTCTGATGTAGGGACAGTGGATGAAGTTGTATGTATCTGTACAATCTGTCCTTCAGCACCAAGTTTAACTACATCGGCATATGTTTTACACTCCAGGGGACTTATTCTATTGTCAGCTTTTCCTGAGGACTGTGAAAAACTGCCTTCCCCCATTAATAGGCCAGTGCTGAAGTCCTTTTCCTTCTGTATTGAAACTCCATCTTTTGTAATGTCCTCTTGAGGAAACATGACTTTGCCTTCTAAAATGTCCTGTCCAGAATATAATTCACTAACCACATGGGGAGACTGGGTTGCCATTTCGGGAGCTTCTATTTCTACTTCAGCAAGAGGAGCTTTTCCTGTACTGCCATCTCCTTCAGAATCACCCTTTTTCCCCTTTGAAGATGATCGGCCAAATGAAGGCATCCTAAACTTGGGCATTTTAAACCAACCTGGAGACTCCTCAGTCTGAATCTCTCCAGACTTTGCTTCATGTTCTGCAGGGCTGCGAACAGATACGTCAGATACTTCGATGTCAACTCTGGGCATTTGTATTTCTCCAGCTGACAACTTTATTTCTCCATCAGCGGGTTCAGCATCTACTTCCAAGGTTGGAGCTTCACCGCAAAGTCTTTCAAAGTCTGTTGTTGCTTGTAGATGAGAAACTTCAGTTTCCATTTTGGGTAAGGTGACCCCAGTCTCTGGCGATTTTCCTTCTGGAATTGAAATTCCAAACCTTGGCATTTGGAGTTTTAGCATTCTAATCGTCCCCTCCGTAACATCAGTTTTCATACTTCCACTATCCACATTGATTTCACCTTCAGATCCTATTTCTGCACTCTTCAGTTCAACTGAACTATCTATGGTGGGCTCCTTAATATCAACTTTAATATCAGTATCTATTTGGGGAGCTTTGATTCTCACTTTTGATGTGCCCTTTGGCACTTTTATGCATATTTCAGTTTCTTCTTCTTTCTGTGTTGTAAAACTGCTCTCTATATCAGGTATTTGTACCAAAGCCCCATCTCTTTCCACAGTAATATCTGCCTCCACTTTTGGTAGGCTACCCTGTGATTTTGGTAGCTTTGGCCTGTGAAGGGAGATTTTGGGCATATTAAAATGAGGCCTTTTCATCTGACCTTTTTTTGTAGATATTTCAGTATCTAGCTCCATGTGGACTTCTTGATCTTCTGACAGAACTGCTGTTAGTTCTGCATCTGTATCATCTGGTAAGATAGTCAATTTAGGTTCTTCCAAAGGTTCTTTTGCAGTAGTTTTAACACTCGCTTCCTTTTTAGGTGACCAATTAAATGATGGCAATTTGAATTTTGGCATTTTGAAATGTCCTTCTTTTTCTTCTGCATCTATACTTCCAGTCTTTACATCTCCCTCAAATTTAGCATCTTTTGCTGCAGCAATCAAATCTTGAGCCTCTGTCTCTGGCTGTACCACAGAAAGACCCACCGATGGTAATTTTATGTCTGTTGCTGGAATCTTCATGTCAGCTGTAGGAATTTGGGGCATTTTAATTTTCCCTCCGGGGCCGGTTTTTCCTGAACCAGCTACGTCACCTTCACCTTCAAGTGTTGGTGCCTCTACTGCAATATCTGCAATATCTGCAGTCGTTTTCAGCTGAGGAACTTTTGCATCTTCAGGTGGCAAACTAATCTCGGTGTCTGAAGTTTTTCCTTTAGAAAATGAGATTCCAAACTTAGGCCTTTGGAATTTAGGCCTTTTCATCTTCCCATCCATGCCTTCAGTTTTTATCTCTGTTCCATCTACAGAGATATCAGTGGACGGTCCTTCAATTCCTACTTCTAGGCCTTTCACCACAGGGACTTTAATTTCTGCCATTGTTTTACTAATATTATCACCAACGTCAAGTGATTTTAATTCTGGTTCTGAAAGACCGGCATCAGGTATAGGAAGTTTGACATCACTTTCAGGTAAGCTGATTTCCATGTCCATTTTTGGACCTTTAAGTTCTGGTTTGGAAAGTTCTAGGCTTGGAAGCTTAACTTTGGGCATTTTAATGCCTTTTCTAGGATCACCACCACTGATATCTGTATCTGGCATTTGTAGTGTCATCTCTCCTTCATCCTCTGTAGTAGATACTGTAATGTCAGCATGCAACTGTGGTACAGATATTTCTGCTTTATGACTTTTCATTTTGGGAAGGGATATCTTTGGCATGCTAAAATGAGGCCTTCTGGTTTTGGTTTTCTCACTGTCTTTATCAAAAGACATATGTCCCTCTAGTTCTTCAATGTGGATTTCTCCTTCCTCTACAGTGAGTGTTAATTCAGATTCAATTTCACCTGCTGAAACTGGAACTGAGGCATCTTCTAAATTTGCATAAATATCAGTAGAAACACTTGCTTCTTTCTTTGGAGACCAGCTAAAAGATGGAAGCTTGAATTTTGGCATTTTAAATTTGCTTTCCTTTCCTACAATTTCTTTTTCATAGGTTTCACATTTAATATTTTTGCTTTCTGAATCTGGTCCTTGGAGGTCAGCATTTGATTTGAGAACAGAAATATCCACAAATGGACAAGAGATCTCCTCGTCTGCAGCTTTTGCTTTGGGAGGTGAAATTCCAAATTTGGGCGCCTGGAGTTTTTGTATCCTAAATTTGCTGTCCAGGCCCTCCATCTTTGCCTCAGCACCATCCAGAGTAATCTCAGCAGGAGGTACCTCTATTTGTAGGTCTGCAGCTCTCAGTTCAAAGGAAGCCGCACCCTTTGGAATCTTCACGTCGGGTGCTGAGAACTTGATGTCTGCTGAAACATCCCCTGCCTTGATCTCAGGTTCTGTTACACTGACATCCGGAAGAGCAATGTCAACCTTGGGTGAGCTGAGGTCCACATCGACTTTGGGACCTTTGATCTCTGGCTTGGAGAAACCCATGCTGGGCATCTTGAACTTTGGCATGTGTATTTTCATTCCGCCACCCTCAATGCTGCCTTCTGCATCGGGCACCTTAACAGAAACCTCTGCCTCTGGAATTTCCACTTTTGCTGTGGGTACAGAGATGTCTGCTTCAACCTTGGGCAGCGAGACTCCCACCTGAGGCGTCTTCATTTTGGGAACCTTGACGCTTGGCATTTTGACATCAGGCATTTTGATTTTGCCCTTCTCAGCGACCTCCAACTCCACACTTGGAGCCTTCATTTCAGCTCCAGGCAATTTCACATCAGTCTCTATGTCCACAGAGGGCAGGGTCACTTCCCCTTTCAGTTCTGGTTTGGAGATATCCACTTCCACAGAAGGTAAGTTGATTCCTCCCTCTGCAGCGGCTTTCCCCTTGGGCAGTGACATTCCAATCTTGGGCATATGGAATTTGGGCATCTTAAATCTACTGTCGGTACCCTCCAGCTTAGCTTCAACTCCACCTACAGCAATATCTGCTGATGGTGCCTTAACTTGTAGGTCTGGAGCCTTCAGTTCCAAGGAAGACTCTCCCGCTGGAATCTTCATGTCGGGTGCTGAGAGGCTGATATCTGCTGAAATGTCACCTGCCTTTATCTCAGGCTTGCTTATACTGACGTCTGGAAGACCAATGTCAACCTTGGGTGCGCTGACGTCCACATCGACTTTGGGACCTTTGATCTCTGGTTTGGAGAAACCCATGCTGGGCATCTTGAACTTTGGCATGTGTATTTTCATTCCGCCACCCTCAATGCTGCCTTCTGCATCAGGCACCTTAACAGAGACCCCTGCCTCTGGAATTTCCACTTTTGCTGTGGGAACAGAGATGTCTGCTTCAACCTTGGGCAGCGAGACTCCCACCTGAGGCGTCTTCACTTTGGGAACCTTGACGCTTGGCATTTTGACATCAGGCATTTTGATTTTGCTCTTCTCATCGACCTCCAACTCCACACTTGGTGCCTTCATTTCAACTCCGGGCAATTTGACATCAGTCTCTACGTCCACAGAAGGCAGGGTCACTTCCCCTTTCAGTTCTGGTTTGGAGATATCAACCTCCACAGTGGGTAAGCTGATTCCTCCCTCTGCAGCAGCTTTCCCCTTGGGCAGTGACATTCCAAACTTGGGCATATGGAATTTGGGCATCTTAAATCTACTGTCGGTACCCTCCAGCTTAGCTTCAACTCCACCTACAGCAATATCTGTTGATGGTACCTTAACTTGTAGGTCTGGAGCCTTCAGTTCCAAGGAAGACTCTCCAGCTGGAATCTTCATGTCGGGTGCTGAGAGGTTGATATCTGCTGCAATGTCACCTGCCTTTATCTCAGGCTTGTTTATACTGACGTCTGGAAGACCAATGTCAACCTTGGGTGCGCTGACGTCCACATCGACTTTGGGACCTTTGATCTCTGGTTTGGAGAAACCAATGCTGGGCATCTTGAACTTTGGCATGTGCATTTTCTTCCCTTCACCCTCAATGCTGCCTTCTGCATCAGGCACCTTAACAGAGACCTCTTCATCTGGAATGTCCACTGTTGCTTTGGGAACAGAGATGTCTGCTTCAACCTTGGGCAGCGAGACTCCCACCTGAGGCGTCTTCACTTTGGGAACCTTGACGCTTGGCATTTTGACATCAGGCATTTTGATTTTGCCCTTCTCAGGCACCTCCAACTCTATACTAGGTGCCTTCATTTCAGCTGCGGGCAATTTGACGTCAGTGTCGATGCCCACAGAGGGCAGGGTCACTTCCACTTTCAGTTCTGGTTTGGAGATATCCACATCCACAGAAGGTAAGCTGATTCCTCCCTCTGCAGCGGCTTTCCCCTTGGGCAGTGACATTCCAAACTTGGGCATATGGAATTTGGGCATCTTAAATCTACTGTCGGTACCCTCCAGCTTAGCTTCAACTCCACCTACAGCAATATCTGTTGATGGTGCCTTAACTTGTAGGTCTGGAGCCTTCAGTTCCAAGGAAGACTCTCCCGCTGGAATCTTCATGTCGGGTGCTGAGAGGCTGATATCTGCTGAAATGTCACCTGCCTTTATCTCAGGCTTGCTTATACTGACGTCTGGAAGACCAATGTCAACCTTGGGTGCGCTGACGTCCACATCGACTTTGGGACCTTTGATCTCTGGTTTGGAGAAACCCATGCTGGGCATCTTGAACTTTGGCATGTGCATTTTCTTCCCTTCACCCTCGATGCTGCCTTGTGCATCAGGCACCTTAACAGAGACCCCTGCCTCTGGAATTTCCACTGTTGCTTTGGGAACAGAGATGTCTGCTTCAACTTTGGGCAGCGAGACTCCCACCTGAGGCGTCTTCATTTTGGGAACCTTGACGCTTGGCATTTTGACATCAGGCATTTTGATTTTACCCTTCTCATCCACCTCCAACTCCACACTTGGTGCCTTCATTTCAACTCCGGGCAATTTGACATCAGTCTCTACGTCCACAGAAGGCAGGGTCACTTCCCCTTTCAGTTCTGGTTTGGAGATATCAACCTCCACAGTAGGTAAGCTGATTCCTCCCTCTGCAGCAGCTTTCCCCTTGGGCAGTGACATTCCAAACTTGGGCATATGGAATTTGGGCATCTTAAATCTACTGTCGGTACCCTCCAACTTAGCTTCAACTCCACCTACAGCAATATCTGCTGATGGTGCCTTAACTTGTAGGTCTGGAGCCATCAGTTCCAAGGAAGATTCTCCCGCTGGAATCTTCATGTCAGGTGCTGAGAACTTAATGTCTGCTGAAAAGTCACCTGCTTTGATCTCAGGCTTGGTTACACTGACGTCTGGAAGACCAATGTCAACCTTGGGTGCGCTGACGTCCACATCGACTTTGGGACCTTTGATCTCTGGTTTGGAGAAACCCATGCTGGGCATCTTGAACTTTGGCATGTGTATTTGCATTCCGCCACCCTCAATGCTGCCTTCTGCATCAGGCACCTTAACAGAGACCTCTTCATCTGGAATGTCCACTGTTGCTTTGGGAACAGAGATGTCTGCTTCAACCTTGGGCAGCGAGACTCCCACCTGAGGCGTCTTCACTTTGGGAACCTTGACGCTTGGCATTTTGACATCAGGCATTTTGATTTTGCCCTTCTCAGGAACCTCCAACTCTATACTAGGTGCCTTCATTTCAGCTGCGGGCAATTTGACGTCAGTGTCGATGCCCACAGAGGGCAGGGTCACTTCCCCTTTCAGTTCTGGTTTGGAGATATCCACATCCACAGAAGGTAAACTGATTCCTCCCTCTGCAGCGGCTTTCCCCTTGGGCAGTGACATTCCAATCTTGGGCATATGGATTTTGGGCATCTTAAATCTACTGTCGGTACCCTCCAGCTTAGCTTCAACTCCACCTACAGCAATATCTGTTGATGGTGCCTTAACTTGTAGGTCTGGAGCCTTCAGTTCCAAGGAAGACTCTCCCGCTGGAAACTTCATGTCGGGTGCTGAGAGGCTGATATCTGCTGAAATGTCACCTGCCTTTATCTCAGGCTTGCTTATACTGATGTTTGGAAGACCAATGTCAACCTTGGGTGCGCTGACGTCCACATCGACTTTGGGACCTTTGATCTCTGGTTTGGAGAAACCCATGCTGGGCATCTTGAACTTTGGCATGTGCATTTTCTTCCCTTCACCCTCGATGCTGCCTTCTGCATCAGGCACCTTAACAGAGACCCCTGCCTCTGGAATTTCCACTTTTGCTGTGGGTACAGAGATGTCTGCTTCAACCTTGGGCAGTGAGACCCCCACCTGAGGCGTCTTCATTTTGGGAACCTTGACGCTTGGCATTTTGACATCAGGCATTTTGATTTTGCCCTTCTCAGCGACCTCCAACTCCACACTTGGTGCCTTCATTTCAGCTCCGGGGAATTTCACATCAGTCTCTATGTCCACAGAAGGCAGGGTCACTTCCCCTTTCAGTTCTGGTTTGGAGATATCCACATCCACAGAAGGTAAGCTGATTCCTCCCTCTGCAGCGGCTTTCCCCTTGGGCAGTGACATTCCAAACTTGGGCATATGGAATTTGGGCATCTTAAATCTACTGTCGGTACCCTCCAGCTTAGCTTCAACTCCACCTACTGCAATATCTGCTGATGGTGCCTTAACTTGTAGGTCTGGAGCCTTCAGTTCCATGGAAGATTCTCCCGCTGGAATCTTCATGTCAGGTGCTGAGAACTTAATGTCTGCTGAAAAGTCACCTGCTTTGATCTCAGGCTTGGTTACACTGACGTCTGGAAGACCAATGTCGACCTTGGGTGCGCTGACGTCCACATCGACTTTGGGACCTTTGATCTCTGGTTTGGAGAAACCCATGCTGGGCATCTTGAACTTTGGCATGTGTATTTTCATTCCTCCACCCTCGATGCTGCCTTCTGCATCGGGCACCTTAACGGAGACCTCTGCCTCTGGAATTTCCACTGTTGCTTTGGGAACAGAGATGTCTGCTTTAGCCTTTGGCAGTGAGACTCCCACCTGAGGAGTCTTCATTTTGGGAACCTTGACGCTTGGCATTTTGACATCAGGCATTTTGATTTTGCCCTTCTCAGCCACCTCCAACTCTACATTTGGTGCCTTCATTTCAGGTTTGGACAATTTTACGTCAGTCTCGATGCCCATAGTGGGCAGGGTCACTTCCCCTTTCAGTCCCTGTTTGGAGATATCAACCTCCACAGAAGGTATGCTTATTTCTCCCTCTGAAGTGTCTTTCCCTTTGGGAAGTGACATGGCAAAGCTGGGCATTTGGAATTTTGGCATCTTAAATTTACTGTCCATGCCCTCCAGCTTAGCTTCAATTCCACCCAGAGGGACATCCGCCGATGGTGCCTCAACCTTTAGGTCTGGAGCCTTCAGTTCCAAGCAAGACTCTCCTGCTGGAATCTTCATGTCGGGTGCTGAAAACGTAATGTCTGCTGAAATGTCACCTGCCTTTATCTCAGGCTTGATTATATTAACATTCGGAAGACCAATGTCAACCTTGGGTGCACTGACGTCCACATCAACTTTGGGACCTTTGATCTCTTGCTTGGAGAAACCCATGCTGGGCATCTTGAACTTTGGCATGTGCATTTTCATTCCGCCACCCTCGATGCTGCCTTCTGCATCAGGCACCTTAACAGAGAACCCTGCCTCTGGAATTTCCACTGTTGCTTTGGGAACAGAGATGTCTGCTTCAACCTTGGGCAGCGAGACTCCCACCTGAGGCGTCTTCATTTTGGGAACCTTGACGCTTGGCATTTTGACATCAGGCATTTTGATTTTGCCCTTTTCAGTGACCTCCAACTCCACACTTGGTGCCTTCATTTCAGCTCCGGGCAATTTCACATCAGTCTCTATGTCCACAGAGGGCAGGGTCACTTCCCCTTTCAGTTCTGGTTTGGAGATATCCACATCCACAGAAGGTAGGCTGATTCCTCCCTCTGCAGCGGCTTTCCCCTTGGGCAGTGACATTCCAATCTTGGGCATATGGAATTTGGGCATCTTAAATCTACTGTCGGTACCCTCCAGCTTAGCTTCAACTCCACCTACAGCAATATCTGCTGATGGTGCCTCAACCTTTAGATCTGGAGCTTTCAGTTCCAAGGAAGACTCTCCTGCTGGAATCTTCATGTCGGGTGCTGAGAACTTAATGTCTGCTGAGATGTCACCTGCTTTGATCTCAGGCTTGGTTACACTGACGTCCGGAAGACCAATGTCAACCTTGGGTGCGCTGACGTCCACATCGACTTTGGGACCTTTGATCTCTGGTTTGGAGAAACCCATGCTGGGCATCTTGAACTTTGGCATGTGTATTTTCATTCCGCCACCCTCAATGCTGCCTTCTGCATCAGGCACCTTAACAGAGACCTCTTCCTCTGGAATTTCCACTTTTGCTGTGGGAACAGAGATGTCTGCTTCAACCTTGGGCAGCGAGACTCCCACCTGAGGCGTCTTCACTTTGGGAACCTTGACGCTTGGCATTTTGACATCAGGCATTTTGATTTTGCCCTTCTCAGCCACCTCCAACTCCACACTTGCTGCCTTCATTTCAGCTCCAGGCAATTTCACGTCAGTCTTGATGCCCACAGAGGGCAGGGTCACTTCCCCTTTCAGTTCTGGTTTGGAGATATCCACATCCACAGAAGGTAAGGTAATTTCCCCCTCTGCAGTGTCTTTCCCCTTGGGACGTGACATACCAAACTTGGGCATTTGGAGTTTTGGCATCTTAAATCTACTGTCGGTACCCTCCAGCTTAGCTTCAACTCCACCTACAGCAATATCTGCTGATGGTGCCTTAACTTGTAGGTCTGGAGCCGTCAGTTCCAAGGAAGACTCTCCCACTGGAATCTTCATGTCAGGTGCTGAGAACTTAATGTCTGCTGAAAAGTCACCTGCTTTGATCTCAGGCTTGGTTACACTGATGTCTGGAAGACCAATGTCAACCTTGGGTGCGCTGACGTCCACATCGACTTTGGGACCTTTGATCTCTGGATTGGAGAAACGCATGCTGGGCATCTTGAACTTTGGCATGTGTATTTTCATTCCGCCACCCTCGATGCTGCCTTCTGCATCGGGCACCTTAACGGAGACCTCTGCCTCTGGAATGTCCACTGTTGCTTTGGGAACAGAGATGTCTGCTTTAGCCTTTGGCAGTGAGACTCCCACCTGAGGAGTCTTCATTTGGGGAACCTTGACGCTTGGCATTTTGACATCAGGCATTTTGATTTTGCCCTTCTCAGCCACCTCCAACTCTACATTTGGTGCCTTCATTTCAGGTTTGGACAATTTTACGTTAGTCTCGATGCCCATAGTGGGCAGGGTCACTTCCCCTTTCACTTCTGGTTTGGAGATATCAACCTCCACAGAAGGTATGTTTATTTCTCCCTCTGAAGTGTCTTTCCCTTTGGGAAGTGACATGGCAAAGCTGGGCATTTGGAATTTTGGCATCTTAAATTTACTGTCCATGCCCTCCAGCTTAGCTTCAATTCCACCCAGAGCGACATCCGCCGATGGTGCTTTAACTTGTAGGTCTGGAGCCTTCAGTTCCAAGGAAGACTCTCCTGCTGGAATCTTCATGTCGGGTGCTGAGAACTTAATGTCTGCTGAAATGTCACCTGCCTTTATCTCAGGTTTGCTTACACTGACGTCTGGAAGACCAATGTCAACCTTGGGTGCACTGACGTCCACATCAACTTTGGGACCTTTGATCTCTGGCTTGGAGAAACCCATGCTGGGCATCTTGAACTTTGGCATGTGCATTTTCATTCCGCCACCCTCGATGCTGCCTTCTGCATCAGGCACCTTAACGGAGACCCCTGCCTCTGGAATTTCCACTGTTGCTTTGGGAACAGACATGTCTGCTTCAACCTTGGGCAGCGAGACTCCCACCTGAGGCATCTTCACTTTGGGAACCTTGACGCTTGGCATTTTGACATCAGGCATTTTGATTTTGCCCTTCTCAGCCACCTCCAACTCCACACTTGGTGCCTTCATTTCAGCTCCGGGAAATTTCACATCAGTCTCAATCCCCACAGAGGGCAGGGTCACTTCCCCTTTTATTTCTGGTTTGGAGATTTCCACATCCACAGAAGGTAAGGTGATTTCTGCCTCTGTAGCGAATTTCTCCTTGGGAAGTGACATTCCAAACTTGGGCATTTGGAGTTTTGGCATCTTAAATTTACTGTCGGTGTCCTCCAGATTAGCTTCAACTCCACCTACAGCAATATCAGACAATTGTGCCTCAATATTTAGGTCTGGCGCCTTCAGTTCCAAGGAAGACTCTCCTGCTGGAATCTTGATATTGGGTGCTGAGAGGCTGATATCTTCTGAAATGTCAACTGCCTTTATCTCAGGTTTGCTTATACTGACGTCTGGAAGACTAATGTCAACCTTGGGTGCGCTGACGTCCACATCGACTTTGGGACCTTTGATCTCTGGTTTGGAGTAACCCATGCTGGGCATCTTGAACTTTGGCATGTGTATTTTCATTCCGCCACCCTCAATGCTGCCTTCTGCATCGGGCACCTTAACAGAGACCTCTTCCTCTGGAATTTCCACTTTTGCTGTGGGTACAGAGATGTCTGCTTCAACCTTGGGCAGCGAGACTCCCACCTGAGGCGTCTTCATTTTGGGAACCTTGACACTTGGCATTTTGACATCAGGCATTTTGATTTTGCCCTTCTCAGCCACCTCCAACTCCACACTTGCTGCCTTCATTTCAGCTCCAGGCAATTTCACATCAGTCTCTATGTCCACAGAGGGCAGGGTCACTTCCCCTTTCAGTTCTGGTTTGGAGATATCCACATCCACAGAAGGTAAGGTAATTTCCCCCTCTGCAGTGTCTTTCCCCTTGGGACGTGACATACCAAACTTGGGCATTTGGAGTTTTGGCATCTTAAATCTACTGTCGGTACCCTCCAGCTTAGCTTCAACTCCACCTACAGCAATATCTGCTGATGGTGCCTTAACTTGTAGGTCTGGAGCCGTCAGTTCCAAGGAAGACTCTCCCACTGGAATCTTCATGTCAGGTGCTGAGAACTTAATGTCTGCTGAAAAGTCACCTGCTTTGATCTCAGGCTTGGTTACACTGATGTCTGGAAGACCAATGTCAACCTTGGGTGCGCTGACGTCCACATCGACTTTGGGACCTTTGATCTCTGGTTTGGAGAAACCCATGCTGGGCATCTTGAACTTTGGCATGTGTATTTTCATTCCGCCACCCTCGATGCTGCCTTCTGCATCGGGCACCTTAACGGAGACCTCTGCCTCTGGAATGTCCACTGTTGCTTTGGGAACAGAGATGTCTGCTTTAGCCTTTGGCAGTGAGACTCCCACCTGAGGAGTCTTCATTTGGGGAACCTTGACGCTTGGCATTTTGACATCAGGCATTTTGATTTTGCCCTTCTCAGCCACCTCCAACTCTACATTTGGTGCCTTCATTTCAGGTTTGGACAATTTTACGTTAGTCTCGATGCCCATAGTGGGCAGGGTCACTTCCCCTTTCACTTCTGGTTTGGAGATATCAACCTCCACAGAAGGTATGTTTATTTCTCCCTCTGAAGTGTCTTTCCCTTTGGGAAGTGACATGGCAAAGCTGGGCATTTGGAATTTTGGCATCTTAAATTTACTGTCCATGCCCTCCAGCTTAGCTTCAATTCCACCCAGAGCGACATCCGCCGATGGTGCTTTAACTTGTAGGTCTGGAGCCTTCAGTTCCAAGGAAGACTCTCCTGCTGGAATCTTCATGTCGGGTGCTGAGAACTTAATGTCTGCTGAAATGTCACCTGCCTTTATCTCAGGTTTGCTTACACTGACGTCTGGAAGACCAATGTCAACCTTGGGTGCACTGACGTCCACATCAACTTTGGGACCTTTGATCTCTGGCTTGGAGAAACCCATGCTGGGCATCTTGAACTTTGGCATGTGCATTTTCATTCCGCCACCCTCGATGCTGCCTTCTGCATCAGGCACCTTAACGGAGACCCCTGCCTCTGGAATTTCCACTGTTGCTTTGGGAACAGACATGTCTGCTTCAACCTTGGGCAGCGAGACTCCCACCTGAGGCGTCTTCACTTTGGGAACCTTGACGCTTGGCATTTTGACATCAGGCATTTTGATTTTGCCCTTCTCAGCCACCTCCAACTCCACACTTGCTGCCTTCATTTCAGCTCCAGGCAATTTCACGTCAGTCTTGATGCCCACAGAGGGCAGGGTCACTTCCCCTTTCAGTTCTGGTTTGGAGATATCCACATCCACAGAAGGTAAGGTAATTTCCCCCTCTGCAGTGTCTTTCCCCTTGGGACGTGACATACCAAACTTGGGCATTTGGAGTTTTGGCATCTTAAATCTACTGTCGGTACCCTCCAGCTTAGCTTCAACTCCACCTACAGCAATATCTGCTGATGGTGCCTTAACTTGTAGGTCTGGAGCCGTCAGTTCCAAGGAAGACTCTCCCACTGGAATCTTCATGTCAGGTGCTGAGAACTTAATGTCTGCTGAAAAGTCACCTGCTTTGATCTCAGGCTTGGTTACACTGATGTCTGGAAGACCAATGTCAACCTTGGGTGCGCTGACGTCCACATCGACTTTGGGACCTTTGATCTCTGGATTGGAGAAACGCATGCTGGGCATCTTGAACTTTGGCATGTGTATTTTCATTCCGCCACCCTCGATGCTGCCTTCTGCATCGGGCACCTTAACGGAGACCTCTGCCTCTGGAATGTCCACTGTTGCTTTGGGAACAGAGATGTCTGCTTTAGCCTTTGGCAGTGAGACTCCCACCGGAGGGGTCTTCATTTTGGGAACCTTGACGCTTGGCATTTTGACATCAGGCATTTTGATTTTGCCCTTCTCAGCGACCTCCAACTCCACACTTGGTGCCTTCATTTCAGCTCCAGGCAATTTCACGTCAGTCTCTATGTCCACAGAGGGCAGGGTCACTTCCCCTTTCAGTTCTGGTTTGGAGATATCCACATCCACAGAAGGTAAGCTGATTCCTCCCTCTGCAGTGTCTTTCCCCCTGGGGAGTGACATTCCAAACTTTGGCATTTGGAATTTTGGCATCTTAAATTTACTGTCGGTGCCCTCCAGCTTAGCTTCGATTCCACCTACAGCAATATCTGCTGATGGTGCCTCAACCTTTAGATCTGGAGCTTTCAGTTCCAAGGAAGACTCTCCTGCTGGAATCTTCATGTCGGGTGCTGAGAACTTAATGTCTGCTGAAATGTCACCTGCCTTTATCTCAGGCTTGCTTATACTGATGTTTGGAAGACCAATGTCAACCTTGGGTGCGCTGACGTCCACATCGACTTTGGGACCTTTGATCTCTGGTTTGGAGAAACCCATGCTGGGCATCTTTAACTTTGGCATGTGCATTTTCTTCCCTTCACCCTCGATGCTGCCTTCTGCATCAGGCACCTTAACAGAGACCCCTGCCTCTGGAATTTCCACTTTTGCTGTGGGAACAGAGATGTCTGCTTCAACCTTGGGCAGCGAGACTCCCACCTGAGGCGTCTTCATTTGGGGAACCTTGACGCTTGGCATTTTGACATCAGGCATTTTGATTTTGCCCTTCTCAGCCACCTCCAGCTCTACACTAGGTGCCTTCATTTCAGGTTTGGACAATTTTACGTCAGTCTCGATGCCCATAGTGGGCAGGGTCACTTCCCCTTTCAGTTCTGGTTTGGAGATATCAACCTCCACAGAAGGTATGCTTATTTCTCCCTCTGAAGTGTCTTTCCCTTTGGGAAGTGACATTGCAAAGCTGGGCATTTGGAATTTTGGCATCTTAAATTTACTGTCCATGCCCTCCAGCTTAGCTTCAATTCCACCCAGAGGGACATCCGCCGATGGTGCCTCAACCTTTAGGTCTGGAGCCTTCAGTTCCAAGCAAGACTCTCCTGCTGGAATCTTCATGTCGGGTGCTGAAAACGTAATGTCTGCTGAAATGTCACCTGCCTTTATCTCAGGCTTGATTATATTAACATCCGGAAGACCAATGTCAACCTTGGGTGCGCTGACGTCCACATCAACTTTGGGACCTTTGATCTCTGGCTTGGAGAAACCCATGCTGGGCATCTTGAACTTTGGCATGTGCATTTTCATTCCGCCACCCTCGATGCTGCCTTCTGCATCAGGCACCTTAACAGAGACCCCTGCCTCTGGAATGTCCACTGTTGCTGTGGGAACAGAGATGTCTGCTTCAACCTTGGGCAGCGAGACTCCCACCTGAGGCGTCTTCATTTTGGGAACCTTGACGCTTGGCATTTTGACATCAGGCATTTTGATTTTGCCCTTCTCAGCCACCTCCAACTTCACACTTGGTGCCTTCATTTCAGCTCCGGGCAATTTCACGTCAGTCTTGATGCCCACAGAGGGCAGGGTCTCTTCCCCTTTCAGTTCTGGTTTGGAGATATCCACATCCACAGAAGGTAAGCTGATTCCTCCCTCTGCAGTGTCTTTCCCCTTGGGCAGTGACATTCCAAACTTTGGCATTTGGAATTTTGGCATCTTAAATCTACTGTCGGTACCCTCCAGCTTAGCTTCAACTCCACCTACAGCAATATCTGCTGATGGTGCCTTAACTTGTAGGTCTGGAGCCGTCAGTTCCAAGGAAGACTCTCCCACTGGAATCTTCATGTCAGGTGCTGAGAACTTAATGTCTGCTGAAAAGTCACCTGCTTTGATCTCAGGCTTGGTTACACTGACGTCTGGAAGACCAATGTCAACCTTGGGTGCGCTGACGTCCACATCGACTTTGGGACCTTTGATCTCTGGTTTGGAGAAACCCATGCTGGGCATCTTTAACTTTGGCATGTGTATTTTCATTCCGCCACCCTCAATGCTGCCTTCTGCATCGGGCACCTTAACAGAGACCTCTTCCTCTGGAATTTCCACTTTTGCTTTGGGAACAGAGATGTCTGCTTTAGCCTTTGGCAGAGAGACTCCCACCTGAGGAGTCTTCATTTTGGGAACCTTGACGCTTGGCATTTTGACATCAGGCATTTTGATTTTGCCCTTCTCAGCAACCTCCAACTCTACACTAGGTGCCTTCATTTCAGCTCCGGGCAATTTCGCGTCAGTCTCAATCCCCACAGAGGGCAGGGTCACTTCCCCTTTTATTTCTGGTTTGGAGATTTCCACATCCACAGAAGGTAAGGTGGTTTCTGCCTCTGTAGTGAATTTCTCCTTGGGAAGTGACATTCCAAACTTGGGCATTTGGAGTTTTGGCATCTTAAATTTACTGTCGGTGTCCTCCAGATTAGCTTCAACTCCACCTACAGCAATATCCGACGATTGTGCCTCAATCTTTAGGTCTGGAGCCTTCAGTTCTGTTCCAAATTTGGGCATTTTGAATTTCGGCATTTTAAACGTAGTGTCCATGCCATCCTTCTTAATCTCAGGAACACCCAGAGACATATCAGTTGATGGCGTCTCTAGTTGTATGTTTGTAGTTTGAAGTTCCAAAGAAGCTTTGGCTGTCGGCATATGTATGACAGTTGTTGGTATCGTGACTTTTGAATCTTCTTCATTTTGATCAATTATTCCTTTGATGCCATCAATGTCTTTTTTTTCTTTTTCTCTTTGTTCACTATCCATTTGTAATTTTGTATACATTTTTTCTGTAGATCCTTTTTGCTTCTTTTTTCGTTGTTTCGGTGGTGTTAACTGTTTTATTTGTATATCTTGTATTTCACCTGTTTGCAATACAGGTTTTGTTATTTGTGTTGTTATCACTGTGGTTTCTGATTTTTTTGTGATGGCTTTGGATTTTGATTTCTTTTCTTTTGTTTTTTTAATTGTTAATTCAACTTCAGGGTATTTACCTGTATGATATGGCAGTTCAAATTTTGTTTCCCTAACATCTTTTCTGGGTTCCTGTATTTCCTCCAGTTTTTTCTCTTTAGCCCGTGAAGTAGAATATTGCACTGTGATTATTTCTGGGATTTCCTGGGCAGTGTCATTTTCATAGTCTGTGAGAGGTTTGACTTCATATTTTGTCCTCTCCTCTGGTTCTTGTTTAGCTCTGTGCATCTTGAATCCAATACTGGGGAATCTTAGTTTCTTTTGACTTCCTCTTTTAACTTTTGCATGAATTTCTTCAGGCTGAAATTGTGATTCTGTGTCTGTACTTGTTGGGGAAATATCCGGAATCGCATGTTCATATGCATCTGACGTGCTACGAGATCTCCTTTGCCCCAATATCTTTCTACCTTTTATTGACTGGAATTTTGGCCAGGAAAGTCTGTCCTTCTTGGATCTTTTTGGCCTTCCAACTCTTTGTTTTACAATTAGGTCCGCTTTATCTTCTTCTGTGAATGTCTTTTCTGAAGTTTCTAGTGCTTCCTTCCCCTGAGAAACAGAATTTCCAAAATAAATGGTTGTAGTACTTATTACGTGTGCATTTAATCCCCACCCCTTTGCATCTTCAAAATTGTTGAAGGCAATGTACATCAGAATTTTTAAATGAATAAATAGCAACAAGAAACCCCAAAACATTAAAACATACTAAATTAACAGAGAGACTTTGGCTGTGTACACATTACCAGCTTAAAATGCAGTGGGATAATTTCCCTCTTCTTCATTTCAAATCACATTTGGACATCATTGTACACATCAGCATGGTTGGATGTATAATAATAATAATTTTTGTTAAATCTTTTTCATAATACAATGAGATAAAAGGTTGGGTGTTTTTCCAAGTCTCCCATTGCCTGTCCACACTAGTGGGTGGAGAGGGGGCATGGATGTCATCATATGACTTACATTTTCAAATCAGACTGAAGCTGGTTAGGGAGAAAACACATCAAAATGCAGCATTTCTCAGGGAACTACAGCCGAATCCTATGCAGAATCCTCACAGCCATGCAGTCATTTTCTCTCACGCTAATCTACCTCACAGGGTTATTGTCAGGATAACAGGGGAGGGGGCAAAGAAACCGTGTGGTCCCCCCCCCCCGGAAGAAGCATGGGGCAAAAATGTATACCGATAAGAAATCTTGCACCTGTCGAAGTAACGTCTATAAATCCTAACAAAATTGTATACCGTATTTCACCTCACGGTGCCTAGTTTATCCTGTCGTTTTAACTACTTTACACAATTTGTTTCGCTTTTGCTAGCAATTTGAGAAAAAAGCAAGGAGCCATTCAGGACACCAGCACCCTGAGGTGGCAATGTAAAAATCATTTAAAAGGGGTCTGGGAAAAGACATATAAAGATTTGACGAGAGTGTAGAAAATGATTGTTATTTAAAAAAAACAACAACCCTGAAGGTACAGGACTTGATGGATTTATAGAGCGAAATACTTTGTTCCTGTATCTCGAGAGTGGATGCTAGGCAAAGACCAGACAGCCACTTCTGAAGGAAGAAACCTCTGCCAAAGAAGATAAAGAAGAATGGCAAAACTAACTACTGTATTGAACTATGCAGCATAAATTAAATATTCTGATGTGCAAGAAGGAGAGACTTGGAGTTAATAAAAAAGGGCAAATGTTCAATGTATGTTTTTCAAGCTTTGTGTATAGATCTTTACATTAGTATAACTTGTAATTAGTATAACTCACTTGTAATTAGATGAAGGTTTTAAAAATGGATTATTAAGAACATAAGGTGTTACTGACGTGCACGAACAACTATAAAATAATGGAACCAAGAAGGGGAATGGAGGGAAGTCAAGCATTGTTGTTTTATTTTTGTATTGTTATTGGTATTGTTTTTTTTTTAACTTTTGCTATTTTTGGAAAACCAATAAAATCATTATCAAAAGGACACCAGCACCCTGCCCACTTGAAATACAGTATTGTCCAGTCATCCCACTGGTTTCTAAGATTTCGGCAGGCGTTGCTCACAACATTTTCAAGTATGCCTTCGCCATCGTAAGAACTAGAAAGTTGTCGTTTCAGTTTGGGTATGAGGAACCTAAAGCCAGATGTGTATCCCCCCCCCAGGACCCCCTCTCCCTAAGCCACAGCCTCTACCCAGGCCTCAAATACATCTCTGTCATTTTTCTGTACCCTCACTTTTCTGTATTCCTCTCTGTCAGGAATGTGTCCTTGAACTGTGTGAATGCCTCTTACTTGCTTTGGTGGAGAATGGATAAAAATGTAGCCTGCTATACAAAGAGCCATGTTCCTCATCAAAGTATGCCTATGGCCACCCCCACTTTTACCTCAGGCCCTGCCTACTGCTGGCCCGTGTCCCTCATGAAGTTGTCCGTGAAGGAATGTTGTCCTTAGGCTTAAAAACACCCCCTTTATGTATCTATTTTATTTATAAAAGCATTTACATACTACCCTCCCATGAAACATCAGGTCAGTGTACAGAAATATAAACTCATTTAAAAAGTAGTACCCCCCCCAAAAAAAAACATTTAAATGACTGGCTGCTCGAGAAACATGTAAACAGACGCATGGGCCTATTGGCATTAAAATGTCTCCAAGACATTAACCAGGCCTTTGGTTCAGTTGACTGACATCCTATGCCCTTTTCAAATGTGTGGTTTTTTTGTGGGGGGGTATTGAGTTATTGTTTTTATTTTTACTATGTATTTTGTGGTTTTATATCTTGATTTTATTCTGTGAACTGCCCTGAGGACCCCCCCCCCCCAGGTATAAGGCGGTAAAAAAAATCAATAAATAATTATAATAAAAAGATGCCTGGCAGCTCAATATGATACACACACACACACACACACAGAGAGAGAGAGAGAGAGAGAGAGAGAGAGAGAGAGAGAGAGATTGCATCCTATTCTGAGGCTTACTGCATTCTTACAGAAACTGAGGAACACACACAAAAAGGGCTTCAATAATTCAATGCCTCAAAGGCCACACCCCCTCAAATTTCACTTCCACTAAAAAAAAACCCTGAAGGTTGGATCGAGAGACAGACGAGTGGGTGTTAGTTTGCATGATGGGCATTTCTGGTGCAGCAATGGAGTGGAGAGGCGCTGCAGTGGGATTGAAAAAAAAAAAAGTGATAATTTGACAGGGCTACCTTAGTCTAGCAGAAATGCCTTTCTGTTTGCCCAATATATTGCCAGATCTAGACCATTGTCCTAAAATTACATGAGCGATGGTCAAGTTAATACCTCCCCCAAGATCCAAGCCTTGATCCGAAGTGTAATTTTACAGCTGTGCATTACCTGATACATTTTTTCTTTTTTCGATTGTGTTGCAAAATGCATTGTCTCAAGATCTTCCTTCCTGGCGAGCTTTCTTTTGAGGTTGAACTGTACT
This sequence comes from Lacerta agilis, assembly GCF_009819535.1. Lineage (NCBI taxonomy): Eukaryota > Metazoa > Chordata > Lepidosauria > Squamata > Lacertidae > Lacerta > Lacerta agilis. The sequence goes on from NC_046312.1 coordinate 11,769,666, forward strand.
TTGTACGGCTCAGAATACTGCAGAATCTTGAGTGCATCTTCATATTTGATATTATCGAAAAAGATCGTGGCACTTAGAAGCTGATCACCTGTGAAAAGAGGCAGCAGAAACTAATTGGGTGTCAAAACATCGGGCTTGCTCATTAGATGCCTTGTTCATGCAAAGACATCTATCAACGACAGCAAACACCCCACCCACGTGGGCACTTCTAAATCTAAATCTGTTGAAAAGGAGCCTGTTGTACCATTAAAAAGCACATATTCCAGTGTCTTGATTCAACAACCTGCTCATGAAAGTATTTACACATATCCCCCAGAATTAAATGCTAGTATTGACATATTTCATATACAGTAATTTCCAGTTACAGTAATTCTACATGGACACCAGAACTCTCCTTCCTGCAAGAAACCATTGGATCATGTCATATGATGGAAATAACAAGCATCCCAAACTTGTGCATGCAGAATTCTGGCCAAGCTCTTTTTCAGAGATCTTCAGATAAGCCTGCAGCACGCGCACTTTATGTATGCATTCACAAAACCATGTTGCAAGTGACCATCTAACAAGTTGTTGTTTCAGGTGTGTGGGGGGCAGTGCTGGATTTATGTATAAGCTAAACAAGCTATAGCTTAGGGCTCCACTCTCTTGGCCCCCCCCCCCAAATAATTTAAAGGGGGGGAAACTGGATGTACATTTCCAAAATATAAGATAAAAAACAAATAAAATAAAGCCTACATACAGCAACAGTGTTTTGTGTTGTGTAGGCTGCAATGGTGTAAGTAATGGGCCTCGCCTGCTCCCTAAAATATCACTGGTTTGCTCATTTCTATATATAGGGTGCCTGCATTCTGCATGTGCAAATGGTTTTAGATACCTATCAGGCCCATAACTTACCATATAGCATATATTCAACACACCCAAAAAAACCCAACAGTAACAATTTGTTGTTGACAGCTGGACATACAGTATAAAGGGCCCCATTACCTTCAGTAGCTTAGGGCCTCATCAAAACTAAATCCGACCCTGTGTGTGGGGATCACCCTGGAGTACAAAACTGCTGTATCTGATCATTTGAATTGCCCCTTAGGTTGTATGAGCATTCATGAGCAGGATTTTATTTGTACAGTTGTTGTTGTTTTTTACAGATTCTAAGCCCTCCAGCTACAGCTGGCTATCTGTCAAGATAATTTTAGTTACAGGTGGGTAGCCGTGTTGGTCTGCCATAGTCGAAACAAAATAGAAAATTCTTTCCAGTAGCACCTTAGAGACCAACTGAGTTTGTTCTTGGTATGAGCTTTCGTGTGCATGCACACTTCTTCAGATACACTGAAACAGAAGTCACCAGATCCTTAAATATAGTGAGGGAGTGGGGAGGGGTATTACTCAGAGGGTGGTGGGAATGGGTGATCAGCTGATAGGTGTGGAAAACCTGTTGACGACTCTTAACGGCTGCAATTAGTCTTGCAGGGAAAGGCAAGGGGTGAGATGGCTAAAGATAGCTTTGTTAAGTGTAATGAGATAAGAATCCAATGTCTTTGTTCAGACCAGGTTTCTCCATGGTTCTAAGTTTGGTGATTAGTTGCAATTCAGCCACTTCTCTTTCCAGTCTATTTCTGAAATTTCTTTGTATTAAGACAGCTACTTTGAGATCTTTTATAGAATGTCCTGGGAGATTGAAGTGTTCTCCTACTGGTTTCTCTGTCTTGTGATTCCTGATATCAGATTTATGTCCATTTGTCCTTTGGCGTAGGGTTTGGCCAAGATAATTTTAGATCATAGTCAATTGACTAAGACTGCAGTCCTATACCAGCTTGCCTGGGAGTAAGGCCTATTGAATTCAATAGGGCTTACTTCTAAGTAAACATTTATAGGACTGCACTGTAAGTAGGTTAGTCCCAGCTCTTCTACTGTTATTTGTTCAGTCATTTGTTTAAAAAAGAGAACCCCACTTTCTCCTCCTCTATAGATTGTCCAATGTGCTTTAAAAAAAAAGTTTACATGAATTTGACCAACATTTTAATTAACTTTTTACTACTACTACTAATTTATTTATACCCCGCCCATCGGGGGGAGGGGGGTTCACTTTCAAATCTAATTTTACTAAAATAATGTGACATAAGACCATACTGTACCTTCTCTCAGACTGAATAACTTTGACGCTGGGGACTCTTTGAGCACTTGCTTCACAAATAATCCTTCGGTTCCTCCACCAGCCACACTAAATCCACTTGCACCAGATTCGACTTCTGTTTGTAAGGTAACCTCCATAGATTCCTAGTTGGACCAAAAGCACATTATCAAAACTCATTTCTAATACTGTATGTTGAAGACTTCAACCCATTCCTGTCATAACATCAGTAAACATCAGCTGAAGGGTGGTTGCATCAAAGGCGCACTTCTGCACATTGTGTAGATTTACAAAAGCTTCTAGAATATTCTAGCCCCTGAAAGGCTAAAAAGTTTCCTTATCCAGGTTTTAAACCAAAATAGAATGCTAATTGCGTCTCAAGTCAGTAGTCTTTCATCCAGAGACAGTAGCACGACTATGACAATGCTTTGAATATTATTCGATTCGCCTCCTTTTGAAAAATGAATGTTCGCTTAGGTGTACAATGGGTATATTCAATATCATCCTTCACAGCTCCAGCCACCTGCATATCCTGTTTCATTTCACAGGTGTGGCTGCTCTACAGCAAATTAATTGAACCCCAAGGTAAATTGGGGTAAACAGTTTGATTGATTGTGAAAAATCTATGTGGAGATCTTCCCACACAATTTGGTTCCAGCCTGACATTATACTGAATAGTTGAAACCCTTGGCATCCAGAAAACAGCAAACTACACTGACAACAGTGGAACTGCTGGGCTTATTTGCACATATTCAGAGTCAACATAAAGCTTTTCTGGGCAGAGTGTTTTCCCGTTTCAGATGACTTCCAAGGGGGAAAGCGGCTGTGTCTCTTCCCATCCTATTACAAGCAACGCCAAAATAAACTTTGCAGAAAAGAAAACATTGTAGAATAAATAATGCAAGTATTGGTTGCAGAATCCACCATTGTTTGGATGTCCTGGACATAGATATTTAATTATTATTCTTAGCATGGAGTACAACAGAGCCCTGGATATGTATACGTAGAATCTTCAGCGCTGTGACAAGTGAGAATCTGTGGGTGGGGACTTTGGTCTATCACAAGCTCCCTTGAAAGACTGGGGAAACATTTCAGAAAACCTATACGCTGGTTCACACAGGCAGTTAGGCTTGAATGCATATTTCAGGCACACACCCGCATGCGCCCACACCATGTGTAGACAGAGTTGTGTGAGTGAGTGCGTACCTATCTGCAGGGATCTGTACATGCATATTCTCCAAACATACAACCTACACACACCCAAGACTTGTATGGACTGGCCCTCTGTGGCTTCGCAAACTAGAACCAGTTTGGGAAGTATTCTTTGGCAAGTAACAGCTAAAGCTTGTATTTGTAAATCTGTGGTTGCATTCCCTTCCAGGGCCAGGTATCAATGAGAAGATCATTCAGTTTGAAGAGCTCCGGAACAATGCTCTTCTGTACTGAAGGGCGTACCTGGTGTTTATCAGGCACCTTAAGCTCACCTGTGATTCACTCATTTTGATAGAAGAATCCCGTCTTTGTCTGTTCTCTATATCTTGCTGAAGCTGGGAACACAGGTGTAATTTTTAAGTTAGCTAAAACGGATTTGCACAGATTATGCCAATCTGTCATTCTGTAGTCACTTAGCAATTTTTCTGTGGTGGGAGTGGCATTGCAGTTAACAATAGCTGGACAATTCATTTCAAGGGTTCTGAAATATGAGATAAATCAGTTATCTGCACACAATATCACCCCTCTTTAGACTTCCAAGGTATATATGTATGTGTGTGTACAAACCCACACACAGGGACCAGGAAAAATTATTTATTCACATTTATATACTGCCTTTCATTCAAGGATCGTAGAGTGGTTTACAGTATAAGAACACAAAAATACATAACAAATTGGTAATAGCAAAGAAAACAATAAGTTTAGTTTAAAAGGCCCTACATTATTTATTTAGCCAAAGATTTGGGTGGGTGAAGAGGCACATGGTGCCTAAAGATATGCAATGAAGGTGTAATTAAGCAGTATATGAATTGTCAAAAATAAATGCAAATAAAATGCAAATAAACTATAGGGCCATTTCGTCACCAGACAAATACACTTTTATTTGCTCAGACGTTCCAGCTGGACATATATGCTTGGTTTCAATGGTTTTATCTAGGGCTGGGCCAAAGTATTCAGCCAAGTATTCAGCCAAATGAGGGATGGCTTATCTTTATAACATGGCGACGGAGGTCTCACCACCACCACTTTTTCCTTTGCCACTGTTTCTTGCAGGGCTTAGCTGCCTTAGTGGCCCATTGGCTTTCCCTCTAGAATTTGGGACAACACTATGTCATTATGTAGTGTCTTTCCTGGGGCATTCTTTGGGGAAAAACAGGTGGTTCTCCCCATGGCCAACTGATGCCAGTTTTGCCTTTAACTTCAAAGGGCTAAGGAAGCCATTATCTCGATGGTCCAAAAGAACTTGACACTAGCGAAACAGTAAAAGACAAAATCCCATTGTGTCACGTCTTGCCTTTTTGTTAAAATATTCATCTTCTATGCAATACTCATAAACAGGAGAGGATCCTTGTGGTCTTGGCCGTATGTTTTCAGTTGTCACTTCGTCGACCTGTAGGAGTGGAACAACAACGTAATTTAGCGTAGAATGGTAGAGTTGGAAAGGAATCCCAAGGGTCATTTGGTTCAACCCCCTTCAATGCAGGAATCTCAACTAAAGCATCCATGACAGATGGCCATCCAACCTCTGCTTGAAAACCCCCAATGAAGGGAGGCAGTCTCAAGGGAGCCCCTTCCACCATCGGCAGGTACCCTCTATTCAATATTACTTGATGAACAATGGATGCTGCCAATTTGAATAGTATAAATAAGGGCCTAGGATGGTAGGTTTCTGTCTGGCCTGCATCCCTTCTGTTAAGTTGTGGGTGGACACAGCAGACGACACAGTGATTTCCAAACAGCTCTTGTTTATTCTCAGGCTGGAACAGAAGTGAGCTGAAGGCCTCAGCAGCCGGCTTATATAGAACTCAGCTACAAAGCAACAGTAACAACTTTCTGTAGTTAACCAATCCCTGAACGTCACTTTACAATCCCTCTTTTGCATATGCTGACCTGAGTGAAAACTGCAGCAGAATGAACTATATACACACACACCCCTAGTGGCCTAGGGTGAGAACTTCAATACATAACACCTTCCTTCCCAGTCTCGGTGTCTCCTCCTAGCCTCTACCCCCAAGGTCAATCTATTGTTCCTCTGACAGCCTTTTTCTTAGTGCCCAGCACAGAAGCCAGGCATTTCCAGAGAAGGGGTGGCAAAAAGAGAGCTTAAGGTATCCCTGCCCACTTTTGGCTGCAGCTCTGCCCACCCGTAGCTCCCTCCCTCCCTCCCCCGCATTTGCCCCCCCCACTTTTCCTGATGGAATATGGCCACTGGCTTAAAAAAATGTGCCCCATCCCTAATTTAAGCAGAGAAAGCAGCAGAGGAAGGGAATCCTTTGAAATCACTGCATCACCTTCCCCCCAGCGAAATGGGGCAAAACTAAAAAAAAGAGTTAGATGTGTATCTGTAAAGGAGTGGCAGTAAAACCAAGCTCAAAGGTGGTATGGCTGTGAATGACATTTCCTGGGGGCAAACAGTGGGAGAGGCCATATGCCTTCACACCAGGGCTGTGAGTTTTTAAGAGTCATTTGCTCGGCCATTGGCATAACGGTGGATTTTTCAGCTGATCCAGCAGGACTCTTCAGACATACCTAACTTCTTTTTTTCCACAGCCAATTTTTTTAAATCGACTATGCAAACCATTGCAGTAATACCCCCGGGTTACGCACACCCCGTGTTGTGGACGTTCGACGTCCGAATGCCTGTAACCCGGAAGTGTTTCCGGAGCGCGTGCAACCCACGCACGACCCCCAGATGCGCAGAAGCGTTCTGTGCACTTCGCGCATGCGCAGAAGCGCTCAAATCGTGCTTCTTCCGGGGGGTTTTTCCTCATGCGTTCGTGTTACACACACCCGCATTACGTACCGTGACCCGGAACGGATCGCATACGTAACCCGGGGTACCACTGTATTTATTACATATAACTGGGGCTGCCGCCTCTGTTCGCCAACCCCACCTTCTCACCAATCCCTTTGACCAACCCCCCACTTTTCTCACACCACTCCTCCTTTACAACTGGCAAAAAAAACCTTCTTTATTTTACACCTCATCCAACCCTTTGTCTATCCCTTCACAGCTCAACCCAAGCCCCTCTCACTTTTGAACAGGTGTGCTGTATGATGCAACACAGGTAAGATCCTATCAGCCATCTTAATTTGCCCAGAGGGAAATTAATTTGCCCATGGGCTTTAGCCCAGAGTCTTTTTAAGTACCAGGCAGTCACTTCCCAATTTTTAGGTTTCTGCTCTGGGTGACACTGAATATGGACTGGAGACTTTCAAATAAAATTGCATACTCTATTCCAGTTCAGGGGGTAAAAGGGAGTCAGCATGGTTTATGAATTAAACTTAGGCTTTAATTTGACTTCTTGTTCTTCTTAGCTCCTGTTGTAAAGGAAAAGATGCTCAGCAATCTCTGAATTAAAACCAGCAGTGGCTGTAAAACTGTTGGGTGTTACTCACAGAGTCATCTTCTGCATCAGCCTCGCCGTCAGCCTCAGTGTCTTCTGGTCTGAGTTGTCTCCCCGAAGCTGGAATGGTCAAACAAGCCATCAAACAATTGTCCCACCCACAGCAGTGAAAAACAAAGGTTATTAACCTCATAATAGATATGGAATTGAAATACGCCCCAAACCCAAAGCAACATGGTCCTGATCCACCTGAGGGCACCAAGGGCAACTACTCAAGCATAGTACCAGGTGGCCCTCATATTCTCTGAATGCAACATGTGAAACCCCCCCTTCTGTCTGAAAGGTGCCTGCTTTTTTTTTTTTTAGTTAAGTTGAGAAATGTTGACTTTTCAGGTAGTTAACCTGTTCACACCTGGCCAAACATAAACCCAAGACTGGATACTTCTGTGCTCCTGGGCAGTGTCAAGTGAGAACATAGGAGAAAAGTGACAGACCATCTCATCTGGAAGAGCTCACTTTAAATCCAGCTCCAGGGATTTACATCTCAAAGAAAATAGAGTCATTAGGTCCACAGATAAGGATTTCTCTGAAGTGCAAAGCCTTGGAGACTTTAGAGGGTTATGTAAATTTGTTAATTTTTTTTTTAAAAAAAAGAATTTATAAAAAGCTTAATTAAAAAAAAACCTAACTGTTGTACATAAAATGATATAAAACAATTATCAATGACATACAAATGAATTTAACAAAATAAAAATGAATCTATGTAACTAGTTTATATGTGCTCCTGATAGGTTGGCTGAAACAAATGACTTCTTGCCGAAAAACAGTCAACGCAAGGAACAAAGGCACAATACGAAGACTCAAGGTATCTACTTGTTGGAAAGTAAGAAAACAAATGGAAGGGACTGCCCATTCGGGGTTCTCCTGACTTGCTCTCTGAGAACCACTGACTGAAGCAAGCCTCGGGGAATGCAACTCTCCAACGTGGAGATGTTGAACTTCTTTGCTGTTTTTCCCAGGGACTGCAAAATCAGGAGATTTGATTTTCCCAGTAGTGATGTATGGAAGTGAGAGCTGGACCATCAAGAAGGCTGATCGCCGACAAATTGATGCTTTTGAATTATGGTGCTAGAGAAGACTCTTGAGAGTCCCATGGACTGCAAGAAGATCAAACCTATCCATTCTGAAGAAAATCAGCCCTGAGTGCTCACTGGAAGGACAGATCCTGAAGCTGAGGCCACTACTTTGGCCACCTCATGAGAAGAGAAGACTCCCTGGAAAAGACCCTGATGTTGGGAAAGATGGAGGGCACAAGGAGAAGGGGACGACAGAGGATGAGATGGTTGGACAGTGTTCTCGAAGCGACTAGCATGAGTTTGGCCAAACTGCGGGAGGCAGTGGAGGATAGGGGTGCCTGGCGTGCTCTGGTCCATGGGGTCACGAAGAGTTGGACACGACTGAACAACAACAACAACAACCCAGCTGTCCTTGAGCTGTAACAGTGCCTCTTGCTTGCTTGGATGAAGAGGGTGTGTACCTAGAAACCGCTGGCTTCCGTGTAGCTGGAATGTGGCCTCTGGCACAAGGGTAGCCCATTGGTTGCATCACACATTTTTACCTCTGGGAATTCCCACTCTTGTTTTGGCCATGCCCACCATTCACATGTGGGCGCCCCTGAAGGTTGCACCCAAGGAGATACTTTAGTCGGGCAGGAGAAGGCCCCACCCCCACCCTTGTACTAGGCTCTAGCTGAAGCAGAAGCATGAGGGCTGTCTTAAAGCGCTTCGCAAAAGTGCTGTTTGAAACAGCCACACACATCTTTCATGTAAAGGAGAAGGGGGCAGATGCTTCAAACAGCACTTTTGCAAAAGGCTTTAAACCTCACATTTGGCAGGTGCACACATCCCTGCCCACTTTTCAATCCTGTGACGACATAATGATGACCTGTGATTGGCAGGTTGTTAAATATGGTCCATGAGGTTGGTCCCGAAACAATAAGGCTCCACCCACACCCGCGATAAAGGATAGGGAATAAGCTGATCAACCACATCTAATTGGCATTATTTCTTAGTCAGCAAACTCTTGTTTGGCCTCCAGAGATGGAATACATTGGCATAGAATTGGTCATTCAACAGAACACCAATTTAACACCCATGAGTCATTTAAAAAGCTTTTTTTTGGTGAGGATTTCATTTGACCAAGTGTGATGTCAGTTCCCTCATGGGACAAATCCAGTCATAAGTAATTGTTTGACATTTTCCCGTTAACAATGGACACAAGTGTGCAGCTAATACATTGGGAAGGTGACAGGATGGAAATTCTGAACAACAAATTACAAGCAACAGTTGCAAAGCTTCTAGAACAGGAGTAGGGAGTTGTTGTTTTTTTAGCCTGGGGTCCACATTCTCCTCTTTTGGGGGGGGGCAGAGACAAAAGTGCATGGAACAATGGATGTGACTCTATCCTTTGTACAATAGGCTGTGATTCAGCCACACAAAATTCAGACGTTTCTACTCACATAGACACTTCTCCACCCCCCAACCCAAGCATTATCATTGCTCAAAGACAGATTCTAGTAAAATGTTTGAGAGGGCATGGCTTGGGGCCAGTGAAGAGATGTAGCCTGGAAATAGGTGTGGTCGTGTGAGAGTCCCAATGGGATGGTGGAAGATTGCCTTTGGTTCTGGGATTGAGGTTCCCCCTCCCTGTTCCTTGGGATACATATACAGCAAAACGTGATCTATACAGGAGGGGGGGACTTTGGCCCTCCAGATGTTTCTGGACTATCCCTCCAGTGGTTGGCAATGATTGGAGTCTCATCTCAGCAACATCTGGAAAGCCAAATGTTCCCCACGCCTGCTGTATGGTGACTGAGCCTCCAAAGTCAAATTTTTTTTTTCCTGTCTTCCACAAATGGGGAGTAGAAGGGACCTGTGACCCAGCAGATGTTTCCATCCTGCAGTTCCAACCATCCTTGACCATTAGCTATAGTGGCCAGGGCTGATGGAAGTTTGAGTCCAGAACATCTAATGGGCCATAGACTTCACATTTATAACCCACAACATCTATTTTTTCCATTTAAATAGTATTTATGTATTTATATTAAATTTGTATACCGCTTCCAAAGATCTCAGGGCGGTTCACAGCATAAAAAAATACAAAATAAAAACACAAAGTACATAATAAAAACAAACCCATTACACCATCCCTTCCATGAACACATTTTAAAGGACATGGTCTGTAAATCAGCCAAAGGTCTGGTTGAAGGGGAGTGTTTTTGCCTGGCTCCTAAAGATGTATCATGAAGGCGCCAGACAAGCCTCCTTGGGGAGAGCACGCCACAAATGGGGAGCCATTGCAGAAAAGGTCCGTTCTCATATTGTCACCATCTGGACCCCTCATGGAGGAAGGACAGAAAGAAGGGCCCAAGATTATGATTGCCGGGTCAGTTCACATGGGGAGAGGCAGTCATTGAAATATTGCCGCCAACCTATAAAATGCTTTTATTATGGTTTAGCACAGGCTGAATCACATGTTCTAAACGGTGTCTCTTGAACACTGTAGTTTCAGAAAGCAAGTCCATTGCGGTTTGCTTTGGTAACTGGAGATCTAAGAGCTCATGAAAATCTTGCATTTTGTGCTATTTTAATATAGCATTAGGTTGCTACTTCCATTTGTAATTGGAGCTGATGACCCTGAATTCTGTGGGGAAAGCAGAAGATATTGAAATAAATTGATGTTGATGACATCAAGTGAGAAAACTATTTTTGTGTTCTTCGTACCACAGAGACGGCACATTTAGCAGACAGAGAGCCAAAGATTGCTCATCCCAGATGATGCACTTGGAGAAAAGAAAGCAATTACTGTATGTACATTCATACATCTCGCTCGCCGTTCAGTTCTGCAAAGTGGCCCTGCAGATGTTGTTGGACTCCAGTTCCCATCAGCCCCAGAAAACATTGTAAATGGTCAGAGATTATAGGATTTGTAGTCCCCCCCCCAAAAAAAAAAAATTCTGGAGGGCCTACAGGTTGCCCACCCCCTATCTAAATAAGAGATAACATATACACATGTCCTCTTTTGTCTTCTCTCTCTCTCTGTGTGTGTGTGTGTGTGTGTTTGTGTGATAGTCTTATGATATTTAAATGTTCTTCTGATCTGTCTTAACGCCTACAGACTTCTTTCAAAACCATTCCCTTGTTTTGAAAGCAGTCCAGTGGCTACTGGAAATAGTTACAGCCACAAATTCCATCAATGCCTCTCAGAAGGAGGTTGACACAAAGCCTCAGTTGTCAGAGATTTATGTAAGGAGTGAAAACTCTGGAAATGTTGGCTGCATTGAAAAGTGACTAACCAGATTGAGAGTTTTTAAGTGTAATTCTGTACATAGGAAAAGAAGTGAGATTTGCTCAATGTGTGGTTCATTCGTTTTGATTCCCAGAAGCCTGTTTTTGAGCCCCTTGTGGTGTGGGGCTGATTAGTCACAGAATAGCACAGCTGATAGAGAAAAACAATTCATATTCAGTCCTGTATGAACCCTGCAAAGCCACTTACCAGGAAGAAAATGCCACAGATTCATCCATGCTGTTCATTTCATGTGGATTGTAAAATTCCCAGCTCTCCATTGACCATATTACTTTCTCCTCCAAATCCTCCCTTCCCACATTTGCCCCTCTCTCAATAAATATTTTCTCACACCCTGTCCTTTTCATAGTGTCTCTAGTATGAAAAAATCCAGAGGTCAGGAAGCTTACTATCCATGTTAAACAACAGTATGGCTGGGCCCGGAGTAGATAGCCCATGTGATGTTTCATCAGTAGCTCAAATCTGTGTCATGTGTGATCCGGCCAGAGACAAATGGAGCACACACCAGCCTTGCATCTTGAGCTATGGTGCAGAAAGGGAACCGTTCTGGGCAATGTCCCAGGGGCCACATGCTGCTGGTGGAAGGGGCCAGAGGGAAGAGTGGGCTGAGCAACAAATGTGAGTTTCACCTTTGGACAGCAGGCTAGTTTCTTCTTCACTCACACGCCTCTCTGCCCTTCATCCAGGCAAGTAAGAAGCATCATCAGAGATCAAGGTCCTATAGTAGTTTGGCTAAATTACTCAAGGAGGGTTCAAAGCAGGGCTGGGAAGATAGACATGTGGAGCTAACCTTCCCTGTCCCTGTCTTGCATGTTGTTGTTTAGTTGTTTAGTCGTGTCCAACTCTTCGTGACCCCATGGACCAGAGCACGCCAGGCACTGCTGTCTTCCACTGCCTCCCGGAGTTTGGCCAAACTCATGCTAGTTGCTTCGAGAACACTGTCCAACCATCTCGTCCTCTGTCGTCCCCTTCTCCTTGTGCCCTCCATCTTTCCCAACATCAGGGTCTTTTCCAGGGAGTCTTCTCTTCTCATGAGGTGGCCAAAGTACTGGAGCCTCAGCTTCAGGATCTGTCCTTCCAGTGAGCACTCAGGGCTGATTTCTTTGAGAATGGATAGGTTTGATCTTCTTGCAATCCATGGGACTCTCAAGAGTCTTCTCCAGCACCATAATTCAAAAGCATCAGCTGGGTAAACACACTCAATGGCCCCATCTGCCACAGCACATTTAAAGCAGTATTGTGCCTATTTAACCACTCAGGCCCTCCCCCAAAGAATCCTGGGAGTTGTAGTCTCTGAGCGTTATTAGGAGACCCCTATTCGCTTCACAAAGCTACAATTATCAGAGTTCCCTGAGAAGGAGTACGGAATGTCAAAGCACTCTGGAAATGATAGGTCTGTGCATTTTTTCACATTCAAACTGTCTTTTGGCACCTTAAAAGATGCAACAAACTTTATTATGGCACAATATTTTCACGGAACAGTGTTTATAAAAGCTGACAGCTTTGGTCTCTCCGCCCCCCCTCCCACCTCCATTTCTCCCTGTCCTGAAGAGGTGCCTTTTTATTTTTTTAGACCAGACCAACAATTTGTTATTGGCTAAGCTGAGAGGAACCCTGACAAGATCAGAGAAATGAGGCGGTTGGGGGAGTTATGTACCTCTGTAAGTTTAGAGGTTGTCACGAGTCTGTTGGGTTTTATTGGTGATGTTTCTAGAGAAGAAACATCTAGCCTCTGTGTAAAAATCACCATAAATGGCATGACTGCTTGCAAACAAAAAATAAAAAAACAAAACGAAAACCCTGACACTTGCTTGGCAATGAGAACCAGGCATTTAATAAGGAAGCTTGAAGTCAAGGTATTTATGGGAATCATGAGTTTAGACAATTGGTAGAATCAGCCCTTTAATTTATAGAGAAAAGGAGCTACCAGAGTTCAAATCTGTCCTCGAATAGAAATAAAAGTCCTATTTTTTCCCCCTGGAAAACTTTCTCTCTGGTGCTGCGTTTGTGTGTGTGTGTGTGTGTGTGTGTGTATTCTCTGTAGTGACTCACTGCTGACAGACGCACACTTTGCAATTGCTCATGAGCAGATGGGGTTGCAAGCTGAAACCACAAAAAAAATCACCCTGGCCTGGTCTTGTGACCTGCAGAAACTGAAAGGTGCTTTCCACTGCATCCTTCATGGCCTGCTGATTTAGGCGCTGCTAAAGATAACAGAAGCAGGTGCCAGTCAAGAAGCTGGCATCCTACAAGTACTTCAGGGCTGCGTACATGGGCGTACCCGGGGGGGGGCAGGGGGGCAGCTGCCCCCCCCCCGAAGCAAAAATTAAAATTAAAATAAAAATTAAATGGTTATCAGCAGCCTAAAAGGAAAAAAAAGTTCTCCTAAAAACTACTGGTCTTTCTCTCCCTCCCCAAATCTCAATAACAATTGAGCTGTTGGCCGACACTGTGTGTGTGTGTGTGTGTGTGTGTGCGCGCGTGTGTTTGTGTGTGTTGCGCTGGCTGATCGTTGCAAGGGAGCTTTGGAAACTGAGTTCCCTTGCATGGTGAGTAGTTCCTTTGCGAGGGCTGAGGATCCTGGGAAACTGAGTTTTTCAGCCATTTGGGGCTTTCTGTTTGGGGTGTGTGTGAAGTTTTCCAGTTTTTTTGAAGCTGTTTTTGTTTGCTGTTTACATAATGGGGTCAGTAATCTAAAAACGAACCGAACCCCTAAAAAAACGGGGCATTCCTCATCCCCCCAAAAAGGTCAACGACTTTGAGCTGAACTCCAAAAAACGGGGGTAGATCACTGCTGAAAGCAGATCACAGCCTCTTGGGAGTTGGCCACCCCTGGTATAAGACATGTAACTAGAATAAATTTTTTTTAAAAAATTCAAGCAAATAATTGTAATAACTACCGTAATAAAGCACTGCTATAATTATATATAATTTTCCTAAAATTTTGGTTTCATTCGCCTTTCCGTGCTGAAATGTCACAACCTGAACGACCATGGCTTGCCCCCCCCCCCAGTTTTGATCCTCGGTACGCCCCTGGCTGCGCACATAGGGCCACATTCGCACCATTCATTTAAAGCACTTGTGATGCTACTTTAAACAGCCATGGCTTTCCCCAAACCATTCTGGGAGATGGAGTCTTCTAACAATTCTCTTCAGCCTTTACAAAACAAACAGCTGTCAGAATTATTGGGGGGGGGGGAGCCATGATTGTTTAAAGTGGTACAGTGTTTCAAATGTGTGGTGTGGGTGTGGCCCATGTCTGAATGTCGTGGGGGGAAGCCTCATTGGCAAAATAAATAGTTTGGGAACCAGGTAGCTAGAAGGTTATTTTCTCTCCAGTGACCCTGCCTCAATAGTATTATCAATAAGAGGTCTTTTTTTGAGCCCCCTCTGATATAAGTGTTTCCACTTGTGTTGCTCCAGACGTTGAATGCCCTTCTCAAGGAAATTCGCCTGGCATCACATTTGCTATCCTTTCGGCAACAGGTGAAGACCGTTCCATTTCCCCAGGATGTTCAGCTTGCTTTCCCAAGCTGCTGTTTTTAACTGGAGCACAGCAAGCCGGTTTATCCATACCCCTCAACTGAGCCGTTTTAAGTGGGGCATCCTGGAACACGTAAGACAGGCACGTCCAACAGGTAGATTGTGATCTACTGGTAGATGATCACTGGATGTCTGTGGCAGACCACTGGTAGATCACTGGCTCCCCAAAGAAGGTAAAAAACTTTGGCTTCCCTAAAAAAACAACTCAACATTTTAGCCCTGCGCCCCCCCCCCAAAACATGGCTTTCCTCCTCCCTAAAAAAAGCTTTGATCTGAACCCCTAAAATGGGGGTAGATCACTGCTAGATTGCAGTGTCTTGGGAGTTGGCCACCCCCGACGTAAGGCAATTTTGATGGGATCCCAGAATGTCCCATTTCTCATCACTGTGCTCACTATGGTGCAAGTCAGCTGGACCAGAGAGCTGGATCAGAAGATGCTCCTTTTTTGGTCTGGCGCTCTGGCGTGAGTGCTCTTGTACACACGAGATCAAAAAAATAGTGTCCCAAGAATGTTGCAGGGCATTTATTATCTAGCCCAGTATTCCAGGGGTCGGCAAGGTTTACCTTGCCCGGGCTGGGTTCACCCCGGCGAAGACCTCTCCGTGGGCTGGATTGCACATGTTGTGAGGCCCCCCCCCCATTTCCGGCATCTGGCAGACGCAATTTTTGGCATCGCGGAAGTGAGTCCCCACACTGCGCCGGTTTAGCGCGGCACACAGGGACTCGCTGAGCGGGTGGCTTGGTTCGGGGGCGGCTCATGGTCCGGTTAAACGATCCCCATGGGCCGCTTGTGGCCCATGGGCCTTAGGTTGCCGACCCCTGCAGTAGTGTTTACTCTGAATGAGGGAAGCCAAAAGCTTTTAAATACAGTGGTACCTTGGTTTAAGAACAGCTTAGTTTATGAACAACTTGGATTAAGAATGCTGCATACCTGGAAGTAGGTGTTTTGGTTTGTGAACTTTGCCTTGGAAGCAGAACATGTTCCGTTTCCTGTTGAGTTTGTTCCATTTGTAAATTGGGTCCCCCACTGCTATGGGAAAGCACGCCTTGGTTTAAGAACGGACTTCCGGAATGGATTAAGTTCGAAAACCAAGGTACCACTGTATTCCTGTATTGTATGAGTTGGCATTTGAGTGCAGAAAACGAAAACAAAAACATTCTTTATGTTCCAGAAATGTTCAACAACAGGCAGTCATGTTGCCCAGAGTGAACTAATCATATTCAAGTGACCAAGAAGAACATTTAGGGATTGTGAGATATAATCTCATCAGTGATTGAAGGAAACACATTTAACACTTGCCCAAGACCAGTGGTTTCTGAACTTTTTGGGGCCGCTGCCCCCTTGGTTGCATAAATTCATCCCCAGTGCCCCCTATACTACCCTATAAAAAACCATGACTCAGAATAGTGGTTTGCCTGACACACTAAGGAAGATAATAACACAATAAAAGTCAAAACAGCCACAATTAATTGCACATTTATCCAAAATACAATTAAAACCGGCAGCAACCATTTTGCACAGGGTTCTTTGCCAGTGAAGGAAGTATGATGGCCACACGAGCTTCCTTGTGGCAGAGAGTTCCAGAGATAAATTGCTACTGTAGAGATCTATATCTGCCCAACGTTGAGTTGCTACCTATTAAATCATGCTTCCCTTGCAACATCCAAACCACAAAACTGTGATTTTGCTGTCCCAGTTTTGTAGACACAACAAGCTGCGCAGGGGCGTAGCAAGGGGGGGCGGGGGGGCCGCCCCGGGTTCCATAATGGAGGGGGTGACAAATTATGAAGGAACAATTTATTTTGATTTTTTTTTAATGCCTGCTCCGAAGGTCTTATCTTACTATACTAGGGATTATATAGCTATATATGAAATTACATGCATATCGGTTAATATCTTGACCCTCCCCCACCAAAATAGCTGTTCACTTGGCTGTTTTCATATGTCGTGAAGGCTGAAATTTCAGTTCAGAGAACACTTACTGTTCCCCACCCTAACCCTGTGGAAAGCCATCTAATTAGATTTTAATTTGATTTTGAGATGTTTTTAGGAGGTAATTTAATTATTGTTTGATTTTATACCAATGTTATGTATCTGATGTTAGCCACCCTGAGCCCGACTTCGGCCAGGGAGGGTGGGATATAAATAAAAGTTTTTTATTATTACTTGTTATTATTCCTTTGTAAGAAAATATGAAATAATGTAAAACCATTTGGGGGGGAATCAATGGGGGGGTTGACAAGAAATTTTCTGCACCGGGTACCACCTGACCTTCCCATGCCTGGGAGGGGGGGGTGTGACAAATTTTTTTTGCCCCCCAGGTACCAATTTACCTTGCTACGCCCCTGAAGCTGCGGTTTAACAAAGAAGGATGTCTCCCCTGCAGTTGGGCACAGGAGAGGGGGAAAGAGAGAGCTCGTGAAGCCTGATTTTGTTCCTTCTCTAATATACCCTCCAACATTTCTCCGATGAAAATAGGCTCATCCCATTCCATAATGATAATTTTACTATTTATACCTCACATATCTTAATGGGTTGCCCCAGCCACTCTGGGCAGCTTCCAACATACATAAAAACACAATAAAACATTAAACATTAAAACAAAAACCTTCCCTATACAGGATTGCCTTCAGATGGCTCGGGGGTCGGATAACTCCATACCCTCCAACATTTCTCCAGTGGAAATAGGGACATCCTAAGGAAAAGTGGGACATTTGGGGATCAAATCAGAAAGTGGGACAGCTTCTTTAAATCAGGGATGTCCCTGGAAAATAGGGACACTTGGAGGGTCTGCTGTAACATGTGAGTTGTTGGATCTAGAACTTTGCATCTGAACCGGGCCAGTGGCTAGCCAAAGGTGTATTTCTATGGGATTTTCCTACCTGGGTTGGCTGGATGCCATGCAAGTAAATTATTAAAGGTGCAGGAATCCTGTCCCCTTATTTGGCTCCTTTGTTCCTAATTTCCAGGAGTTGGGGGCAGGAGTTGGGATGGGGTGAGGAAGAAGAACCAAACCTGTTTTCCAGTCATTCAAGTGCAACACAAAATTAAAATGTTGCTGACATGGTGTTCTGCAAATGTTCTGATGGGGGGGGGGCGGGGGCGGCTCTGGAGAACTTTTAACAATTGCACAACAGGATGAATTGCACAACAGAATGAGAAAAAGGGGTGCACTTCTGTTAGAAACTCAGAACAGATATCAGGGGCCACTTGATTTTCTACAGCAGGACTCAGCAGCATGCCACAGAAATCAAGAGAACGCTGGGCAGTGTCGTGTTTATAGCTCCATGCCAGTTTCTGACTCACGGTTTTGTTTGTTGCTATAGAGAACCACACATGAATCCACCAGCCGAAAGCATGTTTATGAGCAACTTTGTGTCTCTCCGAGGGCTGAAAAATGGGAGCAGAGGAAACAATATGAGGAGGGCTGGGAAAGGAAACACTGTTTGGGGCACCAAATCTTTATGACCATTTAAAAAAGAGGAGAAGAATGCAGAAACAGAGGAGAGAAATTTTTTTTTTTTTAAATGAGCAAAAGAAAGGGACAGCCCACTAAATTATAATTTTTAAAAAGAGGCAAACAGGGTGGATTTGATTTAAATCAAACTGATTTAAATCACGATTTAAATCACGATTTAAATCACGATTTAAATCACTAGTCAGTAAGGCTCAGGGTGGATTTAAATTTTAAAAATCTGATTTTTTTTATTTAAATCGATTTTTTTTATTTAAATCAGATTTTTTTTAAAAAAATTAAATCCACCCTGAGCCTTACTGACTAGTGATTTAAATCGTGATTTAAATCAGTTCGATTTAAATCAAATCCACCCTGGAGGCAAAGAAGGGTTTATTCATAATAATTCGAGAACCTGGGAGAAACGTGGCTGTCGAATTCTGTGCCCAGGAATCTCAACGTTCTCTGGAAGCCTGCCAGGGCTTTCCTGAAGCAGGATCTGACCACAGGAGCGTTCTCTCCTCTTGTGGTTCCAGAAGCTTTGCTGCCTCCAACCCTGGAGGCAGAGCATAGTCATCATGGCTAATAGCCATTGACAGTCGTATTCTCCATGAATCTGTCCAGTTCCTCTTTTAGAGTCATTTGTGTTGGTGACCACCACGACTGTCTCTTGTGGAAGTGAGTTCCACAGTTTAGTTCCACACTGCGTGAATAAGTTCTTTCATCTGCCTCGAATCTTCTAACATTTGAATCTTCGAGTGTTATGAAGTACCACTATGTACTTCATAGTGGTACCACTTGAGTACCACTATATTCTGCTCTGGTCAGACCTCACCTGGAATACTGTGTCCAGTTCTGGGCACCACAGTTCAAGAAGGATACTGACAAGCTGGAACGTGTCTAGAAGAGGGCAACCAAAATGGTCAAAGGCCTGGAAACGATGCCTTATGAGGAACGGCTTAGGGAGCTGGGTATGTTTAGCCTGGAGAAGAGAAGGTTAAGGCGTGATATGATAGCCATGTTCAAATATATAAAAGGATGTCATATAGAGGAGGGAGAAAGGTTGTTTTCTGCTGCTCCAGAGAAGCGGACACGGGGCAATGGATTCAAACTACAAGAAAGAAGATTCCACCTAAACATTAGGAAGAACTTCCTGACAGTGAGAGCTGTTCGGCAGTGGAATTTGCTACCAAGGAGTGTGGTGGAGTCTCCTTCTTTGGAGGTCTTTAAGCGGAGGCTTGACAGCCATCTGTCAGGAATGCTTTGATGGTGTTTCCTGCTTGGCAGGGGGTTGGACTGGATGGCCCTTGTGGTCTCTTCCAACTCTATGATTCTATGAGAGAGGGAGAAAAACCTTCCTTGATCCGCTTTCTCCATGTAACGAATGATTTTACAAAGTCTATCATGCCCTCTTCTCGCTTGTCTTTTCTCGAAACCAGAAAGTTCCAAAAACTGCAACCTTTCGTCGTAGAGAAGTTTCTCCACCCGCTTGGTCGTGTTGGCTTGCCCTTTTCTGAACCTTTCCCACTCTACAATATCATGAGATAACCAAGTGCTGTGGGACTCTAACTCCCATATGCCTCTGCTGAACTGACCAGCCGGTCAAGGTTGATGTGACTTTTGGTCCTGCAGGGTCTGAAGGGCATCTTGTTGCTACCTCTGATGTAGAGTGTTCAAAGGAAGCCAATTTACTGCTTTACTGAAACCTTCCCTTCTAGAAGGATGGCCATCTGTCATGGATGCTTCAGCTGAGATTTCTGCATTGCAGGGGGTTGGACTAGATGAGCCTTGGGGTCCCTTCCAACTCTACAATTCTATAATTCAATGTTTTGGCCTATCATTCACATCAGCCAATATTGGACTATATGGACTTTGTTGTCATTCTGCCATGGAATTCTTTTGTACTTAAAACCATTTTATAGCACACAGAAAATATTACTTTTAAACAATCCGACATCCAAGGAAAACAATAAAAGTTTGCTAGTTCCGAGAAAGAAAGAAAGAAAGAAAGAAAGAAAGAAAGAAAGAAAGAGCATCTGGCTATGTCTGATCGAGGACCCAAAGATCTAATTCTAAGAAAACATGATCAAGCAATTTCTGCATCTGGAATCATTCCCCGTTTGATACACATTCTGCAACATGAGATCCGTTTTTAACTGTAGTTTCGGTTTTTGAAAGAAAACTTTCCAAAGGCATTGTCTCATCCGTAGGAAAAACCAACAGCTCCTTGTTGACATTAGCTGCTTGGTCCCCAGTTTTCTCACTAACCTCTATTCACAAATTAACCTCTGTCCCCTCCCAAAGGTATGCAGCATGTGCAATGCTCCAGGGGACAGGGCTTTTTATCAGGACTGTGTTTTGTCAGCATTTTGACCTTGGAGGTCTCCTGGCTTTGAGGTCAGCTTGGATAATGGCATTTTAAAAAGCCTTCCCCTCTCCCTTTTCTTTAGACAAACATGAAGGATTCAGGGGATAGAGAAGCAAAAGTAAAAATAGGGGGGGGGAGCATTTAAAGGCAGCAGAGGAGTGTGTCTTGATTGTGTCCGGGGCGACAATGGTTGAGCTGGAAGGGACCCCCAAGGATCATCTAGTCCAACCCCCTGCCAGGCAGGAATATTTGGCCCAAGGCAAGGCTCAAACCCACAACGCTGAAATCCAGAGTCTTCACCAAGGATTGAACTTTTTGTGCATTCAGCATATTGCTGTCAGGCTGCAACTGTTCCCAAATACAAAAGATTCCCTCTGTGAAAAATAGAATAACGCATAGCTGGAAACTAGAATCTCAGGGAGATTGATTTTGCTTGTGGTCAATTACTATTAATTCACTTTACACTCAGAGGTGCTTGTCTTTTTCAGCACGTCACGCATCCCAGGGCGTAGATGCTTTGAAACCTGTGCCCTGGGACAAATTGAACTCCATGCAGCTTAACTCTACGCTGACAACACTCCTAGTTGTTCCCATTGCTTGAATGCCGCTCAAACAGGTGTTGGGCTGAAGCACAGTCCGGGGGAAAGGCGAGTCCATAAATAACAGGACAGGGCTGTTTCCCTGATGCTTTCCTGTTTTTTTTGCAGTGAAAGTGTTCTTTAAAAAAAAAAAAAACTTGTACAACCTGCTTTTAGAAAGGAAAAAAATCAAGAAATGCCAGAAATGCAAGCTTTGTGGGCCTGTTGGAATTCCACTGCTGGGAGCTTTTTCAGCCGGAGGTGAATAATATTTCACAGAAGCTGTTCTGTTGTCAAAAGAACAAGGAAATGCAGACAGTGGGTGTTTTATTACCTCCTTACTGATAGGCTTGACGCAATTTCAGCTTCACAGCATGTGGCTCATAATATCTTCTGGGTTTCTGGCAGAAGCCCTATTGACATGAATGTGGCTTTGGGGCTTGTTCTTGTCCAAAAGTCTCCGACTTGGATAGCCTTCACTTTGGAGCAGGCCTGAAAAAAACACTGACCCCCTCCTAAGATGAACATGACAAGCTGCTTCTGACTGTCTGCACTGACTGGTAGAATCATAGAATCATAGAGTTGGAAGAGACCACAAGGGCCATCCAGTCCAACCCCCTGCCAAGCAGGAAACACCATCAAAGCATTCCTGACAGATGGCTGTCAAGCCTCCGCTTAAAGACCTCCAAAGAAGGAGACTCCACCACACTCCCTGGTAGCAAATTCCACTGCCGAACAGCTCTCACTGTCAGGAAGTTCTTCCTATTGTTTAGGTGGAATCTTCTTTCTTGTAGTTTGAATCCATTGCCCCGTGTCTGCTTCTCTGGAGCAGCAGAAAACAACCTTTCACCCTCCTCTATATGACATCCTTTGATATATTTGAACATGGCTATCATATCACCCCTTAACCTTCTCTTCTTCAGGCTAAACATACCCAGCTCCCTAAGCCGTTCCTCGTAAGTCATTGTTTCCAGGCCTTTGACCATTTTGGTTGCCCTCCTCTGGACACTTTCCAGCATGTCAGTATCCTTCTTGAACTGTGGTGCCCAGAACTGGACACAGTATTCCAGGTGAGGTCTGACCAGAGCAGAATATAGTGGTACTATTACCTCCCTTGATCTAGACGCTATACTCCTATTGATGCAGTCCAGAATTGCATTGGCTTTTTTAGCTGCTGCATCACACTGTTGACTCATGTCAAGTTTGTGGTCTACCAAGACTCCTAGATCCTTTTCACATGTACTGCTCTCAAGCCAGGTGTCACCCATCCTGTATTTGTGCCTTTCATTTTTTTTTTGCCCAAGTGTAGTACTTTGCATTTCTCCCTGTTAAAATTCATCTTGTTTGCTCTGGCCCACTTCTCTAATCTGTTAAGGTCATTTTGAAGTGTGATCCTGTCCTCTGGGGTATTAGCCACCCCTCCTAATTTGGTGTCATCTGCAAACTTGATCAGGTAGCTGCTCTCCAGAATTTTAGATCGGGAACATTCTCAGCCTGGAGATTTCAGAAGTTTAACCTGAGACCTGGTTCACATTCCCTGCCTTTAATACACTCATAAAGTTTGAGAAGTTTGGCAATGCATGAGCTGGCAGAAGCCCACAAAGGGAAGATTTGGAGGCATATACAGTACATGCATTTTCATGTCTCTCAACTACCGTCACCCAAAGCTGGCTTCAAATTCTGCAACAGGTTCAACATTGCAATGGAAGCAGATTAGGTAACGTAAATAAAGGTGTATTTATTTATTTCATGGCATCTTACTATTTTTGTGCCTGCCATTTGCCTCTTCCTGGCTGCGAGGCATCTTAGTTCCAGAAGCTGAAGTTTGCCACTGCAAAGAGGCTTGGAGAGGAGAATGATTTACACTCTATGAGACGTCTTGGGTGAGCACAGCCAGAGCTCCACCCCAGCCAGGAGGGAGTTGCAATTACTGGAAATAACTCTTGAGTTCTTGGAGGAGATGAGAGCCAAAGAAATCGAAACACAAGCCAGGGGAGAAGATTCTTTGCTGTGTGCGTTTTGTCATCTGCCGCCCGTTTGCTAACACATTCTCACCGCTTTCCCTGCACTGTGTCAAGGCCTGTAACACCTGGCTCTGGTAGACTTCCTTGTTCTTTCCTAGGCTGGGGGAATGTAGGTTCTTTCCAGAGGAATAAACAGATGGATTTTATCTGAAGTTGTGTTGGATTGCCAGGTCTATACGGTACCTTCACGTTGACTGCTCTGGTCACATTTGCCTCTCGCTCTGCAGACACACTAAGGGGTCTCTTGTTTTCCAGGGACAGTCCCAGATTTACAGAAGCCATCCCAGTTTCTGATTTGATCCTGGAATGTCCCACTTTTCTTTAGGATGTCCCTATTTTCATTGGAGTGGGACCCAGGTGGCGCTGTGGGTTAAACCACAGAGTCTAGGGCTTGCTGATCAGAAGGTTGGTGGTTCGAATCCCTGCCACGGGGTGAGCTCCCGTTGCTCGGTCCCAGCTCCTGCCCACCTAGCAGTTCGAAAGCACGTCAAAGTGCCAAGTAGATAAATAGGGACCGCTCCAGCGGGAAGGTAAACAGCATTTCCGTGTGCTGCTCTGGTTCGCCAGAAGCGGCTTTGTCATGCTGGCCACATGACCCGGAAGCTGTCTGCGGACAAACGGCAGCTCCCTCGGCCTATAGAGCGAGATGAGCGCCGCAACCCCAGAGTCAGACACGACTGGACCTGATGGTCAGGGGCCCCTTTACCTTTACCTATTTTCATTGGAGAAACATTGGAGGCTATGGAGTTACATGTCCCCCAAACCAAGGAGATAAGCAACTATACAACCTTTGGAAAACATCTGAAGGCAGCCCTAAATGTTTCATGTTTTATCAGGGCTTTTTTTTTCTCAGGTGGGCACCATTACCATTGTAATAGAACAAGGGTGGCATTCATGGTGAGTTCCAGCACCCCTTTTTTCTAGAAAAATAGCACTGTGTTTTATTGTTTTTATATATGTTGGAAGTTGCCCAGAGAGGCTGGGGCAACCCAGTAAGATGTGTGGGGTATAGACTTCCGGCGGCGACGCAATCGCCGGGTGGTCGAGGGCTGCTTCGGGTCCGAAGCGCCCTGTCCATCCCGGGGGTCAGGAGCCCCGCTACCGCAAAGCGGGGCTCCGGTTGGGGTGCGGGAAGAGCGTCCCGCACCCTGGGCTCCCCGGCAGCGCCCGCGGAGGCTCCGAACCCTTCCCTCGCTCCCCCTGTAAAGGGGGAGTGGGGGTGAAGGGACAACCGGAGCCGGGCTTCGGGGACATGCCCCAACCGGGATGCAAATGCGGCGACAGAGCCCGCGGTGAACGTCTAAGTTCTACCTGTGAAGAATGGAGCTAAAGGAACCCGGTGGTCGTGAGTAAAGAATTTGAGTGAAATCGTGCTTTTGGGACGATCCGGGGGGAAGGAGAAGGGCAGCCTGCCTCCCTCCCTTCGAGCTCAAGAATCTAACCAATCTGAGTGATTACTGCTACAGAACTGGCTATAATGTATTTAAAATTGACACATGAGACTGGCAAATTTTTCTTTCGGGAAGCTAATTAGAGGAAAATATCTCCATTTAAAGTTGCGGTATTTGCGCTCCAGCTCAGGAAAATGGCGACGAACAAAGAGGGGAGTAGAAATACGACACCCACTTCCTCCTCCTCTGCCAGTATGTTGGGCTTCGTCCTTGAACTGGTATTGAACTCTGGACTAACGGATGAACAGAGACTCACTGCCTTGAAGGTGGAACTGCTTTGTAGAAAAGTCAAAGTCTTGTGTGGGGGTCTGAAATGGAACCAATTGCCCACAGAGGAGGCTTTCAAAACTTTTGACACTTTGGAAGAATGCCTTGCCAAGGAGCTGAGAGGATTGATGAGTGAGCTACTTCGGAGAAGAAATTCGCTTTCTGGGGGTGGCAGCCCCAAGGCGACGTCAAGTTTTTTTATATCCAGTCCCCGAGGTGTGAGCTCGGGGGCCAGGGACAGAGAATTAAGGTATTTACAAGAAGAAAAGGAATGTCACAAAGAACCGAAGAAGCTGAGAGATGATGAGATGGATACCTCTGAACTCGTGGCAAGGAGAGGTTTGGACTGTGCCTGGATCTGTGGACGTTTGGAGAGGGAAGCTACATGGAAGTTTAGTGTTGAAACCACCAGGAGAAGAATAATGGACAGAGGGGGTGTGGGGTGAAGCAATAAGTAAAACTTAAGGTAGCCTGATATGGTAAACTGAAATCGGAGGGTGAATACTGTCAACAATTTTTTGTTATATTTTTTATTTGAACATGAAAGGAGATATTTCTAGTTATCATGTTATTAGCAGCAATCTTAAGGATAGAAGAGATAGATTTGACCGAATGAGCTGTGAAGATCAGTGAGGTGGAGTATAAGTAAAGTAAATTTAAGTGGATTAAGTTTATGGAATAAGAGGATTGAGATCAAGATGTAGAGATGTATTTTTAGTAAAATGTTGAAGATATAATTGACTGTAATTATACAACTGAATTTAATTTCTTTTTTCTTTTTTAGGAGAAATGGTTATAAAATAGATTTAGGATATAAACTCTAAGGTGAAAAGGCAGGGGAAGTCAACAGTCAAGATATGGAAATAGAATTTTTTTTTTTTCTAGAAAGATGCAATAAGAAAACTTGACACTGTTTGTATTTGTTCTATGTGTTTTGCATTTGTTTAATTGTAGGTGTGGGTGTGGGTATATGTTGTTATAGAAAAATGCCAATAAATTCTTATAAAAAAAAAAAAGATGTGTGGGGTATAAATAGTCAAACTGTCATTATGGAATGGGATGTCCCTATTTTCTAGTATGGAGAGCCAGGGAGAAATTCAAAAGGTGCTTTTACACTATGGAAGTTAGGAATGGAGAAACTAACAAAGAAACCACGTAGCTATGGTACGGGCAGGGAACCACTAGACTAGGCATAGGCAAACTTGGCCCTCCAGATGTTTTGGGACAACTCCCATCATCCCTGACCACTGGTCCTGTTAGCTAGGGATAATGGGGGTTGTAGTCCCAAAACATCTGGAGGGCCGAGTTTGCCTATGCCTGCACTAGAGAGTCAAATTTATGCCCACTAGGCTTGCTAGAATGCAAGAAGATCAAACCTATCCATTCTGAAGGAAATCAGCCCTGAGTGCTCACTGAAAGATCCTGAAGCTGAGGCTACAATAATTTGGCCACCTCATGAGAAGAGAAGACTCCCTGGAAAAGACCCTGATGTTGGGAAAGATGGAGGGCACAAGGAGAAGAGGACGACAGAGGATGTGATTAAAAAAAAAATCCTTCCAGTAGAACCTTAGAGACCAACAAAGTTTGTTCTTGGTATGAGTGTGCATGCACACGAAAGCTCATACCAAGAACAAACTTAGTTGGTCTCTAAGGTGCTACTGGAAGGAATTTTTTATTTTATTTTGTTTTGACTATGGCAGACCAACACGGCTACCTACCTGTAACGAGGATGAGATGGTTTTGGACAGTGTTCTCGAAGCTACTAAAATGAGTTTGACCTGCAGGAGGCAGTGGAAGACAGGAGTGCCTGGCGTGCTCTGGTCCATGGGGTCACGAAGAGTCCGACACGACTAAACGACTAAACAACAACAAGGCTTGCTAGAGAGTCAAATTTATGCCCACTAGTCAATCAGCTGGCACTATTCTGGTGGGTGGGTGTGCGACGTCAGCTGGTGATCGGGGGCAGGGCCTGATTCTGCATTGGCTGCGCTTGCCAGTTCTCCTGCTGAGAACAGATGCCCAGCGTGGGGCTGTTTGAAAGCCCTTTCGCAATCAGCCCTGCACTGCTCTTTACACTTCCAGTTTTCAAAGCTTTAGGGTTCGAAAGTGCAGCCCCATGCTGCACTTTGAAGAACCAATATTTGGGGCTTCAAAGGGCAGCATCACTTGACGTCATAGTAATGCCAGGTGTTGAGGTAATGTCAAACGTGGCCCATCGTGGGGTTGGGTGGGGAGATAAGGATCTGGCTTGCTGGCCACAAAAGGTTCCTAACCCCTGGACTATGGTGATGAGTCTGCTCTGCATGGTGAATACTGAATGTATGGATTGGGGCAGCAGCTTCAGAGCCAGATACTCCCCGTATCACAACATTTCCTCAACAGCCAACATTTGAACTCTCAGTCACTGGGCACACCTGCATTATTGTGATCTTTGCTTCTGGCAGTAGAGAAGGAGACCTCTCCCGTGGAACCTGACAGACTGGTATGTGAATTAGCGGGCGATTCTGCTGAATCAGGCTCAGCAAAATTCTCAAGGTGAGGAGGCTGAAAGGAACAATGGGAGGGCAAAACCTCTCTCAGGAACACAAAACATCCCCTTATGTGTGGCCAGTAATCCCTGAAGAGGACGGCTGCCAACCTTCAAATCAGCTGCTGAAGGAAACAAATAAAGTCTGCGCACACACCATATATTTAAGTCATGTTAAAGGAACATCAACTTCCCCAAAAAATCCTGGGAGCCATAGTTTCCCCCTCACAGCATTGCAGTTTCCAGCACCCTTAAACTACAGTTCCCATTATTCTTTTTTGGGGGGGCGGGAAGGGGGAGCTTTAAATGTACAGCATGTTTGCAGCCAATCACGCACAATAAGTAAATCCTTGTGGGTTTTCCCACAGTATCTATCAGCATACTTAAAAGGTAGTTGTTGTTGTTTAGTCATTTAGTCATGTCCGACTCTTCGTGACCCCATGGACCAGAGCATGCCAGGCACTCCTGTCTTCCACTGCCTCCTGCAGTTTTGTCAGACTCATGTTGGTAGCTTCGAGAACACTGTCCAACCATCTTGTCCTCTGTCGTCCCCTTCTCCTTGTGCCCTCCATCTTTCCCAACATCAGGGTCTTTTCCAGGCAGTCTTCTCATGAGGTGGCCAAAGTATTGGAGCCTCAGCTTCAGGATCTGTCCTTCCAGTGAGCAATCAGGGCTGATTTCCTTAAGAATGTTTAGGTATGATCTTCTTGCAGTCCATGGGACTCTCAAGAATCTCCTCCAGCACCACAATTCAAAAGCATCAATTCTTCGGCAATCAGCCTTCTTTATGGTCCAGCTCTCACTTCCATACATGGATAGACCCATACCTAATATCATGCCTTGCCCGGGAGCTAATAGCTTACAAAAGAAGTAAAAAGCATTTGGCAAATAAATTATAGTCATATAATATATTCACATATATTAAGGCATTTATAATTTCCTTCCCTAACTCAGAGTTTTGGACACTTTATCAAATCAGGCCCCCTCCCCTCAAGCCCTGCTCAGTCATTAAAAAAAAAGAAGTATGATGCATGCCCCAGCCCCATAACTGCCTGTGCACATCAGCACCAACCCCTTTTGCCTTTTACATATTGAACATGAAGATCTATGGCAGGGGTCAATATTAAATAATGGGTGGACATAGCAGACAACACAGTGATTCTCCAAGCAGCTCTCTTTATTCTCAGGCTGGAACAGAACTGAACTGAAGGGCTGAGCAAGCCTGCTTATATAGTATTCAGTAACATGCAACAGTAGCAACTTTCTCTCTAGCTACCCAATCCGTGAGCGGCACCCTCAATCCTTCATTTGCATGTGCGGACCTGAGTGAGAACTGCAGCCACGGTAGGCAGAGGGAAACTATATACACAACACCCCTAGTGGCCTAGGGTGAGAACTTCAATACATAACAGTCAGCAAACCTTTTCAGCAGGGGGCTGGTCCACTGATCCTCAGACTTTGTGGGGGGGCTGGACTATATATATATATTTTTTGTGTGGCGGGGGGGGTGAACAAATTCCTATGCCCCACAAATAACCCAGAGATGCATTTTAAATCAAAGCACACATTCTACTCGTGTAAAAACACGCTGATTCCCGGACCGTTGGCGGGCTGGATTTAGAAGGCGATTGGGCCGGATCTGGCCCTCGGGCCTTAGTTTGCCTACCCACGATCTGTGGAGAGAATCTAGCTGTCTTCAGTTGAATTCCTGAAAGGTTTTTTTTGGGTATGGCTGGTGCATGTGTCCCCAGGCCTCTTAGGGATGGGCCGATTTGTCAATTCCAGGTGTGATTTTCCCCAGTTTCTCATTTTTCCAACCTTACATTCAATTCTTCCCATTTTCACATCAGTTTGTGAGGGTTTTTTTTTTTTTTAAAAGAAGTCCTCATGCAAATCTATCAGCTAGCTTGATATCTTCTAAAATTTTCCCATGCAATCTTGCCCAGGTCACACATTTGCGATTATATTTTCTCTCACGTTCTGCATTTCTAGCTGTAGTTTATCCCAAAATGCACATTTTTTAAAATAAAAAAGGGGACAGTTTTTGAGCAGATATCTGTGTCACGATATCTGGAGGAATGTAGTGCACTCCTTAGTCCTGGAGCCGCAGATCAGATCAGGTCTATGAATTTGCAAAGAATAAATTCCTCGAGAATTCCTGAAGCACAGATTCCGTAATTACACATATTTGCTTGCGCAACGATGACACAATTGTTTGCTTTCAAGGAAGCCTGAAATGTTGATGTTTACGTGCATAATCCCAGGGTTCATAAATCTCATAAAGAGCTCGGTTTAATGGCTAGAATTAGCTCCTCTAGAATAATGGAAACAGTTCTATTAAAACAACACACTGACCATCTTTTTCCTGTACTACAGGGAACAACACACATTCCAACCTTGTCTCTCTTTCCAAAATGCCAGGCTTATTTTTTTGTGTATCGCTGCATTGGGCTGATATTAGAAACAGGAAATGCTCTTCTGCTAGAAACAGGAAATATTGGCAGTCACATGGAAACGGTATCTCTTTTGGAGCACAGTGATAGATTTTAATCTCTCAGAAGTCCTTGTTTAAAACTGTATTATGTGGCAGACAGTGCCGTCATTTGTTTTCACTGGCACCCAAAACCCATGATCGCTAACCCATGAGTTTTAGGATAGAAAGGAATAAGGACTGGCCTTATACAGCCTTGCAAATAACACTCAAAAGTTACTAGCCTGGTAAGAGGCTGGTAGGCTACATTTCTATGTTCTTGGGATTTCTTAAAGGACCGCGCCCCTGCATAGCTTTTCTTCAGTAATTCAAGCACACTGGGTTTAACATATACCGTATTTTCCGCTCCATAGGGCGCACTGGACCATAGGGCGCACCTTGCTTTTAGAGGAGGAAACAAGAAAAAAAAATATTTTTCTGGTTTTCCTCCTCTAAAAGCCCTGTTTTTTTGAGGATCAGCTAAAAGTTTTGCAGCTTTTTTTTGCAAAGGGAAAAGCCCTGTTTTTTTGAGGATCAGCTAAAAGTTTTGCAGCTTTTTTGCAAAGGAGGAAAAGCAAAGAGGAAAAGCCCTGTTTTTTACGGGGTTCAACTCACATTTCTGAAAAATCTTAAGGAAAGGGAGCCCTTTCTACTGTTTCCAGACGGATAATCTAATCAGCCAGTCACATGTCGCTGGGGAAACAAACAACCTCCCTCTGCAGCACTTTCAAGAATGGAGGCCTGGGAAAGGGGGCGGCCGAAAGGGAGCCAGGACTCTTATCTCTCTCCCGATCTCTTGCTGATCAGCTGCTGAGCGGGGTCCTTTCAACACCCCCTTTTCTCTTTATAAAAAAGAAGAAGCACGATCTGCTTTTGGCCCCTGGGCAATTTGGCTCCAGGGACCACCATTCGCTCCATAAGACGCACAGATATTTCCCCTTACTTTTTAGGAGGAAAAAAGTGTGTCTTATGGAGCGAAAAATACGGTACGGTACAAAGGTCACATGTAGACATCACACAATAAGCTCAGCACACCCCAATCATATAGCATGGTTTAACTGTAGAAATATGATCTCAGGGTTCCTTCCAACTCTACAATTCTATGATTCTCTATTCAGCAGGTATGAGGACCTGTGGAACTCCAGATGCTGTTGGACTGGAACTCCCATCAGCCCCAGCCAGTCAGTGCGGCCAATGGTCAGGGATTATGGGAGCTGTAGTCCACCAGCTGTTGTCCATCACAGGCAGAAACTTCATCGCCCCCTCTCCCCAATGTTTCGTCCCATCTGCACCATACATTGAAAGCACTCTTAAATCACTTTAACGGTAATGGCATCCCCCAGATAATCCTGGGAACCCCGGCTTCTTAAGGGTGCTGGAAGTTGTTAGGAGACCCCCCTCAAAGTACTATAGTTCCCAGCACCTTTAACAAAGTACACTTCCCAGGCTTCTTTGGGGGAAAGCCATGGGAAACCGGAGGCCTTCTGCATTCACCCACTGGGCTATGGCCTTCCCTGATGGGTTGAACTTCATACAGACGCTGCTTCCTTGTTTGAGTGAATCCACTCCAAGCAGGTCAAATGGTGCTTTTAAAAGTAATGCGAGGCTCATGCCTTATTGTCCGTGTTTCACGTTAACAATGAAGGCATTACCAAAAACCAACCAAGTTAAATGGTGCGGAGACAGCATCCACTGAACCGCATCAAGAGCAAAGCAGAGTTAATATTTGCCTGGAAGAGAATAGCTGTGCTTGCAATGTTGCCCCAGCGTGCTACTGAATGCCTGTTGACAGACTGGGGAATCCTGTCGTTGAATCACAGAACTGTAGAGTTGGAAGGGACCCGGAGGATCATCTAGTCCAACCCTCTGCAAGGCAGGAATATGCAGCTGTCCCATACGGGGATCGAACCTGCAACCTTGCTGTTATCAGCACCACGCTCTAACCAACTGAGCTATCCAGTGGTCAGCCTCTCCTTTTGCAGCTTAAAACAACGAAGTTGAGTGATGGAGGATTCAAGGTAGACCAAATAAAGTATTTCACCCCAGTTGTGAACATCCCTGACATCTATGGGTGAAGTGCAGTACACAAATTTAATAAATAATAACAACAACACAGTGTATGGGTAAAACTATGGAATCCCTCTCAAAAGATGCAGTGATGGCCACTAGCTCAAAAAATCATAGAATTGTAGAGTTGGACGGGACCCCAAAGGTCATCTACTCCAACCCCCTGCAATGAAGGAATCTCAGCTTAAGGCATCCACAACAGATGGCCAACCTCTCCTCAAAAACCTCCAAGGAAGGAGAGTCCGCAACCTCCCGAGGGAGACTGTTCCACTGGTGAACAGCTGTTACTGTCAAACAGATCTTTCCAGTGTTTAGTCGGAAGAAACTTGAAGCCATTGGTTCGGGTCCTACCCTCCTCCAGAGCAGGAGGAAACAAGCTGGTTCCCTCTTCCTTGTGACAGCCCTTGAGATATTTGAAGATGGTTTTCATATATCTTCTCTCTCCTCTTTTCCAGGCTAAACATACCCAACTCCTTCAACCGTTCCTCATCAGGCTTGCTTCCGAATGGCTTTAAAAGAGGAATGGACAAATTCAAGGAGGAGAGGACTATCAATGGCTACTTAGCCTGGTGGCTATGTTCTACTTTCACTGTTGCTTCTGAATACTAGTTGCAGAAAACCCGGGAATGGACACTCAGGTCCTGCTTGCAGGGTTTCAATCGACACTTGGTTGGCAACTGTGATAGCAGGATGCTGGAATAGATGGGTTGATCCAGCAAGGCTGTTCTTATTTTCTCGCATCCTGTAGGGCAGTTGTCAAGGACTTACATAGTAGTAGTAGTAGTAGTAGTAGTAATAATACCTTTATTGTCATTGTACAACCTGTGTACAATGAAATTAAACAAGGCTCCCCCCCAAACACTCAATCTTTTATTAAACGACACACCACCTCGCAAGTCAATTTCGCTGTGTTGTTTTCCGTTCAACAGCCTAACAGCCCACAAATAGAAGCTATTTTTTAGCCTGTTGGTACGGCTAATTCTACTTCTACCGTCATACCTCTGGTTGCGTTCGCTGTGGGTTGCATTCGTCACGGGATACGAACGTGCCGAACCCAGAAGTACCGGAACGGGTTACTTCTGGGTTCGGCGCTTCGTGCATGTGCAGAAGCA
Source organism: Lacerta agilis (assembly GCF_009819535.1). Taxonomy (NCBI): domain Eukaryota; kingdom Metazoa; phylum Chordata; class Lepidosauria; order Squamata; family Lacertidae; genus Lacerta; species Lacerta agilis. The sequence goes on from NC_046312.1 coordinate 11,802,580, forward strand.
CTAAATTGCGCTTTGCGCACGCGCAGCCGGGGTGTGAGTCATCCCTGAGAATTTTTCTCGCTCTCCTAAGGCAACGATCCTTTGCGATGTCAATGGGGCAGGTTCCCTTCTCTTCCTCTGAGAGAGGAAGTTCCTGAACGTCAATTCCTGAACTGCATCAAACTTTGTGAATCATAAGTTAATTAATTCCAATCACCGGGCCTTAATATATTTCACTGTATCATCCCCTGATCGCTGGACTTGATTATGGTGATTAACAGCAAACCTGGCCAAAGAGAACTAAAGGCACACTGACCTCATAGCTGGGAATAAAAACTGACCTAACAAGATGATGAATACTGTAACTTAAAAAAATATTCTCTATGACCAGGGCCCAGAAGAATATCCCCCAAAGAGAAGTTTTGCCGGCACACTTTCCAGACTGGGGAAAAAAATATATGCCCTTGATGCATTTTGCATGAAAAACAGTTGTACTGCAGACTGGAATGCAGCCATCTCCAGCGAACTGCTTTTAAGTAGTGGCTGAGGTCATCTTTAACACACTTGCCCCACATAAGATTTATATAAGCCTCCCATCCACAGGGCTGAGTTTACTTTAGGAAAGTGCTATACCGAAAACAGTAAAAGAAAAAGAGAGAGAGAGAGAGGAAAACACAGACACATCAAAGGAAGCTGGTTTACTCTCTGTATCAACTACCAAACCTGCACTAACATACAGCTGAATGGGAATGCCAGCATAAATAGGGCTTGTGAAGAATGAAAGAGTCAAGCTCACATGACTCCCTCCCACGGCAGCTTACAATAAAATCAAGTAAAATCTGGCCATTAAGGATGGAACGAGACATTTTGCAGAGAATCTGGTTCTCTACCGAAGAGTTGAAAAGCAGTGTGGGGAGGGCATGATTTGAAGCAGAGAAGCAGTGAGTGGAATAGGGTGCTTAACCCTTCCCCACCCGCTACAGCTAGCCCTAGGTGCACAGCATGTGCGCCGCTCCGGGTGACGGAGCAGATAGTTCTGCCCCTGATCCAGTCCTGCCTTGGCAGGAAGCAGGAAAGAAGTCTTTGCCCTCTTCTATGTGGCAACCCTTTGGGTATTTGAAGAGGGTTAGCCTGTCCTTTCCCATCCTTCTCCAAAGTGAAGATCCTCAGCTGCTTCCATCTTTCTTTATAGGACTAACCATATTTGTTTTGCTCTGGCAATGAGGGCAGCAGGGAGAAGGGGACACAGGAGGAAAGCGGCAGGCAGGGGAAGGCAGGTTATGCATCGCCACCTGCCTGCAGCTTCTCACCTTAAAACCGTACCTTCCTACCAACTCTTAGCAGCTGTTTGGCAAAGATCCACCGAGGTTACCATCTGTTACACTCAACCATTCCTGCCCCACCCATCAAAACAGAACCATCAGAATGACAAGCTGGGGGTGGCAGCCAGACATTGCATTGGGAGCCGCCCATGACCGCAAAATCTCGGTCTTCTAAATCCTTGGAGAGATGGAGCCTAGAAGGCCTCCCCAAGGTGGGTATTCCATTAAAAAAAAGGAGGCACAGTGGTGAAAGCTCTGCTCATATTAGCTGTGATCAGGGCCGTCTTTACCTGGGGGTGCAAGGGGTGCGGGGCACCCGGGTGCCGAATTCTGGGGGGTGCCAGGCGCCTGCAGCTGGAGTTGCCTAAGCTCTTAACTATCTACCCATTATGAAATAATAAATCATTTTGATCAAGCTAGAAAAACAAATTGTATACCTACTGTTTCACTAAAGGACTTTTGACTTTGTGTACTCATTTACCAAAGATGCGGCGCACCAGCAGCGGCGCTTGTCATTCACAACAGCGGTGCTTGTCAGGGCACTGGGTGGATCTTTGCACCCTGGCAGCGCATATGCTAAAGACTCCCCTGGCTGTGATTCCTGCATTGCAAGGAGGTTGGACTAGATGACCCTCAGAAACCTTCCAATTATGGAAATCCACTTGCCTTCAGAAATGAACAACAGAATCCTCTCCTTTGGACCTCAGGTGGAGATTTTTTTTGCCTTCGGGGCTGCAGCCTTCAGGGTTCCAGACCCATCCATCTTGAATAGCTCAGTCGGTAGAACATGAGACTCTTAGACTCATGGTCATGGGTTCGAACCCTATTTTGGGCAAAAGATTCCTGCATTGCAGGACCAGATGACTCCCGTGTTCCCTTCCAACGTTATGATCCTGTGGTCTATGATTTCTTTTAAAAGGAGTATTCTCTATAGCCCCGGCACAGCTTTGCTTGATCAGAGCACCAATACCTGACTTCTGCCTTGTGCCAGGCCAGATGTCTGGCCAATCCTGACACCCTGCCAGCTGCCTGCTCAGCTAGAGATTGCTGGAGAGGGTAAAACACAGGTTTGGTCAGCTGACTGGGAAGGAGACTCCAGGGGAGCTTGAAGCTGCAGAGCTGAGCTAGGATTCTGCCAGCTGGCTGAGCAGCTGAGCAGCACCAATTGTGAGCTGTGGGCACCCCAGAACAGGGGTGGGGGAGCTTTCTCAACTTGGGGGCCACATTGCCTCACTGGCAAGCTTCCAGGGGCCACATGCCAGGGCCAGAGGCAAAAGCAGGGTGGGGTGCCAGGTGTGACTCTTTCCTTTGTACAGTAGGCTACAATTCGGAGGTTTCCACCCACAGCCCTCTTGCATCTCTCCATCCATTGCCCATGCAAGCAAGAGGGATTTCAAGCACACATCCTGGTCAAAGGCAGTCAAGGGGGGCATGGGGCACAGCAGCTGAGAGGCTTAGAGCAGCGGGCCAAGAACAAACCTTGGTTTGCATGGGGAGAAGAAGCACATCTAGATCCCAGGTTTGGATAGAACGCTACACCAGACCCCCGGCCAACGCAACCCTTTCCGTGCTGTATATCCTACCCCATCCTTGCACATAACTTGCTCAGGGCAGACCCATATCTGAAGACCCAAATCTGAGGACATGACAGCCAGACCAAAAGTTAACCTAACCGAAGGTTGGGGAACTTCAGCAGGCTAGTTTCTACATGCACACAAGCACGGCCCTCTCTATTCTCCATCCAAACAAGGGGCATTGGGAGAGTTCAGGGTCATGTTCCAACTGGGCAAAAAGATTTGGGAAGCAGAGCAGGTCCAGTGAGGGGTGTGGTCTGCACCCCCAAAAGATCCCTTTCAACCATGAATGGAAGGATCTGCCAATTTCACTTCTCTCAGTTGCTTGTTTTTCCAGCCTTATATTCAGTATTTCACATTTCTGCAGTAACGAATGGTTGTTGTTGTTGTTGTTGTTGTTGTTTTTAAAAAACCATCATAAGCATCCAACAGTGTTTTAGTGCAGTGTTTTTCAACCACTGTTCCGTGGCACACTAGTGTGCCGCGAGATGTTGCCTGGTGTGCCGTGGGAAAAATTGAAAAATTACTTTATATATAGTCAATATAGGCACAGAGTTAAATTTTTTAACATTTTCTAATGGTGGTGTGCCTCGTGATTTTTTTCATGAAACAAGTGTGCCTTTGCCCAAAAAGGGTTGAAAAACACTGTTTTAGTGTAAATTTATCGCAATAAACACATTTCTGCATGTGGTTTTGACCAACGCACACATTTTTGCAAGCCACCCCCCCCGATAGAATGCCATTTTGTATGTGAATTTCACTGACAGTTTCAGTTTCATTCACACTTTCTCCTAACGTATGCATTTCTGTACACATCGATTGGAAACCGCCATTGAAAAATTCAGACAGGTGCGAATTTCAGTTTCAGTTTGTGTGTTGCTTCAGATAGTGTGCGTTTGATAGTTTCAACTCTAAATGTGCAGTGAACCCAGCCCTGCTCCCAACTCTATGCTTTTATGAACTTGCAGACTGGCCCCTGCAGCTGTCCTTTCACTAGTCATCTAAAGTGCAGCAAGGAAGAGGTTAAAATAAGAGCTTCTCCTGGCTAATTAATGGCTGTAGCTCAAGCTGCACAGGAGCAGGCCAGGCTGGGTTTGTCTGGCCTGCCATTCCTACATGGAAACCAGAAATTGTTGTTTCATGCTCTGATGGAATCTGCAATACTGATAGGCACCTGGAAGCCCTGGGGTCAAATCTGGCCTCCAAATGCTTTGAAACCTCCCAAGCTGGCTCAGAGCAGAGCCTTCAATCCTGTGTTTCACCCCCTTCTGTTAAACAAACATACACATCAGCCAATATACAAATATATAGCCAAATATACAACTCCCCTCAAGCTGAGGGCCAAGGAAAATGGCTTTCTTCTCCAGTACAAACAGCGACAGAAACTCTGCAAGAGTCATCTCATTATTTAATCTTCTTCTTGTTGTTGTTCAGTTGTTCAGTCGTGTCCGACTCTTCATGACCCCATGACCAGAGCACACCAGGCACGCCTATCTTTCAGTGCCTCCCGCAGTTTGGCCAAACTCATGCTAGTTGCTTCGAGAACACTGTCCAACCATCTCATCCTCTGTCGTCCCCTTCTCCTTGCGCCCTCCATCTTTCCCAACATCAGGGTCTTTTCCAGTGAGTCTTCTCTTCTCATGAGGTGGCCAAAGTACTGGAGCCTCAACTTCAGGATCTGCCCTTCCAGTGAGCACTCAGGGCTGATTTCTTTAAGGATGGATAAGTTTGATCTTTCTGCAGTCCATGGGACTCTCAAGAGTCTCCTCCAGCACCATAATTCAAAAGCATCAATTCTTCGACGATCAGTCTTCTTTATGGTCCAGCTCTCACTTCCATATATTACTACTGGGAAAACCATAGCTTTAAATATACGGACCTTTGTCGGCAAGGTGTGTCTCTGCTTTTTAAGATGCTGTCTAGGTTTGCCTCCATTTCTTCCCCTTCTATTTGCCAGGAGGTGATGGGACCAGTGGCTATGATCTTAGTTTTTTTATGTTGAGCTTCAGACCATATTTTGCGCTCTCCTCTTTCACCCTCATTAAAAGGTTCTTTAATTCCTCCTCACTTTCTGCCATCAAGGTTATGTCATCAGCATATCTTAGGTTATAGATATTATTTAATCTTAAGTATCTCTAAAGCTACCTTTCCAGGGCAGAAAGCCCCCTTAAGGTGTCTTACATATTCAGCTATAAAACCTACACAAGCACAATATCAACCAAGGGGCCATAATTTGAAACAGTAGCTAGGGAAGTCCAGCCAAGCAACCTGTAACATTACGATTTAGAACACACTTGAAACCAGCTGCAGGAAAGCCACTGGGATAAATCAAAACTCGTCCAAGTTATTCACCAGAAGAGAAGGCAAAAAAAGCAGTTTGAAACAATTGCTGCAAAGTCCACTTAAAACCCAGAACTGAACGGCCAACTGTTTGCCCACTGGGAAGGACTTCCACAGATGAGAGACCACCACAGAGAAGGCCCTGTCTCTAGCACCTGCAAATTCTGGAGGTTATATCTGTTTCTATCTGTTTCTTTCTTTTTATCTTGAGTTTCTAGAAAGGTATGCAGGGGAACGTGCAAGAAGAAGAATGAAGCACTGAAATCAAAACATGGTTTAGGCAGTAAATCCGCAACGCACTAAAAAATACAAACACCCGCCTTACTGACTTTGGGGACAGGCCAGCGAGCAGGGACTTTGTAAGTCTGCAGTTCTAAGTACAGTACATTTACTAGGGAATGCATCCCAGTTAACTGAATGGAACTCACTTGTAAGCCAACATGTATAGGATGAGGCCACACAAATGGATGGACCAGCCCCAGAAATCTAACATTCCCCCCCCCATGTATTTTTCATAATTTTCCACCTTTCTTTTTAAAAGGGGGCCTGCAAGGAGATGCAAAGGTCATTTAATTTCCCTACAGACTGATGCAGAGAACAGAAGCACAGAATAGAATCAAACCAAACCTGATCTTATAAAAATAATAGAAATGTAGAGTTGGAAGGGACCCTGTGGATCTAGTCCAACCCCTTGCAATGCAGGGATACGCAGCTTTCCCATATAGGGATCGAACCTGCAACCTTGGCATTATCAGCACCAGACTCTAACCAACTGAGCTATCCAGGCTTCTAAGCCTACGGTACCCAGTATTCCCAGGCAGGGTCCCATCCACGTACTAACCAGGCTTGACCCTGCTTAGCTTCCGAGATCGGACAAGATCAGGCATGTTCAGGGCAGTAGGAAACCTTTGGGGAGTCCGTGCTTGTGACATCTCTATAAGGGAAGGCTGCAATCTTACCCCCTCCTGTTGACTGCTTGTGTCTGCAACACTGGGTGTGTAAGGAAGGCTTGGTTATTGTAAGGAACTGTACAGGGAGCATGTCCTTGTGGAAGGACCCAAAGCTCAGTGGGAGCACTTTGCACGAAGGAAGTCCTGAGTTAGAGTCCTGGCATCTCCAGGTAGGGCAGGGAACCGATGCCTGTCTGAAACTCTACTACTACTGCCACTCAGTGTAAAACAGCCCTAAACTGACTTGCTGCAAGGCAGCAGTGTTGTAGACACAGAGGGACACGCCTTCCTCTCCCACATCAGAAGTGCGGTGCCTGTTTTGCCTTCCTCGCATGGTCTCAAAAGGCAGTGGTCAGAATGGCTGAATGACAGCTACTCGTTTGCATGGTGCAACTTGTAGACCCTGTTGAGCGAGTGGGTGGGGCTAAGTCCGCGGCAGGCTCCTCACCATTGACAAGCAAGCCCACTCCTGCTCATTCTCAAATATTTTAGGGTGCATGTGTGCTGACTGTGCCTATTCGCTCTGTGCATATGGAGACTAGGGATCAAAGGATTTGTCAATTCCCGTCCTCTCGGTTTCTCATTTTTCCAAATCTTAAATTTGGTTCTCCGCATATGTGCTGCAATTTGCAATCCTTCCCCCATCCCAATCATCTTGCAAATTAGCCAGCATTTTAGTATGACTTTCTCCTGATCTATGCAACTTTGTCTATTTATTTTTTTTACAAGCAATTTCTCCTAATATAATCAATTTTTGTATGCTACTTCCACCAATGTATTCCTATTTAGGCACACTTTCCCCAAATATATCCAGATATATATACCGGTATATTTTGCACACCTTATTTGGTTGGAGAACTGCCTCAGAAGATTAAGATAAATGCGAATTTTGAAGGATGGTGGTGCTTTTGGTTTTCATTGTTTTGGATTTTGATAGATCACCTTTATATGTAAAAACTGAACCAAAGGCATTGGGAGCTCAGCTTCCACGCTGAGCCACTATGCTTTCCTGATACACACAAGACTTTCTTGCCAGCATGCAACCCTGTGAACACGCCCCTGGAAGAAAACTGACTGAAGTTGATGGGACTCTGCTTCTGAATCTAACATGCACAGGTTTGAGCAGAAAACTTTTAACTGTATACCTTACTGATACTGATCTCATTCAGCTTGTAAGAGTTGTCCCTTATCTCTGAACTCATAAAGCAATCTGTGCAGTCATCACTGTTTGCTATACTGTACTTCTGATCAAAAATCCCCCCTCACCTCAAAGCTACCCAAAAGCCCAATTCCACAACCTCTGAGGTGTTCATTTCTGGGTTTTTACTTCTGCAACACAGCAAGACTTGGTGGTGGGTGCAGAACACAGTCTCCGTACCTCTCTTCCTCATCACATCCCTGGAGCACTGTCCCAAGTTGACATGTAATCTTCTCTCTCTCTCTCTCTCTTTAAATCGCAGTGCATGCAGACAGTGAAGCATCCCCAAACCAAGAAGATCATGTCTGGGTTTGCAGTCTGATGCTGCAAGCCCACATACCCCAACAAAATAGGAAGAAGGTGGGAAGAAGAAGAAAAAGACTTACCAAAACAAAGAAACAAAAGTTCTCAAAAATGGCTCTGTAGTTCGAACAGATAAAGCACGCCCGTTTTCTCCTCCAAGCAGCCCTCTGCAAAGTGAGGCACGCAGAACTTCAGCAAAACAAACGTGTTGTTGCTGAATCTCAGAAGTCAGGCTGAGCGGGGAGTTCCTCCCATCAGGTTAAGGAAGAGAGCTGCCTCGTCGTCTCCGCCAGGAGTCCTCCTGGCCTGCCACACTCGCAAGCTCAGTGGTGCAGTTGCAGCTCAGGCAGCCTGTGATATCCAACTCCGACCCCCGCCCCTACTCCACCCCTACAGGAAGGCAACAGCTGGACTGCTTCATTCAGGGCTGGAGCAACTCTCCATGCCTTTTGCCGAGTCTGTGACTCACCCTCAGGCATGGAGGGAGAAGAGTGGGGCGGGTGTAATTTCAATACGGACTCTAAGCCTACATTTGCAAGCACCAATGTGGATCCAGGGGTGGAGAAAGAGAGAGAGAAAGAGAGAGAGCAGAAGTTTCCCTGTGGCTGCAAATGCATTGGGAACGAAAGCACACATAACAAAACATCTCTCTTCCTGAGATTCATTTCCAATCTGGCCTCAGGGCAATGAGTCACTGTACTCGCCAAACACACAAACACACACGTAGCCAAGAACACACACAAGCACACATGCAAGGGCCATAGTTAAATATCTTGCCACCGATGGCGTCCTTTAGACATCCTCTTTCGGGCTCATCCAGCAAATTTATTGCAACCCTGCTATTTTAGCACCAGTGGACTCAGGAGTCAGGATTGCAGCCTACCTGGATCTAATCACACAGTCTCTTGCCAGATTTGCATACCTGTTGTGGCCACGTGTGCAGGTGTGTGTATGTCTGTGCATGAGTCATCATCACATTGCCTAGCGCAATGCAAGGATCACACACCTGTGGGCCTGCGACGGTGGAGCGCCCAGGTTTATGGGGTGTGGCCGCGTGGGATCAGCATATGGATTGGCAATATGTGTGTTTCAGACTTTCCTTACCATCGCACGACTGGGGCCAGGACAGGGCAAAACACACACATTCTAGCTGGGATCCCGCTCAACCATGATAAAATCCTGTTGAAGCCACTGGGACAGGTTGACTAGTTGTTGTTGATAGGGCTTAGCACCTGTAAATTGAGCTGTGATCCTATGCACACCTAACCTGAGATGCGGGTGGTGCTGTAGTCTAAACCACTGAGCCTCTTGGGCTTGCTGATCAGAAGGTTGGTGGTTCAAATCCCTACGACAGGGTGAGCTCCCATTGCTCTGTCTCAGCTACTGTTAACCTAGCACAGGGGTCTGCAACCTTTAAGACACAAAGAGCCACTTGGACCCGTTTCCAAAGGAAAAAAAAAAAACCTGGGAGCCGCAAAACCATTGCGACATTTAAAACAAATATAACGCTGCATATATTGTTTCTTACCTTAATGCAATAATAATAAATAACGTATAGGAGCCAATGCAAAGTATAATTAGTAAAAACAACAAGAATAAGTTCTTACTTTTTTGCATTGACTCAGGGGCGTACCCAGGATCAAAACTGGGGGGGGGGCAAGCCATGGTCCTTCAGGTTGTGACATTTCAGCACGGAAAGGCGAATGAAACCAAAATTTTAGGGAAATTATAGCAGTGCTTTATTACAGTAGTTATTACAATTATTTGCTTGGTTTTTTAAAAATTTTATTCTAGTTACATGTCTTATACCAGGGGTGGCCAACTCCCAAGAAACTGTGATCTACTTTCAGCAGTGATCTACCCCCGTTTTTTGGGGTTCAGCTCAAAGTTGTTTTGGGGGGGTGTGGTGGGTGGGAGAGAGGGCTTCCCCCTCTAAGATAGGTTGGCAAGCGAACTAAGAAAGAAAGAAAAAGGGGGGTGGGAATGGAAAAGTGGGGTGGAAAAATATAAATTGGGGGTGTGGTGGGTGGGAGAGAGGGCTTCCCCCTCTAAGATAGGTTGGCAAGCGAACTAAGAAAGAAAGAAAAAGGGGGGTGGGAATGGAAAAGTGGGGTGGAAAAATATAAATTGGGGGTGGGGTGGGTGGGAGAGAGGGCTTCCCCCTCTAAGATAGGTTGGCAAGCGAATTAATAAAGAAAGAAAAAGGGGGGTGGGAATGGAAAAGTGGGGTGGAAAAATATAAATTGGGGGTGGGGTGGGGTGGGGAGAATATCTATTAAAAATATGTAGTAGTTTAAAAAATAAAAATAAAGGGGGAAAATCTTTTTCTTCTTTTTCCTTTTTTTGAAAACAAAAACAAAAGGGGAAGAGAAAAGAAAAAGGGGGGATAGAGGGAGAAAAGGGTAATAATAAAAATTCAAATAGAGTGGCTGCAGCAGCTGTGGGGGGTGTTTGTTTATTTTTTGTTTGTTTGTTTGTTTTAAAAAATGGGATTTCTCCCCTTGGATTAAAAAAGGAGGGGAGGAAAAAAAGAGAGGGGGGGTGGGAGAGCAAGGCAAAAAGCCAAAAAGCAAAAAACAGGTTTTTTGGGGGGGAATCGCGCCAGGCTCTGCAGCGCGCCGGCCTCGGGGCTCCGGGCCCCCGAGCCGCCCTTGGGGCCATCGTTGAGCATGTACACCGCCCGCAGTGAGTGCTGGCGAAGCACCGGTTGGCGGAGGTTTCAGAAGCAGCCCGGACGTTTTCGCCGCCGCCGCCCGGCCTTCCTGTTGCACGGCGGCGCAGGAAGGCTCCGAGTCCCGGCCGGGCCCCCGGGCGCCCCCCGGATCCCGCTGCCAAAGAGGCGCCGGACGGCGAGGCGGAGCAGCAAAGCCAGGCGGAGGCGGCAGCAGCACCATCCGGCGACCGACGCCGGGAAGGTCCCCCGCCCGCCCGCCTCTCCGGGGGCGGGGAAGGCGCAACGGAGCCAAGCCCCACAAGGACACCCCAGCCGCCCACCGGGCCCGACACTCCAAGGAGGGAAGCGGGCAGGCGCGGCGGGTCAGGAGGATGGCGCGGCGGGCGCAGCCCAGGCGGGCCAGGAGCGCAGCGCAGTGCCCCCACCACTCCGCGCCACCTCTGCGCCCCAGGCAGCCGCCCCGGAGCCGAAGGAGGAGCGCCTGTTGCGCGCTCACAGTGGCGGGCCACGGCGGGGACGGCCCCGCTCCGCTCCGCCAACTGCGCTGCCGCCGTCGCACCAGGCCCCGCCCCCCGCGCCTCCCCCCGGCTGCCCCCTCCCTCCCTCTCTCTCTCCCCCCTGCAAACCGCCCCTCCATCGCTGGCAGGGCTGGCGCGTCTTCCCTCCGGCCGAGGAGTTCTCAGGCGCAGTGCCCCCACCACTCCGCGCCACCTCCGTGCCCCAGGCAGCCGCCCCGGAGCCGTGGCAGGGCCGCGAAAGAGCCGCATGCGGCTCCAGAGCCGCAGGTTCCTGACCCCTGACCTAGCAGTTTGAAAGCACACCAGTGCAAGTAGATAAATAGGTACCACTGCGACAGGAAGGTAAATGGCATTTCCATGCTCTCTGGTTTCTGTCACAGTGTTCTGTTGCACCAGAAGTGGTTTAGTCATGCTGGCCACATGACCCAGAAAGCTGTCTGTCGACAAACTGAAAGCAAGATGACCGCCGCAACCCCATAGTTGCTTTTGACTGGACTTAAGCCACTGTGGTGTAGTGGTTAGGAGCAGTAGACTTGTAATCTGGGGAACCGGGTTCGCGTCTCCGCTCCTCCACATGCAGCTGCTGGGTGACCTTGGGCTAGTCACACTTCTCCGAAGTCTCTCAGCCCCACTCACCTCACAGAGTGTTTGTTGTGGGGGAGGAAGGGAAAGGAGAATGTGAGCCGCTTTAAGACTCCTTCGGGTAGTGATAAAGCGGGATATCAAATCCAAACTCTTCTTCTACTCTTCTTCCTTTACCTTTACCTGTTAACCTAAGAGTATGCCCCACTGATCTTAATGGGACATTGAGCAGAAATGGGAAGGATTGCACCGTGAGCAGGATTGTATGAAGATCCTACCCTGATGGGTGGGTCCTCCATGATGTTGGTTAATCCCTCTTCTAACTTCTAAGCCTGTCTAAACTAACAATAGCTTCCCACCAATCCTATGCATTTTTTTTCTGAAGCAATGCTTATTATGCTAATTCCTCTTGTTGCACAATGGGGCAGTGTGTCTGACTGTTAACCAGAAGGTTGGTGGTTTGAGCCCACCCAGGGAAAGCTCCCTTCCATTCCAGGGGGTTGGACTAGATGACCGTTGGGGGTACCTTCCATTTCTATGACTCTATGGTGAATGGGGCTAACTCCTAGGAAACTATGCAAGGAATTGCCTTAATTCTGTGCCTCCTGCAGTCTTTCAACACTTTGAGGACTTAAAAACCTACGGCTGTGGAATATTCATGTTCAATTAACACTGGGAGCCGGCAGTCAGGCATATGCATTCGCTTGGAATATTATTTCAAGTCCAGGTCAGGGTGTGTTGGTTCTGCATCCAAGATACTCATAAGCGAGAAAAGTTGCTTAGCATTTGGTAGAAAACTGGTTTGTTCAAGTTTTGTTCCGGCCCTCCTCCAGTGATTCCCCCCCTTGAGGAAGTGGAGCGGGTGGGGTTGGGGGTTGGGGGGAAGAAACAGGAGATCAACTTCTTTGATAAAATGCCAGAAGCAAACAAACCTCAGGATCATCTCAAAGGAAGCACAGTGGCTCGGCCTTTTTGTCCTACCCGAAGCTCAGACTGGAACCAGAGCAAATATTGCTGAACACACACTAGAAATGCAAGAGTTGGGTGTGATCTGCCAGCAAAAGGCCGCAAGATGTGACAGCAAGTGAATGTGCACGCATGCTGCTCGTTTGTGGCAAGATATGGCACGATTCCCCTGAATTCTGGGATTTAAATCCCAAACCTGCTTACATTTGGCTTTGCTGAATACTTCAGGCGAATGAGATTTGGACACCTTAGAATTATAGAACTGTAGATTGGAAGGGACCACGAGGGTCATCCAGTCCAACCCCCTGCAATGCAGGAATCTTTTGCCCAACGTGGGGCTCGAACCCACGGCCCTGAGATTAAGCGTCCCACGCTCTACCAACTGAGCTATCTTGTTGAGCTTCTCCATGCACAGAAATCAATGAGCCGCAAACCACAGTCAAATGTTGGTTCTGTTCATGCTGAGTTATACTTTTCAGGATCGCGTCATGGAAAGGCGTTGGGTTTCCCCCTTCTTCTTTGATACTGTACAGGCCTTTACCACTTCCAACAGAATTTGCGGGGATTACCTGAGTGGCATACAACCCTGCCATCTAAAGAAATCGATATATCTTAAAACATAATTAGCACACTTTTCTTTTTTCTATTCAAAGCAGTGAATAGTCTGTAAACTACTAGAATCATAATACTTAAACATCGCCCCAAAAGCAAACAGCATCTTAGCCATCTTCGAATATCTCAAGGGCTATCCCATGGAAGAGGGAACGAGGCTGCCTTCTCCTGCTCTGGAGGGTAGGACTCGAACCAATGGCTTCAAGTTAAAAGGAAGGAGATTCCGAATAAATATCAGGAAGAACGTTCTGATAGTAAGAGCTGCTCGACAGTGGAATGGAAGTGGCATTTTCCTTGGCAGAGGTTGAATGGCTATCTGTCCTTATAGAGAAGTTGCTCCTTTTTCTGAACCATTTCCAAGTCTACAATATCAAGAGATGACCAAGTGCTGTGGGACTCTTAATTCCCACCAGCCTCTCCAGGGTTGACCAGCAGTCAAGGTTGATGTGAGTTGTGGTCCTGAAGTATCTGAAGGGCAGCACACTGACTACCTCTGATGCAGAGTGTTCAAAGGAAGCCAATAGCTTTACTGCAACTTCCCCTTCTAGATGGATGGCCACCTGTCATGGATGCTTCAGCTGAGATTCGTGCATTGCAGAGGGTTGGACTAGATGACCCTTGGGGTCTCAACTCTATGATTCTATGATCCATTGAAATATGAATAAAGCTAGGAACAAATTCAAAGGCCTTGTGACTGTATCAATCAACACAGGGGTGAGGAAGCTCAGGCCTGGGGGCCAAGTGTGGCCCTCTATGTCTCTGTATTTGGGGCTTGGAACTCTTCCCAAGCTCACCACACTCCTCACCAGCCTTGCTTTGTCCTGAGTGTTCTTGCCTGGCTGGAATGTGTCCTCAAACTCTTAAAATAAAATTGTAGAGTTGGAAGGCACCCAAGGGTCATCTCTAGTCCAACCCCCCTGCAATGCAGAAATCTCAGCTAAAGGATCCATGACAGATGGCCACCCATAGATGCTTCTTCCTTGCTTGGATGGAGGAGAGAGAGAAGGGCGTGGGGAGGTGTAGGGGTCTGTTTTCAGACACTAGGCTACTGCACAAAACGTATAATTACAGCTCTGCTCACTTTGGCCTCCAGGCGCACCCGTCACTTTCATGTGGCTCTCGGAAGGTTTTCCGGAAGAGAATGTGGCCCCTGGGGTGAAAAAGGCTCCCCCTCCCCTCCGAATGAGAAGATCCAGTGCAGCCACCACCAAAACGGAAAAAGGGGGCCTGCTGGAACGAATGGCAGGCCAGGTAGACCCGTCTAGTTCCAGTTTGTGCCACTTTTGCATGTGTTCGTCATCAAGTCTGTTCCATTTCATTTCCGAATCAGTGAGCGTTTCCGAGAAGGAACAGCATGGAAGTTCTTGGTGAAACACACGCAGTGTGAGAAGCTGGTCCGACGGCTGCCTTTTAGAGCCGCTCCAAGCAGCTAGGAAGCCTGGCTTGTGTGTGTGTGTGTGTGTGTGTGGCATTCGGAGTTTGGCGGTGGAACGGACTCCCTGGGGAGGCTGTGGGCTTCTCATTCATTGGAGGTTTTTAAGCGGAGATTGGATGGCCAGCTGTCATGGAGTCTTGCATCGCAGGGGGTTGGGCCCTCAAGGCTCCCTGAAACTCTACAATTCTGTGACCTGCGTTGTGAAATGGTGCAATTCAACAATATATAAGTGAATGCATTTGCTGCTGCTGCTGTTGTTGTCATTACAACTTTTGTTCTGACATTCTCAGACCGCTCCAAGTGTCTCTATTTTCCAGGGACAGTCCCAGATTTACAGAAGCCGCCCCAGTTTCTGATTTGATCCTGGAATAATAATAATAATAATAATAATAATAATACATCCCTATTTTCATTGGAGAAATGTTGGAGGGTATGCATTCAGAGCAATGTTTGCTGCGAGTTTCTGCAGGTTGGGTGTCTGCAGGTTTGTTACTGTTTTGCTTCTCTCTTGTCTGCCAGGATACCTGATAATGCCTAATCTGATTGCCTTTTCTGGGTAGCCTGGCCTTTCCTTTAAGGTGGTAAATGCTTTAGTTCCTGAATCTCTTATTCATATTCACAGTTTGCTCAGCTTAACAGATACTTGCAAGACTGTGTTTGAAGAGAAGAAGAAGAAGAAGCAGAAGAAGAAGAAGAAGAAGAATTTGGATTTGATATCCCGCTTTATCACTACCCGAAGGAGTCTCAAAGTGGCTCACATTCTCCTTTCCCTTCCTCCCCAACAACAAACCACTCTGTGAGGTGAGTGGGGCTGAGAGACTTCAAAGAAGCGTGACTAGCCCAAGGTCACCCAGCAGCTGCATGTGGAGTGGAGACGCGAACCAGGTTCCCCAAATTACGAGTCTACTGCTCTTAACCACTACACCACACTGAGAGGTGTAAGCCCCTACAGTCCAAAGTCAATGGGAGAGCCTTTCCCATTTCCTTCCTCCTTGCAGAGAAATAGGTAAAAGTAAAGGGACCCCTGACCATTAGGTCCAGTTGAGTCCGACTCTGGGGTTGCAGTGCTCATCTCGTGTTACTGGTCGAGGGAGCTTCTGGGTCATGTGGCCAGCATGACTAAGCCGCTTCTGGTGAACTAGAGCAGCGCACAGCGCCATTGCGGTACCTATTTATATACTTGCACTTTGTCGTGCTTTCGAACTGCTAGGTGGACAGGAGCTGGGACCGAGCAACGGGAGCTCACCCTGTCATGGGGATTAGAACCGCCAACCTTCTGATCAGCAAGCCCTAGGCTCTGTGGTTTAACCCACAGCGCCACCCACGCAGAGAAATATCTGAGGCATAGCTGTCAACTTTTCCCTTTTCTTGCGGGGAATCCTATTCGGAATAAGGGAATTTCCCTTTTAAAAAGGGGAAAGTTGACAGCTATGACTGAGGTCAATTTGGGAGAGTCAAAATGGATTCAGGATTGTTCTCCTGTACTATTTCAAACACATGGTGTGTGTGTGTGTGTGTGTGTGTGTGTGTTTGCCTGGTACATTTATGAACATTTATTTTATATCTTAGACCTTATAATTCTCATAATATTACTCATCCCACCCGCCCTGCTTTTTGGAAATTCGGATGCAGTCCTTCCAGGTTTGCCACCGGCTAGTATACATTCCAGGGCACTTGGCAACCTGCAATGAAAACTTGTTTGCCTTGCCTTTGCATATGCAGAGCTGAAGTGCCCTGGGTTCCACAGCAGTGGAGACAAAGTCGATGTGGAGCCAGAGTAATTGTAGTGAAGGACTGGAGCACTATTTAACATTCCTCCTTCAGGAGGTAGGGCGGGATATAAATTCAATAAAGAAAAGCAAAAGATAAAAACAAGGCGGCATTGGCAGGGATATAGACTCTGCTCACAACACAGGAAATGGTAAGGTGCTTGGTAGACCATAAACTTGACATGAGTCAACAGTGTGATGCAGCAGCTAAAAAAGCCAATGCAATTCTGGGCTGCATCAATAGGAGTATAGCATCAAGGGAAGTAATAGTACCACTGTATTCTGCTCTGGTCAGACCTCACCTGGAATACTGTGTCCAGTTCTGGGCACCACAGTTCAAGAAGGATACTAACAAGCTGGAAGGTGTCCAGAGGAGGGCAACCAAAATGGTCAAAGGCCTGGAAACGATGCCTTATGAGGAACGGCTTAGGGAGCTGGGTATGTTTAGCCTGGAGAAGAGAAGGTTAAGGGGTGATATGATAGCCATGTTCAAATATATAAAAGGATGTCATATAGAGGAGGGAGAAAGGTTGTTTTCTGCTGCTCCAGAGAAGCGGACACGGGGCAATGGATTCAAACTACAAGAAAGAAGATTCCACCTAAACATTAGGAAGAACTTCCTGACAGTAAGTGCTGTTCGACAGTGGAATTTGCTGCCAAGGAGTGTGGTGGAGTCTCCTTCTTTGGAGGTCTTTAAGCAGAGGCTTGACAGCCATCTGTCAAGAATGCTTTGATGGTGTTTCCTGCTTGGCAGGGGGTTGGACTGGATGGCCCTTGTGGTCTCTTCCAACTCCATGATTCTATAATCAAAATTTGGAATCAAGGTGAAACATTGCAGCAGGAACAAAATAAAAGAATTCCTTCCAGTAGCACCTTAGAGACCAACTAAGTTTGTTCTTGGTGTGAGCTTTCGTGTGCATCCACACTTCTTCAGATACAGCAGGAATGTTTGCTGACAACCCTCTGAAGCCAAACCATACACTATACATGAAAAATAGAATTATACTGCTCAGCAGTCATGGCTTCCTCCAAAGTATCTGTTGTGTATTGATTTAACCCCACGTTACAACAGTATCATGAAAACTGTAGTTGGTTGTGGGTGCTGAGAACGGTTTGGAGGCCTCGATTCACCTCACAATAGTGATTGTTAAACCACTATGAGGGTAAAACCGCTAACCGTTCTCAGCGTCTTTGGTGGAGCTGCCTGGCTATTAATCCATTCTGGGAGATAGTTTATAACGAAATGAAGAAAATGTTGAGATACTCCTTCAAGAAAACCCCAGAGGGCTTTCTACTGGGCATTACACCGGGGAATCTAAAAGAAGTGGATAAAGTGCTTTATTTACATGCGACAGTGACCGCAAGGATACTTGTCGCAAAGAATTGGAAAAGCTGTGTGATCCCAACAAAAACAGATTGGCTTACCAAATTAACAGAATATCATAATTTGACAAGAACAGCAGGGAAGATTGGAGGGGTCTCAAAAGATAAAACTGAAAAAGAATGGAAGGCCTTTAGGGAATACGTAGGAAGATATATCGAAAAGCCCGAACTCCTTTCAGAGTAAGACAAGTCTCGTGATAGAGCTAAAAAGAATGGAAAAATAAAAGGAATGTTAAGATATGAGATTATAAATATCAGAATCAAAAATATGCAAAAAGAAAATAGTGGGGGGGGGGAGAAGAAATTACAGCAGAGTAGATTGGGAGTTTTGCACCGTGTGGGGTGGAGGGTGGTGGAAGCGGGTGAAAGTTAAAGAGGGTGGAGGGGCAAGGGAATATTCGTATTTGAGTTGTTATATCTGTTTTTTTATGTATAATTTATGAGATAATGTATGAGTTCACATCTGTTCTGTAATTGTGTGTGTATATATATATATATATATAAATTTCGTAATAAAAAATAAAAAAACCGTTCTCAGCATCTTTATCAAACTACAGTTCCCAGGAGTCCCTGGGGGAAGCCATGAGTGTTAAAAATGGCATGATACTGCTTCAGATGCGTAGTGCAGGTGTGGCCTAAGTTTGAGAAGCATTAGTTGCGGGATAAAGACAGGAGACCTAGGAAGCTGCTGTGTTATGCTAGTTAAGCTCTTTGCCCACTCTGTCTGGAAGCGGTTATGAGGTCTTTCTGCTAGCACTTCCTCTAAGGCAGCCCACCTCAACCTGGTGCCCTCTGGAAGTTTTGGATTGCAACTCCTGTCAGCCATAGCCAGTATGGCTGTGCTGGTTTGGGCTGATGGGAGTTGTAGTCCAAAACATCTGGAAAACACCGGGAAATGCTGCTTTAAAGTGAAAATGCCAGGGATTGAACCTGGGAGGAACGACCCTCTGCTTTTGCTCCCAATCTCTCAGCTCACACCCACACTGTACATTTAAAGTGCATTCAACACACATTTAAATAACACAGCTGCCCCCAAGGAATCTTGGGAACTGCAGATTTCTGAGGATGCTGGGAATTATAGTTCTGGAAACTACAGTTCCCAAGATTCTTTGGGGGGGGGGAACCATGTGCTTGTGGGTTGAATGTACTTTAAATGTGTGGTGTGGATGTGGAGACGGTCATTTGAGGAAGCACAGAGATGGTGGCAAATGTGTGTGCCCAAAAAGGATGTCCTGGGAGCCACCAATTGTTGCCTCTCTGGACCAATTTGTCAGAGAGGTACTCATGCCTCCCCTGATTATTGCCTTGAGAGCAGCGAAGCCCGATTTAAAATCAAGCGGTGTTTCAACTCGCGGAGCCAACAGAAACAGCTCTTTCAACAAATCACTTTGTTAATCTAATCAAGGACACATGTGGGCCGAGCGCTGGTTAGTTGGCGGAATTCCTCCCTTTATGAGAACGACATTAAAGGAACTTGACAGCTTGTTGCATGGGAAACCTTATACCGCTTAGTATTTATATAGTACGAGCACAATGAAATAAAACAAAAGGAAAGACTTCGGGCTCGAGGAGATTGCAATCGAATTTAGATAGTGGGGAGGTGCGGGGGGGGGGGGCGTGGGCTCATGAGAAATGATTGAGAGCAAATGCAGTTATGCATAATTTAGCTTTGTTTCAGTTGCCAGAGGAGGAGGAGGAGAGGTTAGATTCAGGGATGTAAGAAGGAGATAGTTTTCTTTTCTGCCCTGTATTTTCGCACACAGTCCTGTTTCCCTTCTGCTGCAGTTTGCCTTCTGCCCAGAACTACTGCCTTCTGCTATTTGTTTCACTGGCTGCTGCGGCAGTTGTGTAATTATGTTATTCTACCCCATTCATTCAAAAGGGGGGGGGGAACCAATGCGAAGGGGGGGATAAAATAGATTACCCATCATTGGCAGATTGAAAGTAACATCATTGACAGATACCAATAACATTCACTGGGCAGATTTCCATTCTGGACATAGGAAGAATAAGGGAATGTTGGCAACTTCAGCTCCCATTTCCGTTTTTGTCTGAATTGCCCAATATCCCCAGCAGAGGGGAGTTGTGGGATGTGGCATCACATGCAGCCAGCCACTTTCACAATGCCCCAAGAGAGGAAATGCATCACCACAACAAAATGACTAATATTTGCAATTTTATATGCCTAGATGCAGATTTAGAAATGATTACTATAATTCAGGGATAGCCGACGTGGTGCCTTCCAGGTGTTTTTACTGCAATCAGACTCTGTCAGCATGGCTGCAACCATTCCCAAAAGTTCCATGGGAGAAGACGGTTAAATCACTCTGGGAATTGTAGCTTAGTGAGGGGAATAGGTGTCTTCTAGACTGATTGCCGAAGAATTGATGCTTTTGAATTATGGTGCTGGAGGAGACTCTTGAGAGTCCCATGGACTGCAAGAAGATCAAACTTATCCATCCTTAAAGAAATCAACCCTGAGTGCTCACTGGAAGGACAGATCCTGAAATTGAGGCTCCAGTACTTTGGCCACCTCATGAGAAGAGAAGACTCCCTAGAAAAGACCCTGGCGTTGGGAAAGATGGAGGGCACAAGGAGAAGGGGACGACAGAGGATGAGATGGTTGGACAGTGTTCTCGAAGCGACTGGCATGAGTTTGGCCAAACTACAGGAGGTGTGCCTGGTGTGCTCTGGTCTATGGGGTCACAAAGAGTCGGACACGACTGAACGACTGAACAACAACAAAATAGCTCTCAGCCCATTAACAAACTACAGTTCCCAGGATCCCATGGGGGGAAGGAAGCGACAACTATTTAAAGTGGTATCTAAAGCTAAGGTTAAATGAAGGGTTAATTCCAGTGACTGTGGGGTGTGGCGCTCATCTCGCTTCCAGCCGAGGGAGCTGGTGTTTGTCCACAGACAGCTTTCTGGGTCATGTGGCGAGCAAGACTAAACCGCTTCTGGTGCAACAGAACATCATGATGGAAGCCAGAGCACACGGAAGTGCCGTTTACCTTCCCGCCGCAGCGATACCTATTTATCTATATTGCACTAGTGTGCTTTCAAACTGCTAGGTTTGCAGGAGCTGGTACAGAGCAACGGGAGCTCACCCCGTCGCAGGGATTCAAACCACCGACCTTCCGATCGGCAAGCCCAAGAGACTCAGTGGTTTAGACCACAGCGCCACCCGCATCCCTAAAGTGCTATGATACAGCTTTAAATGCACAGTGCAGATGGAGCCTCTGATGCACAGTGAACGGAATCATAGAATCATAGTCTGAGTATCCGTTCCGAATATTCAGAATACTCTGAAGCAAAGTGTTCTCTGCCAGGACTTCTTTGCGGACTTGAGAGTCTTCACTGCTCACACATGGTGTGGTAGTCTGGGTGTTATATATAGGAAGGAATATACTAGCATCTTAATGTGCTCCTTTCCTTATGCTGTAATCCTGTGCATGTTTGCATGGGAGTAAGCCCCACTGAGTGCGATAGGACTTACTTCTGAATAAACATGACAAATCAGTGTCTTTTGGTCTGTTGACACAAACTATGATTGATGAAGGAGGACCCACATTTCGTGTGGGTGTGGACACGATCCTCCTGGGCGGTGAAACAACATCGCCCATTGTTCTTTTCGGGGCCCCAGGAAGGATTTAACCTAATGGAGCCATAATGATTGTTTGTAACCATTAAAGTCTGCATGAAGCAAGCCATGTCGCCTACCGTGTGCAGCGATGGTGTTTCTTGGGTGCTGGATGAAGGACTTATGTCTCGAGAGGTAAAAACTGCTGGAAAATGTTCTGCTGCACAATGACTGAAAAAAGCTACCTGGCTTTAGCCACAGTAACCACAGTACTTTCTGATCAGATGCATAGAAGCACATTCAGAGGTACCATAATCAGGGCCGTCTCACCATAGGGGCTGGGTGGTGTGGCACACCAGGGTGCTGGGCCCCCCAGGGGTGCCCCCGCGAGCCCGCTGGCATACCAGGCGGCCCCTCCCCAACCCGCTCCCGCCCCCACGGGTGGGCGGGTGGGCGCTCATGCGCCGGCGGGCGGGCTGCAAGCCGGCTGCCCTCTGGAGCCCCAGATGGAGCGCTGGGAAGGGCGCGCAAAGCCCCGCGCCACTCCAGCGCCACGCCCCTCATCCCGCGCTCGCCCACCCCCCCTCCCACGGGGCGGCCAGCGAGGGAGGGAGGCGGGCGGAGAGGCGGTACGCCGGGGGTGCCGAGGGATCGCCGCGCCACGGCGGCCGATCCCTCTAAGACGGCCCTGACCATAATTGTATCTTCTTCCACCCATATATGTCAAAGCAACGCAAAAACATAATTGGAAAAAACCACCCCACCTCCCCAAAACACTTAAAAACAGCACAAAAAACCCCACATTATGAATTTAGAATGAATACAAGGTAGAAAACAATGGCAGGAACAAAAAGGTCTTCGTTTGTTTCCGCAAAGTACGGAGAGCAGGTGCTTGTTGTATTATGGCAGGAATGTTGTTCCACAGAACAGGGGCTGCCACACTGAAAGCCCTGCTCCAAGTTATTGTGGATCAGGCTTCCGGGAACTCTGGAATTTGCTAGAGAAGCTCTGCTGTAGACCACAGTGACTTCCTTGGATATATAAGGAATTAGAGGCCACCTGAACCCTTATGTTCCAGATCAATCGCTGAGATCTACTGCAGGAGTGTCATTGCTTGTCTCCTGAGTTGGTGAAGTGGAGCCTTTAGTGTCATAGAATCATAGAATTGTGTAGTTGGAAGGGACCACGAGGGTCATTTAGTCCAACCCCCTGCAAGGCAGGAATTTTGCCCAGCATGGGGCTCGAACCCACAACCCTGCAGTTAAGAGTCTCATGCTCTACAGACTGAGCTATTAAGAATCCCATCAATCCAGTCCTGTGGAAAGCTCTGCCAACAGAGACTGAGCACCCACCTTCTGTTTTAGCCTTAAAATCCCTGCTGAAACCTTTTTCTATTTCACCAGCCTCGCTCAGGAAATTAAGAAAACATCTTTCCATAAAACTTAATTGATGGTGTCTTAAATAGTTACAGGATTTTGTTATATGTAGATATAAGGGACCCCTGAACATTAGGTCCAGTCGTGTCCGACTCTGGGGTTGTGGCGCTCATCTCGCGTTACTGGCCGAGGGAGCCGGCGTACAGCTTCCGGGTCATGTGGCCAGCATGACTAAGCCGCTTCTGGCAAAGCAGAGCAGCACACGGAAACGCTGTTTACCTTCCTGCCGGAGCAGTACCTATTTATGTATTTGCACTTTGACGTGCTTTTGAACTGCTAGGTGGGCAGGAGCTGGGACTGAGCAACGGGAGCTCACCCCGTCGCAGGGATTTGAACCGCCGGCTTTCTGATCAGCAAGCCCTAGGCTCTGTGGTTTAACCCACAGCACCACCCGCGTCCCATGTAGATATTACTGAGAACCAATTTGTTATTTTGTACCATATAGCAGTATATAAATATTTTGATGAAAAGAATAAGGCAACCACCGCCTTTGTATGTCACTGGCGGCATGCCACCAGACTGTGAGCGGGTAGCGAACAACAGCAGAGGACTTTATGCCCTCTTGTGGACTTCCTGGAGACACCTGCTTTGGGAAGCAGAATGCCAGATTAGATGGGGCTTTGGTCTGACCCACTGGGGTGTCCAGAGATGCAAGGTGACTGCATTTCATTTACTGCAGGAAATTAATGAGTAGAACCACAGGATGGGGGAGATCCCAAAGGTCTTCTAGTCGAACCCTGTGTCAATGCAGGAAATAAATTGCCAGAGTAGGTAACATTCAATCCCGCTTCCCAAGGAACACTCAGAATTGTAGGCCTGGGCGGGGAATATGGGGTCTCCTATTCTCAGCACCCCAAACAAACTATATTTCCCAGGCTTTCAGTGGACGGAGCGTGATGGTTAAAGAATGCTGTAAGTTATGGTTTGGGTGTGCCCTGCTCTTAGGCCAGTGCTCGGACTTTAATCTATACTCATTTTTCAGCAGCTGAATATCTGGCCCAATTTGTTCCTTTGCTGACAAGCACTTCTCATTGTTACATAAACTAGATTTTACGACTGATCACGTCACGAGGTTACGAATTTGGTGTCCACGTTTCATTCACCTAGTCCCTTAAACTGAAACTAGTGCATATGCCGAAAGCATGGCGGTCACACCCACCTTGAAATGTTACATCATCCCATTTCCACACAGTAGCTCTCTAATATATAATGGCTAATTCATTAGACTGCTCACCAGGTGGTGTCCCTCAAGTGATCAAAGAGGCGTGAAACAGCGAGAGAAGTCAGACAAAACACAAATTCTGCACTAAGTTAACTCAAATCCTGCAACTTCAAATTCCGCGGCGTACACAAATTCATACCTGGATTTCGACTCATTCCACAGTTTTAACTTTTGCATAACTTTGTTAAATTTGTGGACAGCAGTAAGGCGCAAAAGAAAAGAATAAAGTTCCACCTTTTTTTAGCATGAGGAAGTTTACCCAGTAAGTCCTCTGGCTACGGAGGTTCGCCAAACTTTGCTCAAGATATATCTACCCACGTATATCCTTAAGGCAGCCATTACAGAACCTCCCAGATGTTGATAGACTCCAACCAGTCAGTATTCTGAGGCATTCTGCCTCCAACAGTGGAAGTAAGAACATAGTTAAGTATAGTCATTTAATTCACTGAAATTGTAAATGCTTGTGTGTGTTTAAATTTATTTGCTTGGTAGCTGAATTCTGGAGAGTTCTCTAGTAGTTCTCATGTGATTGGCTAATGTTGGTCACATGGGATGTATCCAGTGAAGGACAGACTCCGTTTTGTGTGCGGCAAGATGACTGTGTTTTAGAATCCACTGTGAACACTGCTAAGTTGAATAGAGTGTTGGAGCGCTTGGAAGAAAGAGAGCAAAGCTGTAGGAGAAGGTGAAAGTGGGAATCTCCCATAGGAGCTGCAAGGCATAACCTTAACAGGCTGAAAGTGCTGAGCTCTGAAAAGTGAGGAAAATACAGTTGTTTGGAAGTTAGAAGAAGAGACTGTAAGCCCATGCTTGGAGAAGCATGTGACTTTAAATATTATGTTTTAATTCATCTATAAGTTTCTGCAAGTAAAGTTTTTCAATGTTAAAGTCTGGACATTGGTTTAATTTTCAAAGAAGAGTGTCAGTTATATGCATGAGTTGAGCTTGTTAGCTGTGTTTTTGCCCCTGTGACATCAGCACGATGTTGTTAGCAAATTGAGCCACAGAAATTCACACACCACCAGTGGCAATGCATGCTCTCATGTTGTTCTCATAATCTTGGAAACTTTATTCCATCTCCACTCCCTGAAGCTGGCTCCTCTCCAAAGTGACATTACTGCAAATCCTGATTTCCCCCACCCCTATTAATCAAGAGCATTTTGATCTACCAGCTCACTACAGAAACAATGCCACAGGATCACAAGCAAGAGATCACTCCTCTCGGCCTCCACCTTCTCCTTGTGTTTCAGCAGAAAGAACAAGAACGCTGGCTGTCACCACCCAGCAGTTACGTAATAGCTTTCCGTTTATCCCCAGATAATGCAGGCTGGAAAGTATGCAAATGGTATCTGTGAACCAGTGGGGAGAACAGGCATTCAAATCAGTTACAGATCACACTCTGCCTTTCTTGGTTAGAAATGCACCCTGACTTGAATGGAAGTGCAGCAACAACCGTAGTTTGTTGCTGGGTTGGGGGACTCTATGACCTTCCTGATGTTGTTGGACTCCAGCTCCCATCAGCCCCAGCCAGCATGATCAAGGGTCAGTGATGATGGGATCTGTAATCCAACAACATCTAGAGTGCCATGCTTCCCCCATCCCTCATCTATAGTGTACACAAGGAAGGGTCTTCAACTTATAAAGACCCACTTTAGTTGGAAATAATGCAAGGGTTGTGCCGGAAAATGGGAAGGGGGGGAATCCGGATACCAGTTTATTGGGGTCCTCCTCTGGGATCAAACCCAAATAAGTGACAGTCTCGGGGGGAAAGGGGGTAGCACTCAACTGTAATGTCCCATCAGTGTGAGCATCCCCACTTGTGTAATTGTGATTGTGCAATCCCCATTGGACAACTCTCTGCACATCATCAGAACCTCCCAAATCTGGGTCTGGAAACCAAGTCTTATGAGGAATGGTTGAAGGAATTGGGTATGTTTAGCCTAGAAAAGAAGCGACTGATACGACAGCCATCTTGAAATATCCGAAGGGCTGTCCCTTGGAAGGGGGAACAAGCTTGTTTTCTCCTGTTCTGGAGGGTCGGACTCGAACCAACGGCTTCAAGTTACAAGAAAGGAGAGTCTGGCTAAACATCAGGAAAAACCTCCTGATGGTTAGACCCGTTCGACCCTGGAACGGTCTCCCTCGGGAGGTTGTGGACTCTTCTTCCCTGCGGTTTTAAATCAGAGAATGGCTGGCTATCTGTCATGGATGCTTTAGCTGAGATTCCTGCACTGCAGGGGGTAGGACTAGATGACCCTGGGGATCCCTTCCAACTCTACAATTCTACGATTCCATAAAATCTGTTGCAGAGGATTGGGAGAGCATTCAGAATCGATTTAGCCTGGAGAAGAGAAGGTTAAGGGGTGATACGATAGCCATGTTCAAATATATCAAAGGATGTCATATAGAGGAGGGAGAAAGGTTGTTTTCTGCTGCTCCAGAGAAGCGGACACGGGGCAATGGATTCAAACTACAATAAAGAAGATTCCACCTAAACATTAGGAAGAACTTCCTGACAGTGAGAGCTGTTGGACAGTGGAATTTGCTGCCAAGGAGTGTGGTGGAGTCTCCTTCTTTGGAGGTCTTTAAGCGGAGGCTTGACAGCCATCTGTCAGGAATGCTTTGATGGTGTTTCCTGCTTGGCAGGGGGTTGGACTGGATGGCCCTTGGGGTCTCTTCCAACTCTATGATTCTATGATTTAGGGCGTGCAAAAGGAGAAGAGGAGGGAGAATGTTCTGTTGTGCGGCAGAAATCCTTGCAGTGACGGAGTGAGAGACTTAGCACAACGCCGACTCGCACCCATGGTTTCATCAAGAGACATCAGTGCCTAGGACCAATTTGCAGCCCTCGCCCAGTGGTGCCAAGAGAGCTCCTATCTGGTTATGCACTGTGCGGTTTCTATAACATTTGTACATTACAAGCTACATTACTTTCTGCTGGCTCCGATCTCCTCCACATCCCATGTTTTCTATGTTTTATCCTTCCAACATGACATTTCCCAGTTGATGCTCCCTTTTACTGGAAGCCCCTCCCCTTTGTTATCTTACACATGGCTACTTCTTGACCCGCTTTATACACACACAAAAAAACTCCTTCAAATGCCTCTCACTTCCCACAAATGATGCTTTTAGCACTTGTGGTCTGGTCAGCTGCCTCACTCTTTTTTAACAACCCGTCCCCCAGCCTCCTGAAGGCTGTAAACCTGCAAGTGGAGACTGTCTTTTATCTTATCTCAGTACACTGCCCGGCTATTTTAGGTACTTAAAATATTTATTATTAATAATAATACAGCTCAGCTCTCATACAGAGCATTTGAAGTCCTCGGCGTGCTCGGGAACCATGGCAAAAGCTCTCCGAATCCGACCGGAGCTGGGTCTAAACAGGTTTGCTGGTCAGAATGCAAATCCTGGTAGGGTTGTGCTCTTCTCTGCGTTTTGTTTGTGTGCAAAAATGTGCACAAAAATATGTATTTTACATAAAGGATTATATGCAGCCCTGTTTAGGGAAGCTTTTAATGTGTGATATTTTAATGTATTTTGATTTTTGTTGGAAGCTGCCCAGAGTGGCTGGGGAAATCCAGCCAGATGGGCGGGGTATAAATAATAAGGGCATTCTGGGATCAAATTGAGAAGCCAGGACAGCTTTTCTAATTCCGGGACTGTCCCTTGAAAATAGGGGCACTTGGTTGGCATGCATGTTGTCAGCCCTAAGAAGCATAAACACTAGGGCTCGTTTGTGTATTCGGCAACCTGGGTACCACAAAAAGGTGGGAAATATTCAAGGAAAATTATCAAAAGTACTCTTCTTTTTCTAAGAAAAATCTCAACAATGCAAGTTGTGTGCCCAGAACTCTTGTTGCAAGTTACCTTTGTAGAACTGCCCGTCAGAATGGGATAAATATGACATTATCTCCTCTCTCTGCTCACATCTGGGTTCAGCTCCAGGCCAGAATGTATTTTAAAAAGAGCTGCATAAAGGAGACCAACCAGTTCGCTGCCAGATTCTGTTCCCTACCTGTCCTCCAGCTTAATCCTCGTCCAGAGCACATCTGCAGTGCTGCTCAAACACCACTGCCAAACAACACTGTTTAAATGACTTTATTAAAAAAGAAAAAGAAAAAGTTTGGAAATCTTCCCAGATTGTGCAGCCCATCTGCCATCACTTCTGATTTATATTATAGGGGATATGAAGGTGACTGACCATTGGTTGTTTTGCATTAAGGCTGGAGACAGATTACATTTTCCCCCATCAAAGCTTGAGGCAGGATGCTGTGTCATGCAGCGCAAGCCAACATGCATGGACTTGCCACCAAATGTACTCTCGACCAATTCCCGGTTTTT